>NC_085873.1:30454657-30457157 GCF_034702125.1 Engraulis encrasicolus | reverse complement strand
AGAAGGGGGGTTAGCTAATACTGGTAGGGGATCATGGATAAAACAAATGTGCGCTTGAATAACACGGCTGCCCAAAGCAACATTGTGATGGCGGTTTTGGTCTGAGAAGGCACAGTCGAGATTCTGCCTAGACCTTCTCACTGGGGAAGTATGCAACCCCATGCATTTGCACCAGTGTAGTTTGCTTTAAAGGCCCAGTCTGTAACATTTTTAGCTGATGGTCAAAAAGTTATGCAGCCTGTTCACAAACTTGTTAGCATAGCTACGCTAGACAGATATCATCCTGAAGGAAATTAAGGTGTCAAGTAGCATACATACATACATACATACATACATAGAGAAGAAGACACAAGGCCATTACACAGAACATTGTGAATATATGTGCAATGTTGTGTGTAATGTCCTTGTGTCTTCTTCTGTATTTATGTATGTATGTATGTATGCTACTTGACACCTTAATTTCTCTCGAGATCAATAAATGATACTCTACTATACTCAACTACTCTACTCATGGGGCGGGCTAAAATATTGGCTTTCAAAACACTGCAACAAATAAAAGAGATGGAGGATATGTGACACACTTCACAGTGATTTGTTTGTCAATGTAACCCATGGTTGATTGCTGATAAAATTCAGAAGTGCCTCTGATCTTGTTCAATATCCATTTGCCACAAGTGCAAAAAGTCGCTAGATGCACCAAAAAGACGCTTAAGTCGCTAGATGATATTTTTAGTCGCCAGGGACGTCAAAAAATCAGTAAATCTAGCGACAAAGTTGCTAAATTGGCAATACTGTTTGCGACTAATGGAAACAAAACGTCTGCACATCTGACAATGTCAAATAGTTGAAATTTTTTGCATGCACACAACTCACAAATCGCCTGAGTTGGACTGTTGCTTTAACTTTAAAATCTTAATGGCTGCTGCCACACTATATATCCCACCAATTATTGGTATATTCCTCCATTGCTTTTCCCATGACGGTTTTTCCAAAGTTCCAACATTGTTGATCTTACTGTATTGGCCCACATGGTTTTCCTACGTATATTACTCTGCAGCATTAAACCTTTCCCTTCATATTCTTACTCGTTTCCTGTATATTCCATACTGTAGATTTTCCCAACTTCCCGTGGCCTTGCATGGCATTCAAGACAACATATTACGATGGCTTATATAGGGCTTGAAAGTCCCGCCCCTTAGTTCCGCATTTCATGGGACCATAGCTGACCATCTAATAGCGTCATAGCGAGTATATAGCCTATCCTCTGATTCCAGTCATTATCTGCACTGGGCTACAAATATGCTGTATAAAGATTAAATATAGATTATTAATGCAGAAGTATCAATATTTTGTTCCGAGGCCGTCTGCATGAAAAATGTTAAGAAACACACCCTTCTAAATCGGTTGGTGTTTCGTATGAAAATTTTTACAAACATATCAGAAACAACATAAAGCTCGTGACACAATTCAAAGGGGATCAAAATATCATTTTAATTCCGCCATTGGATTACATGCTTACATTTTCCGCCAAAAAACGCTGTGAGGTCCCATGAAATCGCAGGTTGTGACGTCACTTTCAAGCCCTATAGGCCTATCTAATTTTTGTCTCCTCCTTCTTCCATCATCATATTTTTTCCTAATGACTCGACAAATCACAAATAAATTCATGTATAATAATAAGCAGAATGACCGTGCAGTGCGATGAACAGGTGTTACCAACGCTACTGAACTGTACAAACAAATATCTCAATAAAAGTGTAAAATTGCATTCAGCATTCAGGTGGAAGCACAACAGAATTCTCACGGTGTACTGGAGGTTAAAAGGTGTGTGTGTGCGTGCGTGTGTGTGTGCGTGCGTGCATGTGTGTGTTAAACGGCGTAAGAGTGTTTTCTTCATGGAACATCTCCGCTGAAGAGAGTTTATCCTCCCCAGATCTCCTGGGATTGAGGAGAACAAGGGACACAAAAGGTGTCACTGTCAGTCAGAGCTCTCCCACACACAGACACCTTTACACACACACGCACACACACACACACACAGAGGGAAAGAGAGAGAGAAACATCCACATACACGCACACACACACGCATGCATGCATATGTGCGCACACATACGCATGCATGCACACGCACACACACGCACGCACACACACACACACACACACACACACACACACACACACACACACACACACACACACACACACACACACACACACACACACACACACACACACACACACACACACACTATTCAATCATCATCTGCACACAATCTGGTGTCTCAAGGGCAATGAACTCTCATGGACGCTGTGTGCTGTTTTGGCACCCGCTGTCAGGCTGCCAACCATCCAGGATCACACACAGACAAAAACAAGAGATCAGAAGGGAGGCGCGCACACACACACACACGCACGCAGGCATGCACACACACACACACACACACACACACACACACACACACACACACACACACACACACACACACACACACACACACAC
>NC_085873.1:30429657-30449657 GCF_034702125.1 Engraulis encrasicolus | reverse complement strand
GCGCGTGTGTGTGTGTCTTTGTGTGTGTGTGTGAGAGAGAGGGAGCGAGTGTCTGGGTGTGTACGTCTGTGTATGAGAGAGAGCTTGAGTGTCTGTCTGTGTGTGTGTGTGTGTGAATGTCCATGTGTCTGAGTGTTTTTATATGTATTGCGCATATGCATGTGTCTGAGTGTGCTTGTGTGCGTCTGCATGTGTGCATCTGCGTGTGTGCGCATGCGTGCGTGCATGGGAGACAGCTCTTGAACAGGACCCGATGTGATCAAACAAGTCGTGCTCTGCTCGGACACACTGTGAAGTCTGCGGTTTAGACAGGGCGTTTCACAACACTCAGGAGAATTTCACCCCAGAGGAAGACGGAAGGAGGGAGGGAGGGAGCGAGGGAGTGAGACAAGGGAAGAAAAAAAGACAAAGAGAGAGAGAGAGAGAGAGAGAGAGAGAGAGAGAGAGAGAGAGAGAGAGAGAGAGAGAGACAGTGGGGGCCGAGGGCAAAAGACTCAGACCGATATAGAAGAGAGAGAGAGAGAGAGAGAGAGAGAGAGAGAGAGAGAGAGAGAGAGAGAGAGAGAGAGAGAGAGAGAGAGAGAGAGAGAGAGAGAGAGAGAGAGAGAGAGAGAAAGAGAAGATGGAGTAATACATAGACTGAGAATACGGGGAGGGGTAGGAAGAGAGTTTTTACATTTTCAGAAAAGAGGGAGAAGAGATGAAATGAGAAATGGAGGAGAAGAACAACAATTACAATAATAACAACAGCAACAATAGCAACAGTGACTGTGTGTCTCAGCTTATGTGTGTGGGGGGGTTGGGGAGTGTGCATGCACGTATGCCTTTGTGTGTTTGCATGTCTGTGTAGATCTAACAGAGGCAAACACAAAAAGATGTGAAAAATATCTGAAGAGGTTAAAGAAACTAAACGAGTCAATGTGTGTGTGTGTGTACGTGTGTGTGTGTGTAAAAACAATAGCAACAGTGACTGTGTGTCTCAACTTGTGTGTGTGTGTGTGTGTGTGCGTGCGTGTGTGTGTTTCATGTTTCATTTTCTACTGAGTTATGTAGTGGGAAAATAAAATATAAAATACAGCAAGGTCTAGTAGGCCTACTGTAGGCTACTTATGGAGAGAGTTTGTGTATTATATGGAAACGGTATCAATCCTCGTATTATAACACAGATGTGTTTTTTTCTTTTTAAGTGTACAGAATGCAGTATACAGAAGCATACAATATTTTATTTTATTTTTTGTAACAAAATATACTTCACTCATAAAATGTATTCTTATTATCATAATTCTGCCCTCCAACTTTACTGTGCTGTATGTACAATGGGGAATGGGAAATCAAGAGTGGGAAACAGCTTTTGTTTTTGAAATTAAATCCCCATTATCTTAAATTGGCTAATGCGTTTGAAAAACCCACAAACTGTTAAGTCCTAATTGACCATAATGCACATGACATTAAACGCTGAGGGCTGTGGTCTGCACAGGGTGAATAACGTGTCAAGTGAAAGTGATACTAGATCCACGATCCCTTAACTACTATTTGTGTCACTGCTTAAACATTAAAAGACTTGTTAATGCCGGTGTTGACATTAAGGAGCCCTAAGTTGTGTAGTTAGCGCCTTATTAATGATAATTAATACCCTTACCACCTTGTTATTACATGTTATTGCGGTCATAAAAGTGGGTGTGTGCATGCACTTCTGACTGAAGGAAGGAAAATTATTGAGTGTGTGCAGAATTCAGTGTCCGTGTTTGAGAGGTAGTGTAATTTGTGTGTGTGTATGTGTGTGTGTGTGTGTGTGTGTGTGTGTGTGTGTGTGTGTGTGTGTGTGTGTGTGTGTGTGTGTGTGTGTGTGTGTGTGTGTGTGTGTGTGTGTGTGTGTGTGTGTGTGTGTGAGAGAGAGAGAGAGAGAGAGAGAGAGAGAGAGAGAGAGACAGAGACAGAGACAGAGACAGAGACAGAGAGCGACAGAGAGAGCGACAGAGAGAGCGAAAGAGAGAGAGCCTGCACACACATACACCTTTGAATCTTGAACCAAAATAGGCTTTTGGACACCTCAATTTGAATGTAACCAATGCTTCAAAGCAGTAGGCAAAAATCACGCACTCTGTAAATTCACCAGAAGAAAGTCTGAATGACCAAAACACTGTGATCGATAAAATTGCCAGTGGAATAACTAAACCGGTGTGCAGGATATTTGTCTGCAACAAGCCTACACTGTAAAACATTGCAGCCAGTTAAATGTTAAAAAGTAAGTTGCCCTGTTTCCTTAAGTTTGCAAGTTAACTCAACAAGTTACGCGTTAAGCCTTGATTTGAATTGACTTACAAACTTAGACAGCAGGTAAACTCACTTTTATCCGTTTAACTGCCTTGCAATGTGTTACAGTGTAGCCTATATCAATGAATAAACCAAACTTAAGCAAAATCGGCATAGCGTGTATGTTTAATTTTGTGTGCGACGATATGAGTATGTCAAAGAAAGCGAGAGCTGGATTCCGACAGTTCGTTGACGTACACCTGGCGTAGCTGTGGATTCCTGAAGCAGGTGATGGCACCTGGCCTATCTGAAGTTGCCGGGACAACAGGAAGCCCACAGGATGTGTGTCAGATGCAGAGTGACAAGGATGTGGCACAGGTGACACAATAAGCCGTCGTCACATTAAGGACAGGTGAAGTTGACTGGGTACAAGAGAGCCCTAAACACACACACACACACACACACACACACACACACACACACACACACACACACACACACACACACACACACACACACACACACACACACACACACACACACACACACACACACACACACACACACACACACACACACACACACACACACACTTTTCAGAGACATAGACAGACACACACATGATTTGAATCAGAGTGAACTCTGAGCCCTCACAGCACCCCCATTCTATATTCTGTTTTACTAGCTTACCAATTTGGAACTATGTGTGCGTGGGTGTGTGTGTGTGTGTGTGTGTATTTATATGTGTGTGTCTTTATGTGTGTGTGTGTGTTTCCACTGATTCACTACTTCTGAGGCCGCTCTTTCTTTCTCTCTCTCTCTCTCTCTCTCTCTCTCTCTCTCTCTCTCTCTCTTTCTCTCTCTTTCTCTCTCTCTCCCTCTCTCTCTCCATTTCCACATCGTGAATCAAAGCTGCCTGTGGTCATGCGGCTCGACCTCCAGTGCGCTCCACTTGGCCTTGAGGGCTGCTGAAAGGGGACGCGATGGAGAGGTGGAGAGATGGCGAAGGAGAGGTGGAGAGAAGGGGAAGGAGGGGCGTAGAGAAGGAGAGAAAGAGGTGTAGAGATGGGGCCTGGGAGGGGTGGAGGGATGAGGAGAGATGGGTGGAGAGATGGAGAGGGAGAGGTGGAGAGAAGGGGGAAGAAGGGGTGTAGAGAAGGAGAGGAAGAGGTGTAGAGATGGGGCCTGGGAGGGGTGGAGGGATGAGGAGAGATGGGTGGAGAGATGGAGAGGGAGAGGTGGAGAGGAGGGGGAAGAAGGGGTGTAGAGATGGGGATGGAGGGGGAGGGTGGAGGGGAGGGAAGAAGGGGGGAATCCGGGGAGGGAGGGGTGGAGAGATCGGGAGGAAGGGGTGGAGAGATGAGGCCAGGGAGAGGGCAGCTGGCGGTAGGGTGTACATGGGGCTGGTTAAAGGGTGAGAGGGGAATGAGATGGGGCTGGGAGAAGAGCGAGGAGGTTTTGGGTCAGAAGAGGGGGTGAGGTGGGGTGGAAGAGGATGAGGTGGAGGGTTGGTTTGGAGAGAGGAATTGGGGTGGTTTTGCAGGCAGAAGAGGGGGGTGACGTGGGGTGGGGAGGGGAGCAGTAGGGCCTGGGAGAGGGGTAAAAAGGGATGTCTGGTGAGATTGGGTGGTGCGGTTTGGAAGGGGAAGAGATGGGGCGGTTTTGGGGGCAGAAGACGGGAGTGAGGTGGGGTGGAAGAGGATGAGGGGAGGGTTGGTTTAGAGAGTGAGGAATTGGGGTGGTTTATGGGCAGAAGAGGCAGTTGAGGTGTGGTGGATGGGGCGGGGCTGCTAGAAGGGGGTGAGATGGGGTGAATAGGGAAGATGACTGGTTTGGGTGTTGAAGAGGGGTTAGGTGGGATGGGCAGCTTGGGGAAGAGATAGGGGTTGTTTGGGCTCTGGGAGAGGGGTAAGAAAGAGTGGCGGGGCTTGTAGAGTTAGATGGGGTGGACGAGGATGAGGTGGAGGGGTGGTTTGTTGAGCCGGGCTCGGTTCTCGATTCTTGGCTGAAAACCCCCCTTACGACAATTGGTGGGACATTACCCCACAGGCTGATTGCGCGCGATTGTCGGACAAGATTTGAAGAGCTCTTTTCCAAAATGAGATATATCCATTTTATAGAATGTTGGGAAATGTACATTTTTGTATTGGGCATTGAATTGCATTGCAAAATGCATTTTATAGAGGTTTAAAAAGTATGTTCTGAAAACATTTGAATGGCAAGAATTCATACATAGATTATAGGACTTCTATAACAGTCAATTCCAATATTAAAATGCAAAAAGTTAAAAATGTGTGAATATAGCGTTTTGGAAAAGAGCTCTTCATTTCCTCTTCCTGACCCACATTCTAAGATAGAATTTTGCCGGTTCAAAGAGTCGCCGATCGCAAATCGTAGATATCTAACACTGTTTGATATTGACGATACAACGTCGAGCATTGTCTCAGAAGACAAAGTCGGAGTCGTGTAGTTTGAGCCTGGCTTTAGGTGAAATGAGGTAGTTTGGGGGCAGAATGGGGGTGAGGTGGGGTGGTGATGATTTGCGGGCTGGGAGAGGGGTTAGGAGATGCGGTGGGTTTGGAGTGTGAGGCGTGGAGGCTTGGAGAGTAACGTGAGGCGGTTTGGCAGTAGCTGGGGGCAGAAAGGGACTGAGAAGAGGGCTGGTGGATTGGAGGCTAGGAGAGAGGGGTGATGGTTGGCGAGGTTGGATTAAGATGGCCTGGGGCCCCTAAGCCATAGGTGGTGATAGGCCCCCCGTAGGAAAAAAAACATGACAAAATTACATAAACAGTGTAATTCTGAGCTACAGTATATACCACATTTTCCAACTATATAGAGAGGATTATTAACAACAGATTAATGTACTGCCATTTTTTTTATATCTGCTATTCAGCAAAATTGTTTTTGCCCTTTTGACCAATCAGGGTGGCCCTGGCTGGTGGGGGCCCCTAGACTGCAGCCATATCTAGCCAGTGGGGGCCCCTAGACTGTAGCCATATCTAGCCTGTGGGGGCCCCTAGACTGTAGCCATATCTAGCCTGTGTGGGGCCCTAGACTGCAGCCATATCTAGCCTGTGTGGGGCCCTAGGCTGCAGCCATATCTAGCCTGTGTGGGGCCCTAGGCTGCAGCCATATCTAGCCTGTGTGGGGCCCTAGACTGCAGCCATATCTAGCCTGTGCATTAATCCTGCCCTGATAGTGGGATGGGATGTTTTTGGCTTGGAGGGTGATATAGGGTGGTGGTGGTTTGGGGGTAGCTGAGAGCAGGGTGGTGAGGCGGGCTGGTGGTTTGGACACAGGAAGGGGTGAAGTGAGGTGGTTGGGTTGGGGGTGTGAGAAGGGGTAGCTTGGAGGCACGAGTTGGGGTGGTTTGGGTGTAAAGTGGAGGGGAGGAGGGTGTTGAGGTGAGTATATGTGTGTGGGGCCGTGTTAGGTGGTGAGGGTTGACGAGGTTGAGAAAGAGAGAGAGAGCAAGTTAAAAAAACACAACAGGAAGCCATCCCAGCATGCCTTCCTTTCCACTCCACATGAAGACGTGTGGCAGAAAGGAAGGCAGGCAGGCAGGCAGGCAGGCAGGCAGACAGGCAGGCAGGCAGGCAGGCAGAGAGGCAGGCAGGCAGGCAGGCAGGCAGGCAGGCAGGGAGGCAGAGAGGCAGGCAGGGAGGCAGGCAGGCAGAGAGGCAGGCAGGCAGGCAGGCAGGCAGGCAGGGAGGCAGAGAGGCAGTCAGGGAGGCAGGCAGGGAGGCAGAGAGGCAGGCAGGCAGGCAGAGAGGCAGGCAGGCAGGCAGGCAGAGAGGCAGAGAGGCAGGCAGGCAGGCAGGCAGGCAGGCAGGCAGGCAGGCAGGCAGGCAGGCAGGCAGGGAGGCAGGCAGACAGGCAGGCAGACAGGCAGGCAGGCAACTTTGCTTCCCTGGATGAGACTTGGGCACTGAAAGGAAAAGAGGAAGAGGAGGAGGAGGAGGAAGGAGGGCAGGAAGAAGAAGAGGAGGAGGAGGAGGAAGAGGAGGAGGAGGAAGAAGAGGAGGAGGAGGAGGAGCAGGAGGATAGAAAAGCCTTCATCTCACTCATCCTGTTCAAATGGCAAATGTGACGGAATTTATTTGTTGTGGCACTATGGCGACTGTTGGAAGGTGGGAGGAAGGGAGAGACAGAGAGAGAGAGAGAGAGAGAGAGAGAGAGAGAGAGAGAGAGAGAGAGAGAGAGAGAGAGAGAGAGAGAGAGAGAATATTTGTCTAGAAGTGTGTGTGTGTGTGTGTGTGTGTGTGTGTGTGTGTGTGTGTGTGTGTGTGTGTGTGTGTGTGTGTGTGTGTGTGTGTGTGTGTGTGTGTGTGTGTGTGTGTGTGTGTGTGTGTGTGTGTGTGTGAGAAAGAAAGAAAGAAAGAAAGACAAAAATAACAGAGAAAAAGAATGAATGAAAGAATGGATGAACGGAAGAAAAAGAAAAATCTTCAAACCAACAGTAGTCTGCCAGTCTGTACCAGTTTCTTCATACCTATAAGCTTACTGATACTGTTGGTTAGAGAGACCAGGACCTTACGGTGTGTGTGCGTGCGTGCGTGCGTGTGTGCTTGTGTGTGTGTGTGTGTGTGTGTGTGCGTGTGTGTGTGCGTGCGTGCGTGCGTGTGTGCTTGTGTGTGTGTGTGTGTGTGTGAGTGTGTGTGTCCGATACTGTAGGTTAGGAGGGGCCTGGACCTGGAGGCTGCCCAGTATAAGCACGGCAGACATGTCCTTCACCACCCACACTGCCCAGGCTTGTTTGCTGTGTGTGTGTGTGTGTGTGTGTGTGTGTGTGTGTGTGTGTGTGTGTGTGTGTGTGTGTGTGTGTGTGTGTGTGTGTGTGTGTGTGTGTGTGTGTGTGTGTGTGTGTGTGTGTGTGTGTGTGTGTGTGTGTGTGTGTGTGTGTGTGTGTGTGTGTGTGTGTTGAATTCACCTGCATCTTCACTGTGTGTGATCTTTGGTCACACATATACAGTATATATACTGTATATTCTTGAAATGTTGAGTTACAGTAACACTGTGTACGAAGTAAGCTGCTAGAGGGGGATGATGTGTGCATACACCAACAGGAAATACAAGACGGCCTTGTTTAGTGCATTTACGGGTCTGTGTGTCTTCGGCTAAAGAATGCAGGTTAATCTAACTTAATGCTTAATGCAGGTTAATTTAACACTTTGCATTTGGTCCCAGAACACTACCTTTTTTACTGTGTAAGTAACACTGCAAAGTTTACTACTTATATTAGAAAAGGAGAGGAGAGGAGAGGAGAGGAGAGGAGAGGAGAGGAGAGGACAGGAGAGGACAGGAGAGGAGAGGAGAGGAGAGGAGAGGAGAGGAGAGGAGAAAAGAGGAGAGGAGAGGAGAGGAGAAAAGAGGACAGGCAAGGACAGGAGAGGAGAGGAAAGAATTTCTTGTTGACATACTCACTCCCACCTCTCTAGCAGGCTGATGCATACAGTAGGATACTGAAGGTGTGCTTATTATGGCACAGTAAATGTTGCCATTTCAACACTTAAAGAGTCTAAAATCTATCACTAATATTGTAAATTCTACAGTAGTATTTGTGGGGCAAGGAAGAGAGAGGATGAAGAGAAGAGAAAAGAAGAGAAGAAAAGATAAGATAAGATAAGATAAGAGAAGAGAAGAGAAGAGAAGAGAAGAGAAGAGAAGAGAAGAGAAGAGAAGAGAAGAGAAGAGAAGAGAAGAGGAGAGGAGAGTAGACGAGAGAGGGGAAGAGAAGAGAAGAGAAGAGAAGAGAAGAGAAGAGAAGAGAAGAAGAAATGAGAGAAGAAGAGTGGCAAGGAGCGGATGGGAAGAAGCAGGAAGGGCGGAGATGGAGGCAATGGGTGGAGGTGGTTGTACTGTATGTGTGGTGGTATGTGTCGGGGGAGAGGGGATGTATCCACATGAGGCCAGGGAGTTGGAGGAGGGGTGGCGGCAGTGCTCGGTCTGTGGAGAGGTGGTGTGGACGACGCCCTAACTGGAAGGCGCACCCCCACAAAACCACAAACCCAAGCCCCCATCCCCCACCCCCACCCAGCCAATCCTTAAAAAAAAACCTACAGGCGTTTTCCCCCTACCTCCCTCTCTTAAAAAAAACAAGGCCTTAGGCCGGATCTCACAGTATATCCTTGAGGCCAAACACAAGCTTGCAGTGTTTAACATAGACCTAGGAGACCAAGTAGACTATAGAGCAGAGATAGGCCTGAGACTATTCCTTGTTTCTAAAGTATTCCCTTGATGGGAACGGTGAGGAAATTGAATGTGTTAGCTGAGAAACCTCAAAAGCTAGTGTTAGAATATGGTCACCCTAGCTGCCCCTTAAAGGTACACTGTGCAGGAAATGGTAAACAAAAAATAATAATAAACTATTAAACTAGTGGCACTTGGGCCACTAGTATGGCCCAAGTGCAGTCATTTTTGCAGCTAAAAATGGCCATTTCTGGAAATTCAAAATGGCGGACCATGGAGAAGCTCACCCTTTTCATGTATGAAAAGTGCAATTTTTCCAGTCATAATGAATACTTTGAATTTGATGGTAGTGGTAAGTATTCATGAAAAAGGTAACTTTGGTGAATGGGTAGCATGGATTCTGGAAATAAGCAACTAAAGATCTTACACAGTGTGTAACAGTAACAATGTGGATACAGTATTGTATAGCAGAATGGCATCATGCAAAGACATATTCATTTCACACAGTGCATTCCGCATTGAGGTGCGACGCCTTTGCAAGTGTAGTCGTGGTCCTCAACGCCGTGGGAAAGCACTTTTGTCACGTGACCAGGATTGCGTAGTGTCGGTGAATTTCTGTTGCCGCTGTGAACTTCTGTTGCTAAACACGAAAATACTCTGCTGTGCCCTGCCCAAATCCTAGCCTTAACCTGTCAGTAAAGCAATGGTTTCTGCCGCTGTACTTTTGCTTTAATTTTGCCAAGAATGGCAAAATTGTGGAGAAATTGTGCCCCTGACTTTTGTCACGTGACCAGGATTGCGTAGTGTCGGTGAATTTCTGTTGCTAAACACGAAAATACTCTGCTGTGCCCTGCCCAAATCCTAGCCTTAACCTGTCAGTAAAGCAATGGTTTCTGCCGCTTTACTTTTGCCAAGAATGGCGAAATTGTGGAGAAATTGTGCCCCTGAACCAAAACCAAAGCCATGCCTAAATCTAACTTGTCAACCACACAAAGTAGTGATGTACAACCACAAGAAGTCGTGAGGCATGAAAGCGATAGACTGTTCAACTCGGTATTATCTTAACGCTGTGATATGATGACATGTTGTGCAAGGACACAGGAGAATACACACAGAGACACAATGTCATTTCACCAACACCAAAGAAAAAAATGTCTTCTGAAGACCAATCATTGTATTTTATTCTGACAGAAGAAGGGCAAGAGGAAGACAAATCAAAACAAACAAGCATTTGTTTGTTAGCATGCTAACCACCATTTGGACAGTGTGTCAGTTATGAGGTTTTATCCTGACAGTGAACCACTCAAAGTTGTCCTTTTGTGTTGAAACCATAGCCTCAGCTGGAGATGTCCCTTTTGTTTGCTGCGCAGCTCGTGATTTAAATCCAAACAAGTCAAATAAAAAACTCACTGTCTTCCTATTGCCTGAGGGGGACCTTGGCTACAAAAAAGAAACAAGCCAAAGGGGTGATGCCATTGTTTAGGGAACAAGATGTCACCACTTTGGAAAACTAGCCCTTTGCGCACCTCCCCTGGGGAGGGAGACGGAGGAGCATGGCTGGATTGGTCTTGGGGCACACAGGGCAGTGCCCAGTGGACTGTTGATGATTTTGGCCTGCCCCTCCCCTCAAATATCAGTCCTCATGCCACTGCAGAGGCCTCTCTAAGACAGTCAGATTGAAATAAAGCATTTTAGCTGTTGCAGCCAAAATAGTTCATATTAGATTACCTAAATGTTGTCAAATGCTTCATTACCTCTATCAATGTCTGGTGGACTGGTCTCCACTGGAAAGGCCTGGTCCAGTTTTTTACCCCAGCCCAGACCCAGAGGCAGGCAGGCAGACGGGCGGGAATGAAATGCCCCTATCGGTACGGCATTCCACCAGTCATAATCACAGCTGACCACAGGAACTGGGTCCTGTCACTCAAAGCACAACTGTCAAGGAAACGGGTTTCAGCTCTGAGTGTCTGCTATCTAGCGGGCTAGCATGGGGCTAACAAAATACCAGCACACACTTTCAAGAATATGTTCTTTATATTATTTATCATGTAAATATTATATTATATTATATTATATTATATTATATTATATTATATTATATTATATTATATTATATTATATCAATCTGATTATTTAATAAATAAATAATTAATTCTGCACAATAGTTTTATTTCTATATCACGTTTCATAAAAGACAAGCCAGCATCTCAAAGCCGCACGGTGGTTCTGCCAAAGGCTCAAATGTTATGAGTTTGTGTTTCACAGTAGGGTTTTCATCAGGGCCCACTATGAATCGAAACTTCAAATATGTCATTTTGCAAAGAATCTACATCATTCATGAATTTTCATGACTATTTGAGTTCCTATTTTGTAGTCAAGATTGTGTCCTTACCAGGAAACTGTATGGTTCAGATGTTCGTCAGTTGTGGAGCAAGCTTCCAGAAGCTACAAGTCTAGGGTCATCTTTCTCAACCTTCAACAAGCAAGTAAAGACTCTTGTCTTTTGGGACTATTTACCGCACTGATGTCTGAACTGGCCCAGGTAGACTCTTAAGATATGTTGTGCTTTGGGTATGTGGGTTCTGTCCTCGATTGCAACTCGCTCGAAGTTCAAATGGATCAAATGGAATGATGCTTCGTTGACAATAAAGTTGACTGAAACTGATCTGAATTAAACTGAAACTTACTATTTCCCCTTGATTTTCTTACTTAAAATTAGAGATGCACCGGATCCTGATTTTTAGGATCTTGCCAGATACCGGATCCACTGCTTAAGATCCTGCCGGATCAGGAACCGTATGCCGGATCCTACAAAAGGATTGAAACACATGGCCTACTTGCACACGTGGGCCCTTTTTATTATGTTGGCTCAAACGATTTTTTAGACTCATTGGCTTACTGCCACACTGCCTGCATTGGCCGCTTCCAAGGGCTTTCACTCCATGCAGCGATTGGGGTTGTGAAAGACAGACTGAAAAGCCTAGGCTACGTAAAAACTGGAGATGCACCAGATCCTGATTTTTAGGTAACTGCCAGATAACGGATCCACTGCTTAAGATCCTGCCGGACCGGATCCTGTGAAAAACCCTATTCTCCTGCCGGATCCGGAACCGGATCTTGGATCCGGTGCATCTTTACTTAAAATATAGAATAGAATAGAATAGACATGCCGTGGCCAACTGGATGGGTACTCGTCTGTATGCGGCCAACCCGGGTTCGATTCACGGGCCCTCCCCGTCTCTCTCCCCATTCGCTTCCTGTCCACTTCTCAAACTGTCCTATCATCAATAAAGTCGTAAAAAAAAGATTTCAAAAAAAAATCTAGAATAGACACGTAAGGAGAATTGTGCCATTACAATATTCTAATATTTATTCATAGTGGTGGAAGCTGTAGCAATATGAATAAGACTTCCAAATGTTTGAAGTAGCTGCAATGGCAGCAAGGTTTTTTTGGATATCGCAAATGTGACAAAGAGGCAAACTTTAACAACTCAGTGAAACATAGGCTACATCCTGATTTTTTTTAAGCATCCTCTGCTGTCCCCTCAACTTAACCATACCCCCACCTCTGCACTCTGCACCACACACATATCACACACACACACATCACGCAAACACACATGCACACAAACACACACACACACACACACACACACACACACACACACACACACACACACACCGAAACCCACTTCCAACACTGCACCCCATGATCCCTACCCCTACACACACATGCACGCACGCATGCACGCACAAACACACACACACACACACACACGCACACACACACACACATACACACAGACAAACACACACACAACCCATCTCCACATCGTCACCACCACCACACCCCACCGTCTCCACCACCCCCACCCTATATTCCCTACCCACCTCCTCCATCCCTGCACCCCATAATCCCTTCCCACACACACACATGCATGCACGCACGCGCACACACACACACACACACACACACACCGCAACCTACCCACATCGTCACCACCACCACACCCCACCGTCTCCACCACCCCCACCCTATATTCCCTACCCACCTCCTCCATCCCTGACTCCATCCGTGAGGCCCTGAGTCTGTAATTGTGGGAAGGCCTCAACACACAGGCTGCACTATAAATACCTCCTCTCCTCTCCTCTCCTCAGCTCCTGCTCTGCTCTGCTAACCCTGTCAAAATAAAGGTCCTCGTGAAAATCGGGGAGCGAGGGAGGATGAAGAGTGGAAAGGAAGAGAGCGAGGAGAGAGGAAGAGAGAGAGGGGGGAATGGAGAGAGAGAGAGAGAGAGAAAGATCAAGTCTTTTTTGTGGCCTTTTGGCCGCCGAGGGTAGAGACTTGCGAGGTCTATTTCTGGCAGCCATGCTGGTGGGCGGAAGGATGGATGGAGGGATGGAGGGATGGATGGAGGGAACAAGGAGAGAGGAGAGGGGGTGATGAGAGGGACGGATGGAGGGAACAAGGAGAGAAGAGAGGGGGTGATGAGAGGGATGGAGGGAGGGAGCGGCACCTACCTACTGTGCGGCTACTACTACATCCTGGGACCGGCTGCGTGGGCGGCCCCTGAGAGAGAGCACGGTGGCATGCAGCTCAGCAGCCCAGACTGCTGTCTCTGCTCCCATCCCACAAAGCACATCACCACACCCAGGGCCAGATTAAGATGGTCTAGGGCCCCGACGCTACAGGTTGCTGTGGGCCCCCCGAGAAGGTACAGTTTGTGAACAGTTTACTTAGTGTCATAATTGTGAGCAAGGAATTCAGGATCACATGTCTACCACCTCTACTCAACAAGAGGATGTTTTTTTTTTTCAATATCGCATCTTGTCACAATTCTGCAATTTTTCACTTTCGGCCAATCAGGGGCCCCATGGCAGGTGGGGGCCCCTTGGCTGCACCCATATATCTAGCCTGTTCGTTAATCCGGCCCTGAGCACATCACCACTGGAGGATTCCTGCTTGGGGGATGGGGGGTGGCGGGCAAGTTTTGGGAGGACTACAGTACGAGCAAGAGAAGATATTTTAGGATGCATGTTTTTTTTATTTTTTTTTATGTCCATGGTTGCACTTTCTACGAAACGGAGCGCGTGTTCTCAAGTTCAGAAACTATTCATTAAAATGTATACATACTGTAGGCCTATCTACATTTTGTAACATTTTTTTTCAATGGCCCTGTTACATTACGGGGGAAGGTCAACAGTGAATAAACAGTGTACTTACATGTACGGTATGTTGTATATTGTATGTTGATGTATGAAGACAATTTAAAGGTGCACTGTGTAATATTTTTAGTAGTTTACTTCCAGAACTCATGCTGCTCATTCACAAATTTTTCCTTTGTCATGAATACTTACAACCACCATCAAATTCAAAATATTCATTATGACGGGGAAAATTGCGCTTTTCTTACATGAAAAGGGGGGTCTTCTCCATTGTCTGCTATACATTGTACTGTAGCACATTGCAGTCCATTGTCCAATATACATAGTCTGCTATATATGATATTGTACTGTACTGTGTCATACTAGGCTACTAAACATTAGATCATTATGTAGTAAATTTCATGAAAAGACCACATTTGGCAGTAGACAGCACAGTTGTGTGTGTGTGTGTGTGTGTGTGTGTGTGTGTGTGTGTGTGTGTGTGTGTGTGTGTGTGTGTGTGTGTGTGTGTGTGTGTGCGCGTGCGCGTGTGCGCGTGTGTGTGTGTGTGTGTGTGTGTGTAGAACTGTAAGTGTATGAATCCTTCTGCCCCCCCCACATACACACATACACACACACACACACACACACACACACACACACACACACACACACACACACACACACACACACACACACACACACACACACACACACACACACACACACACACACACACACACACACACACACACACACAAATGCAAATTCAAGCCCATTGATGTGCTCACACCTTTGATCTGTATATTTGTCATGATGAAGAGGAGACACGTGTCTGTCGTGCTCCTTGGCCCACACACACACATGCTTGAGTGTGTCTCCCTGGTCCGCACACACACACACACACACACACACACACACACACACACACGCACGCACACACACACACACACACACACACACACACACACACACACACACACACACAGGCAATATAGTAGACATACACACAATAGGAAGTACATTCACAATGTAAACATATACAGTGCACACCCACACACAAGACACCAGTGTGCTACAATGATACATTAAAACTATGACAAGACAAGCTCGCACACACACACACACACACACACACGTGCACACACACACGCGCGCACATGCACACGCACATGCACACACGCGCACATGCACACACACACACACACACACACACACACACACACACACACACACACACACACACACACCTGACTCCTCTGAAGTCTCACCTGAAACCAGAGGCGAGTGTGTGAGTGTTTCATCTCTATTTACAATGTTCCTACTGTCACCACGGCACCCAATAAAGATCCCCCACCACAGTAGCACACACACACACACTAGCACACACACACGCGTGCACACGCACACACACACGCACGCAGCATGTGTGCACAAACACACGAATTACAGACGCACACACACACACACACACACACATACTGTATTCACATCTGCACAATCTCAAAATGAATAGCTACACACACACACACACACACACACACACACACACAGATTGGATACCACTTGGTTACACAGCCAATGACAACACACCCGCCCACACACACGCACACACATCCACACACACACACCCACACCCACCCACACACACACACACACACACACACATACACACACACACACACACACACACACACACACATACAGAGGAAATAGAAAAGAAGTGTGTTCCTATCGCTGTAATTATATTCAGCTATGGTTGAGTGGTATTGGTGCACCACTCACAGTTCTTATATTGGGCATGTGTCACGGCACATTCAAAACTGTAGGCCACACACAGAGAGAGAGAGAGAGAGAGAGAGAGAGAGAGAGAGAGAGAGAGAGAGAGAGAGAGAGAGAGAGAGAGAGAGAGAGAGAGAGAGAGAGAGAGAGAGAGAGAGAGAGAGAAGGCATGACGCACCAGTCAAACAATTGATGACCCCACACAGAGCGACACCATATGATCACTGACATTACAGCACTGCTACACACAGATGTGGGCGAGAGAGAGGGTGGGGAATGGAGGCAGAGAAAGACAGGAAAAGAAGAAATAGTGGTGAGAAAGAGAGAAAATAGATGCTGAAGGAAAAATGAACAGATAAAAAGGAAAGAGAGTGGCGTGGGACCAAAAGAAGGAAGGAGAGAAATGCTGTGTGGAAAAAATAAAGGAAGCGAGGAAAGAGTAGGCCTTAGGCGGAGGTAAAGTGGAACACAGGGAGAAGAAGACAGTGTGAGAAAGAAGAGGAGAGGAGTGGAGAAAGAAGGAAAGGAAGAAAGAAAGAAAGAAAGAAAGAAAGAAAGAAAGAAAGAAAGAAAGAAAGAAAGAAAGAAAGAAAGAAAGAAAGAAAGAAAAAGAAAGAAAGAAAAAAGAAAGAAAAAAGCAGCAAGGAGAGAAAGAGACAGAAGAAGACATAGCAAGAGAGAGAGAAAGAGACTGAGGAGAAAAAAGAGTGATTAAAAAAGAAAGAGAGAAAGAGACTAAAATAAGGGAAAAGGCAAGCAAGAGAAAAAGACGTCTCTGCTCTGGTCTGGCCCTGGGCGGGCTGTGGAAGACGAGAGACGAGAAAAGAGGAGGAGAGGAGGAGGTGGAGGTGAAGAGAAGCAGAAGAGGAGAGAGGGTGGAGGAGGAGGAGGAGGAGAGGTGGAGTAAAGGAGGAGGAGGAGTGGAGGAGACGATGGAGAAGAGATGGAGGGAGGAGCGGAGCGGAGAGGAGAGGAGGGGAATGTAATGTGCGGAATGCTCCAAACCCGGGGCTGGCGTTGCGACTTGTCCCAGACTGGGTGCCGTCACCACTGGGGTCTGTGGCCAGACCTCCCTCTGCCAGACCTACTGGCTCCAGCACTGAGACCGGGCCACTGGAGCTGCAGCAAGGCAGGCCCATAATTAAAGCAGCTCTCTCAAACCTCCCAAACCGCCCTCTCTCTCTCTCTCTCTCTCTCTCTCTCTCTGGTTCTTTCCTCCCTCTGTCTCTCTCTCTCTCTCTCTCTCTCTCTCTCTCTCTCTCTCTCTCTCTCTCTCTCTCTCTCTCTCTCCCTCTCTCTCTCTCTCTCTCTCTCTCTCTCTGGTTCTTTCCTCCCTCTCTCTCTCTCTCTCTCTCTCTCTCTCTCTGGTTCTTTCCTCCCTCTGTCTCTCTCTCTCTCTCTCTCTCTGGTTCTTTCCTCCCTCACTCCGTCCCTCCTCTCATTCTGTTGTTCTCTGTCTTTCCTTTCATTTTCTCTTTCATTCTCTCTCTCCTTCTCTTTCTCTGTCTCTTTCTCTTTCTCTTCTGCTCCGTCTATCTTCCTCTCCCTCTATTCTTCCTCTCGTGCTCTCATTCTCTGTGTTCTTCTCTCCCTCCTTCTCCTGTTCTCTTGTTCACTGTCTTTCTTTCCCTTCCTGCTTCCTCTCATTCTCTTCATCGTTCTGTCTGTGTCTCCCTCCCTCTCTCACATGTTCTCATTCTCCATCTTTCTCTCTCTCCTTTAACTTTTCTCTCCGCGTCCATCTTTCTCCCCTTCCTATTCTCTGTTCCTCTCGTACACAGCCGAGAAGGGCCTCAGAACGGCGTTTATGTGAGTGTGTGTGTGTGTGTGTGTGTATGTGTGTGTGTGTGTGTGTGCACGTGCGTGTGTGCGTGCGTGTGTGTGTGTGCCTGCCTGCCTGCCTGCCTGCCTGTGTGTGTGCGTGCGTACGTGCGTGCTTGTGTGTGCACGTTTGTATGGGTGAAAGCAGAGTAGGCCTACTTTAAAGGTGGAAGGACGCAGAGAATGGGTTGTTTAGCTGCTCCTTCAGTCTAACAATACCAATGCTTGATCATGACAATCATCATACAGACATAAACATACAGACAAAAAGTTACACACACACACACACACACACACACACACACACACACACACACACACACACACACACACACACACACACACACACACACACACACACACACACACACACACAGACAGACAGACAGACAGACAGACAGACAGACAGACAGACAGACAGACAGACACACACACACACACACACACACACACACACACACACAAAATAAATGTGTCTTCTGCCTACACCTTTCCACAAAGGCGCAGCATACCTTATTCTTCACAGGCAAATAAAAAGCCTACCTCATAAATGCCAAGGCAAACACAGGCGTCTTTACCAACCTTCGGGAGAATCCAAAATCTTTATGCCCCTTAAAAAAAATCACATACCTTCTCATCTCATCCTTGATGACTATCATTGCCTCATATCAAAGCCACGCCATCAGGCAGCTAAAGACAAACATCTCATTCTGAAAAGAAAAGTTTTTTGTGTGTGTGTGTGTGTGTGTGTGTGTGTGTGTGTGTGTGTGTGTGTGTGTGTGTGTGTGTGTGTGTGTGTGTGTGTGTGTGTGTGTGTGTGTGTGTGTGTGTGTGTGTGTGTGTGTGTGTGTGTGTGTGTGTGTGTGTGTTTCTGTGTGTCTGTGTGTGTCTGTGTGTGTGCCGATGTGTGTGTGTACCAGTGTGTGTGTGTGTGTGTGTGTGTGTGTGTGAGTGTGTTTGCGTGCGTGTGCGTGTACCGGTGTGTGTGTGTGTGTGTGTGTGTACCGATATCTGTGTGTACCTGTGTGTGTTTCTGTGCGTGCGGGCGCGCGTGTGTGTGTCTGTGTGTTCACAACACCAATGGAGACAGCTAAATGCCTGGCTGGCACGGCACACACACATCATCATTTAGATTGGGATTGGGGCGTAATAGTAGGATCCAGAGACGTTTGTCTATACCTCCCCTAGACTCCAGACGCTTCAGTAGACAGACACAAGGCGGTCGGGGCAAAGTGTGGGTTGAGGTGGGGTGATTGGGTGCAGGGATGCCGACAAGTGGTAACAAATAGGTCAGTTGCCCTGGGCCCAGGGAGAAAGGTGGCCCAGAGCTTGCCTCTCTTTAACATTGTTGTGTATCGTGTTTGAGGCCTTTTCAGATGACTGTTTCCTTGGCTTGGCGGGTGGTTGGCTGGCCGGCCATTGCTGGGTATGTTAGGCACAGGGGTGTATAGTATACCCCCGCATACCCTGCGAGGCAGGGGGGGCCAAACAAGGTGGGGGGCCCACATGGGCCCTTGACTTGAAGAAATGGGCCCCCTCCACATGATATCAGGCCCTCTTTTTTCGTTCAGGGGCCCATTCTTGGTAGCTTGCTGGGGGGCCTGAAGTACTTGCGTTACGCCAGTGGTTGGGCAGACTACATCTTGTCCCGGCAGGTGGGAGTCTTCAAAGTATTGGCATCCACCGTGTTTAGCTTAGCTTAGCTTAGCTTAGCGACATCCCCTTCTTTGAGGACTTTAAAGGCTCAACATTTTTTGTTGCATTTTAAAATTCTTCCCAGGGGAAAACAGCAATGGAGGAAAAAAAACATACATCATGGCATAAAACTTTCTCAATTCTACCTCGGCTGTCATTCTGAGACACTAAACATAACATAACATAATTCATGACGAAAGTTGACAAAGACAAGCAGCACAATGAATGGCGCTGCTAATCACGTTAAATATTAGCAAAGGGATTTTCATAGAGCTCCTGCTGGGAAAAAAAGTGCAATGGGATTCCCACTCTGCCTTGTAGTTAGGTACAGTACTGTAGGCTATGCCTTCCAACAACCCAATATTTCTAAAAGGTAGCACTGAAAAAGAACTACTGCCACCATGGCACCCATACCCTGAATTTAGTTTTTATCATATTCTGCCCTCTTAGCAAACAACCAAAGCATCTTAACTCGTAATATATGATCAATGCCGGGAGGACACATGTCAATATTTCCAATGGGAACAATGGCTTTTCTACTGTGGTCTAGAATTGTGTATTAGGAAGAGTGGCTTTGAGCTACAATCATATTTCTTCCTGTCCAATATTCACTGACCGACCATATAAGACAAGGTCATGATGCCTACCGCGTGCACGCCAAAAAGCAAACTGATTTCTCAAAGCCAGATGGTCCACATACAGGGCTGGACTGGCCATCTGCCATAGCGGACATTTCCCGGTGGACCCCGCACCCTTGTGGGTCCCTATTTTCAGAAATGTTTTTTGCTTGTTGTTTTGTTTTTAAATCAGTTCTGCGCCGTTTATTATGAGGAGCCCTAAGAGGAGCCCTTTACCCTTTAAGCCAAAAGTGCCCGGGCCTTATTTCTCCCCCAGCCCAGCCCTGCCAACATATTGGTGTGTAAAGAAAAACACCCACACAGAGAGCGGAAGAGTGTACAATGTGATCACGGAGTGGTCCACCCCATATGGCCTTTTTCGTGACTCAGCTTTGAGTGTCGTCTGGCTATGACACATGTTGGTCAGATGCACTATGACTCATGCTCGTGTGTGTGTGTGTGTGTGTGTGTGTGTGTGCGTGTGCGTGCGTGCGTGCG
>NC_085873.1:30402157-30422157 GCF_034702125.1 Engraulis encrasicolus | reverse complement strand
GTTCCCAAGACTCGCTCTCCCAACTCCCTTTCCCCAAGAGATCAATAAACTTTCAAATCGTGACGCATTTGTGGTCCCCTTCTGTCTGGTCCGTGACAGAACGGTCTGACCAGAATGGACCCAGCGCACGATTCACCCAGCATGGAAACCTCTGAAAACCCTGAAACACCAACTGCCATGCAGCGCCTGGAACAGACCGAGGGAGAGGTGCGTCGGATGACTGGAGACATCTCGTCATTAGTTCAGCTCGGTCACCAACAACAACAGCAGTTTCACCATCACCAACAGCAGATCCAACAGCAAGAACAACAGCTAGCCCAGATCTTACAAATGCTCACCAACATGGCTTCTCCATCTGCCCATGCTCCTGCTCCATCTGCTCATAACCCTGCTCCAGCTACAACTGCAACGGCACCATCTGCACCAAGTCTCCTCTCTGCCCCAGCGTCTTTCCAGGATCCCAACGTTCCAGTTCCGGGTGTTCCAGTTCCGGGGGTTCCAGTTCCAGCGGCTCCAGTTCCTGTTGCTCTCAGCGCCCACGAGCCAAAGATCGGCAATCCTGAACGCTTCGACGGCAACCCAGCCCAAGTACGAGCATTCTTAACCAGCTGCCGGGTCCAATTCTCGCTTCAACCCAGGACCTTCTCCACAGAGGGGGCCAGAGTGGGCTACGTCATCACTCACCTGACGGGCCGAGCTCGACTGTGGGGAACCGCTGAATTTGACCGGCAGACCCCAGCCTGCGCTTCGTTCGATGCCTTCGCCAAGGAAATGTTGAAGGTATTCGACCTAGACTCATCAACAGCAGAGGCGTCCAGGGCTCTGATGACCATCCGCCAGGGGAACCGGACAGTGGCAGACTTTTCCATTGATTTCCGCACCTTGGCAAGACGCAGTTCATGGAATGAGGCAGCACAGGTGGATGCCTTCCTTCACAGCCTGGCAGACTATGTGAAGGACGAACTCGTCTCGCATGACCAAACCTCGACGCTCGATGAGACCATCGCTCTTGCGGTCCGGATTGACCGTCGGATCCAGACTCGTCGACGTGAAAAGGGACGCTCCACCCAGACATCTGTTCGCACTCTGAGTCATTCTGTTGTCCGGCCACCCTCTTCAGCCACTCCCCAGAGCCAGCTTGACCCGCCAGAGCCCATGGAGATTGGCCGTGCATCTCTCACTCCTGCGGAGCGCCAGCGTCGTATCTCATCCAACCTGTGCCTGTACTGTGGCGGTGAGAACCATAGAGTTGCTTCCTGTCCAGCAAAAGCCGCAGCTCACCGGACGTAGGAGGGATCCGGTTGAGCTCGATGTCCACCCAACCCTCCACCAACCGTAAGCCCCTTTTTCAAGTTCGACTCCTCCTCTCTGAAGCCACCCACACTTTAACTGCCCTAGTAGACTCCGGTGCCGAGGCCAACATCATGGACATTGAGCTGGCCCGTCAGTTGGGGTTGGGGAGCCATCGATTGCCCTGTCCTGTCCCAGCCCGAGCTCTTGATGGTCATCTCCTTGGCACAGTCACCAGCGTCACTACCCCCATCTCCATGATCCTGTCAGGCAATCACCACGAAACTATCAGCTTTCACCTGCTCCGCTCCCCGGGTCAACCGCTTATCCTGGGCTACCCTTGGCTCCGCCAGCATAACCCGCATCTTGACTGGACGACCGGGACCATCACTGAGTGGGGTAAGGACTGCCACCGGACCTGTCTGCGCTCTGCCATGCCACCCTCTAGTTCAGTACCCGCCGATTCTGTCCCTGACCTCTCCAACGTACCCAAGTGCTATCACGGACTCCGGGAGGTCTTCAACAAAGCCAAGGCCACTTCACTGCCCCCACATCGGCCCTATGACTGCGCCATAGACCTCCGTCCAGGAACCGCTCCACCCAAGGGTGGCCTCTACTCTCTGTCAGCCCCCGAAAGAAGAGCCATGGAAGAATACATCACTAATTCTCTGGCAGCTGGCATTATACGTCCGTCTTCTTTTCCTGCTGGTGCTGGGTTTTTCTTTGTGGGGAAGAAGGATGGGTCCCTTCGCCCCTGCATCGACTACCGGGGCTTGAACGACCTCACCATCAAGAACCGGTACCCTCTTCCGCTGCTCACCTCTGCCTTCGAGCTACTCCAGGGAGCCACAGTCTACACCAAACTGGACCTGAGGAACGCTTACCACCTTGTGCGAATAAGGGAGGGAGATGAATGGAAGACGGCATTCAACACCCCAACTGGCCATTATGAGTACCTGGTTATGCCGTTCGGACTCACAAACGCCCCTGCAGTGTTCCAGACTCTGGTCAATGATGTTTTACGGGACATGTTGAACAAGTTTGTCTTTGTGTACCTCGATGACATCTTGATCTTCTCCAGAACCCAGTCAGAACACACCCGCCATGTCCAACTAGTCCTCAATCGCCTCCTGGAAAACTCCCTATACGTCAAGGCAGAGAAATGTGAGTTCCATGCTCGGTCAGTGGCTTTCCTGGGGTACATTGTAGCAGAGGGGAACATCCAAATGGATCCAGCCAAGGTGTCAGCTGTGACTTCATGGCCCATACCAGAAAATAGAAAGATGCTGCAGCAGTTCCTTGGATTTGCTAATTTCTACCGTAAATTCATCCGCAATTACAGCACTGTCGCCTCCCCTCTCACTGCCTTGACCAGCGCCAAACAACCATTCACCTGGACCTCAGCAGCCAGTGATGCCTTCAGCACCCTCAAGTCCCGCTTCACTTCTGCCCCCATCCTCCAGATGCCTGACTCTGACCGGCAGTTCATTGTGGAGGTGGACGCCTCTGATGTGGGTGTCGGTGCTGTGCTCTCTCAACGAGCAGCAGAGGATGGCAAACTACACCCCTGTGCGTTATTCTCTCGCCGGCTATCACCATCCGAGCAGAATTACGACATCGGCAACCGTGAGCTACTGGCTGTAAAGCTTGCTCTGGAGGAGTGGCGCCACTGGCTGGAGGGCTCAACGGTCCCATTCTTGGTCTGGACTGACCATAAGAATCTCGAATACATCCGCACCGCCAAACGTCTGAATTCCAGACAGTGCCGCTGGGCTCTGTTCTTCACCCGCTTCACCTTTACACTGTCTTACCGCCCAGGATCACGCAACACCAAGCCTGATGCTCTGTCCCGTCAGTTTCAGCGAGACGACATGCACATCAAGGAACCTGTGTCCATCCTGCCTGGCCCCTGTGTTGTCGCTGCCCTAACCTGGGATGTTGAGAAGCAAGTGCAGGATGCTCTCCGCAACCAACCTGGGCCCAGTGCCTGCCCCACAGACTGTCTCTTTGTCCCTAAAGAATTGAGATCTCAGGTTCTGCAGTGGGGTCACAAATCCCGTCTTGCTTGCCACCCTGGATCCAATCGCACCTGCCGTCTGCTTTCCCAGCGATTCTGGTGGCCAACTCTTTGGAGGGACGTTCGTGAATATGTCCGTGCCTGTCACGTTTGCACCCAGAACAAATCCTCCAACCAGCCCCCAGCCGGCCTGCTCCAGCCCCTACCTGTACCCTCACGACCTTGGTCCCACGTCTCTCTGGATTTTGTAACTGGCCTGCCCCCATCCGACGGCATGACTGCTATCCTCACCATTGTGGACCGTTTTAGCAAGATGGCGCATTTCGTCCCCCTCCCGAAGCTACCATCTGCCAAGGAGACCGCCCAGGTGGTCTTAGACCACGCTTTCCGGATACATGGACTGCCTAGGGACATTGTCTCTGACCGGGGCCCGCAATTCACTTCCACCTTCTGGAGAGAATTCTGCCATCTGCTGGGGGCCACAGTAAGCCTATCATCTGGATTTCACCCGCAGTCCAATGGTCAGTCAGAGCGAGCAAACCAGGAACTGGAGAAGGCACTCCGTTGCACGGCTTCTTCTAACCCCCGGGCCTGGGCAAAACAACTGACCTGGGTGGAGTATGCCCACAACTCCCTTACCTGTTCTGCCACTGGTATGTCCCCCTTTCAGTGTGTTTACGGCTACCAACCACCACTCTTCCCCAGCCAGGAGGGAGAGGTCACCTGCCCCTCGGCCCACGCCTATGCCCGGCAATGCCGCCGCACTTGGGCTCGAGCCCGTGCCGCACTCCTCAGATCTGTCAACAGTTACTCTATCGGGGCCAATCGTCGGAGGACTCCGGCGCCGACCTACCATGTGGGCCAGAAGGTGTGGCTTTCTGCCAAGGACCTGCCACTCAAAGTTGAGTCGCGAAAGCTAGCTCCGAGGTTTATTGGCCCATTCCCCATCCAGAAGATCATCAGCGCAACTGCTGTCCGGCTACAACTACCCAGGTCCATGAGAGTGCACCCTACCTTTCATGTCTCGAAAATAAAGCCAGTTCACAACAGCCCGCTGCTACCGGCTGCACCGCCTCCTCCTCCTCCGCGTCTCATTGATGGAGGCCTTGTCTTTTCTGTCCGAAGACTGCTCCGGTCCAGACGAAGGGGAAGAGGAATCCAGTACCTGGTGGATTGGGAAGGTTATGGTCCGGAAGAAAGGTCCTGGGTGCCTGCCAGACAAATCGTGGATCGGACGCTCATCACTGATTTCCATCGTCAGCATCCTGACCAGCCCTCCGTCCAGCGTGGCCGCCCCAGGGGGTCCCGACCTGTAGCCCGCCCAATGCCTGAGCCTGAGCCTGAACCAGTCCCGGCGCGTGTCCTGGATTCTGATGTGCTTTCGGATGATGAGGCGGTGGGACCACTGGATGGAGTGGATTTGCCGGTTCCCCCTGAGGATGAAGCAATGGAGTCCGATCGCTCTGAGGAATTCTGACCCTCCGCCGGCTTCCCCTCCACCCGCCCGGTTTGGTGGTGCTGCTTGGGGACTTCTGGGGCCGTCCCTTGAGGGGGGGGTTCTGTCATGATATCTCTCCTGGCTTCTGTCTACAAGCTTAATCACTTTCAATTATCCCTCACTCTCCACTCTGCTCTGCCTAATTGCTCCACCTGTTCTCACTCTCTCACCTCATTGGCCATCCAGCTGCACTGCATTCCCTCTACTCGTTACCCTCTGTATTTAAAGCTCTGGTTTTCAGTTCTCCTTTGTCAGACCGTCTGTGAACTTCACTCCTGTGACTCCTGTTTCCTGGCTACAACTCTGACTCCTGTGATCGAACCCGGACCTGATTGCAAACCTGCTTGATCTCCAGCCCCTGACAACCCGACCTGCCTTCCGCTCTGCAAACCTGCCTGATCTTGATCCCCGGTAAACCGACCTGCCTTTCTGACTTTACGACCACGATTACTGCCTATCCTTGCCTGTACTTCTGCGTTCATTGATCTCTCCTGTTGTGTGTGTGTTCCCCCCCCCAGGACTCGCGGACCCTCCACCACCATCGGACGCTTCTCTGCTGCTGGGGGACACACACACACAGGTTCCCAAGACTCGCTCTCCCAACTCCCTTTCCCCAAGAGATCAATAAACTTTCAAATCGTGACGCATTTGTGGTCCCCTTCTGTCTGGTCCGTGACAATTGGCATGCCTGTTACGATATCGCGTAGCAAAAGCATACAAATAACAAAACAAAAGTGTGAATATACTTACCTTAACCAATCAGTTACCAACTTCGCGGGTGAGTTCTGTGTCACCACTCTCAACTCTTTGCTTTGGCTAAACACTGAGAGAATCGAGCTTGAGGCTTTTGCCAGACGATGTGCGGAGCCAAAATCTTTGGGTGGAGTACATAGGATGGCGTCGCCAGGCTACTACAGTAGGCCTACGAAGTAACAAATATACAGTATGTGTAAAATATATATAACAGGGTAGTATTCCAGTCAGGACTGAAGGAATCTGAATATTGCCCCCAATCACACATAACATTTCAATGTCCATGTATTGTTTGATACGTGTTCGAATAACACTTTTAGACTGTGAGATGCCAAATAAAAGCTCCCTTTTCTATGGCATCAGGGTGCACTGAACTTCCCTTCCCCCAAACTGATGATTTGAAATTGCCTATCCATTGCTATTGGCTAAGACTATCACTGTATGTGACATCATCCAATGTGACCTCACTTCCTGTGGAGGTCTTTTTAAGTTCAGCCACTGGCATTGTTCTGTCCTTTTGTGCTCTTCTTGTCTGTATCTGTACCTGATAGCACCTCCTCATTGGAGAGGGGGTGGGGAGGCCTGTGGACAGGCCTTTGGGGCCTAATGGCCTCCCCTCTCCCTCTCTCAAGCCAATAAACCTTGCATTTCTGAATTTCAACTATTGCACTGGAACTGGTCTTAAATATTAATTAGTAGTTAAACCTAGGTACTATCAGGACTCTGACTTGAGTCTGGACTCAAGTCTGTTTTTCTATGGACTTCTTGGACTCAAACTCTGGTCTTGCCTTTTAGACTCGAGTCTGTCTTCATTTTATTTAGAACACTGGCCATCATAGCTTCTAAGTGCAACTTGAAATCCAATAGCCTGCATGCAACATTTCAATTTCACATTAAATTTGTATGGCAACATGTTCGTGCACGAAATGTGCTACCTGCAAATATGCTACCTGCACGTGTGTCCTGCAGCAAGCATATCGGTGGCCTACATGGTGCATTAAGATTTCTATCTGTTGCGCTTTCTCTTCTCTATCTGTGTGTGTCTGTCTGTGTCTGTGCCTCTCACTCTCTCCCTGTAGGGCAGGGGTCCCCAAACTAAGGCCCGGGGGCCGGATGCGGCCCGCCAGGCCCCTTTGACCGGCCCTCCACCTCTCTGCATCTCACCATTTGAACTGGCCCAAAGAAGCAATCCTCACAGAAAAAAAGATCAAATAAATTTTATAAATATTTTATTTTGTTTATCAACAGGCCTTCCTACAGTTTAATTTTCAGTAACTTAGTGTGAATCACCAGAAGTTTCTTGTTTTGATAGTTTCTCATCTCACTGTAATGTAAACAGGCCTGCCATTTCTATTGTATCACTCATAAACTGCCAATCACCATATTTTTCTAACCTTTCCTTGCTATTCGTATATGGTTATTGGAAATTAAAAGTAATACCTGTTATATTTCAAATTGAGAAACATGTGAAGTACTCACTCACTTCTTTTGCAATGATTAACTATTTTGTGCTAGAAATTATGAATGAAGGAAGCGAAGCACTCTTCTGATTTTTCTCTTTATTCGCCTACGAACGTTTCGGGCAGAGCCCTTCTTCAGCTTGTAATGGCGATGGCCGTACAGCCCACATGATTGATCCCGGCCCCTGATCACAGTCAGGAACGATAATGTGGCCCCCAGAGAAGAAAGTTTGGGGACCCCTGCTGTAGGCCTCTTCTATTGTTTTCGTCGTATGACTTCCATTGCTTTTGCCTCTTTCCTGCACCTGTCCAAAGAATATGGGGGTTGGGGGTCGTGAAAATATCCTTAGGTCCAAAAGTGGGTCTCCACGTTGGGAATGACTTCTGTACCTGGTCTCTTGTCTGATCAACACTGTAATAATTTGTCTTCAGCCTGTCTGTCTCTGTCTCTTTCTCTTTCTCTGTCTCTGTCTGTCTCTGTCTGTCTCTGTCTGTCTGTCTGTCTCTGTCTGTTTGTCTGTCTGTCTGTCTCTCTCTCTCTCTCTCTCTCTCTCTCTCTCTCTCTCTCTCTCTCTCTCTCTCTCTCTCTCTCTCTCTGATCATCATATTCCCTCTGCCTGTCCAATCTCTGAAGTGTCTCCATCATCAGTGCTGGCTGACTAATGACTGTTTACACAGGACAAAGAAAAGTACAAAAAATAGCGCAGTCAGTTCAACAGGCAGGTCCTGGCCAAGGTATGCGCTCTCCCAAAGACAGCACACAACACACACATGTGCACACACACACACAATGCACACACGCATGCACGCACACACGCAGTCACGCATGCGAGCACGCGCGCACATATGCATGCAAGCACGCACGCACAAACACACAGGCCCACTGACAGCTTTGGTTGGACCTGGGTCAAAGTCATCTGAAAGCACCCCCTCCTACACACACACACACACACACAATTCTGGGCACCCTCTCTCCCTGTGCCCTGGACAACTGATCCCCCCAACCACCACCACCACATCCTTTCCCTGACAGCTTCCCTGCACACACACACACACACACACACACACACACACACACACACACACACACACACACACACACACACACACACACACACACACACACACACACACACACACACACACACACACACACACACACACACACACACACACACACCAGACACAAGAAAGATAGAGAGAGAGAGAGAGAGAGAGAGAGAGAGAGAGCAGACAGAAAGGTTAGACACTGATTTATGATTGTGTGGAGATGATTTATGTCGCGGGCAAAGAAAAGCTCTGTGGCTTTGTTGTTTTTGCTGCTGCTGCGTTAAGGCTTTTTACGGGAGCTGGTTTTAGGTGCCCGGTTTTCTTTTTTTGTTGACCAGAGGGCATATATGAGGCAGGACCAATTAGCGAGAGGTGAAATCAATGCCCTTCACCATAAGTGTCTCATTTGAATAATGTTCAGAACAGTGGAACGTGTCTGACTTTGACACGAATACCTGTGGACTTACACGTGTGCGCACACACACACATGCGCGCACACACACACACACACACATGCACGCACGCACACACGCACGCATACAAACTCACAGGCTCAGGTAGAAACTAATTAATTCTGACACATACAGTCAAACATTGCCACACACATGTATACTGTATAAGCACACACATACACACACACATACACATACACACACACAGAGCTACACTATTACACACACACACACACACACACACACACACACACACACACACACACACACACACACACACACATACACACACACACACACACACAGCTACACTATTACACACACACACACTCACACAGAGCTACACTATTACGCACGCACACACACACACACACACACCCTAACACATGCAGAGGCGCGCACTAAGACATGTTAACAATGTTGACCTTGCCCTTAGCAATTCATTAACGTGACAATGTAATTTTTACAGCTTGTTATGTTATGGCATGTTCTTGTGGTTAAGCTCACAAGTATAGTCTCATAGCATGTATACAGTAGCATGACAAGTGAAGCTGGGGGGCAAAGGGGTCAGTTGTCCCCGGGCCCGAGGAGGGGGTGGGGTGGTGGTGCAGAATTGGGTCCTCATCACATTGTATGTATTGGGTGGGGGGACCTTCCACACGACTTTGTCCTGGGTGGTGCCAAAGCTGCAAGGGGTCCTGTATACACTAGCGTAGTTTGACAGAAGTATTTTGGCTTGAATAATAGGCCTACCCCCTGATAGTATACAAAGTTCACATTCAATTGTAAGAATTGTGATATTATGCTTACCGTTTACTATTTTTGACAGGATTCAGTTCTTTTGGTTAATTTCAGTAATACATTCGTACAGTATACTGTATGCACATGTCAGATGTATGTCTGATGGTTTGGGCAAGTCCCATTGAAGGGTGTTTCACAAGAAAAGCAAATGAAAACAGGTATGTATCATTTATCAAAACAACCACATAAAAGTTTGCATTATTAATTAAATGAAAAATGTGACATTATGCTTAGGCTCTATTAACTTATTTGTGTCAGAACTCTTGTGGTTAAGCTCCCTAATACGGTCATAATACTATACCATTTCAGTAGCATTACTGAGGCATCTCTAATTTTGTGGGCAAGTCCCAAGTTGAAGGCTGTTTCACGAGAGAGAGAGAGAGTAACTGAAAACATGTGTGTACTAATTAACACAGCCACATAAAAAAAATCACATTAATAAGAATGTGATCAGTGATGTTTTGTTTAGGCCCTATATTTAATTATTTGCGACATGGAGTCAGTCCTTGTGGTCAAGCTCACTTAGTCATATACAGCAGTAGGCCTACATGTACACTTTCTGTACAGTAGCATCACCCAAGTATTTCTAATGGCTTGGGCAAGTCCCGGCTGTTTCACAACAACAGTATGCCCTAATTGAAAGAATTTGTGTATTACTACAATTAAAAATGTAATCATTAAATCTTGAGCTGTTCTGACGTGTTCTTGTGGATAGGCCAATACAGGCATATACTGTACGTACACTTTAATGAACATGACCAGGGTCGCTTATAGCTTTGGATGGGCCCAAGACAAAGTCATCTGGAAGGGCCCCCACCCCCACCCCACATTCAATGTAATGAGGAACCCGTTTCTGAAGGCCCTCTCTCTCTGGGCCTGGGACAACTAACCCCTCCCCCATCAGCTTTCCTGAGCATGACAGAAATATTTCTAATGGCTTGAGTAAGTCCCATAGGGATTTTGACAAGAAGAGTAACTGAAAACATGTGTGGACTAATTAACACAAGCACATAAACAGGCACTATTAATTAAATAATAAAATTGTATTGTGATATTGTGCTTCTATTTATTTATTTCTGACATGATTCAGTTTAATAAATGGACTTCAGGGTGTTCAGTCACCAGTACTGGAGGAACTGTAGAGGCACACATCACACATGTGGCACCGGAAAATAAGCAAACATAAACATCAAGGTTTTATGGTGCACACACACAAACACACACACACACACACACACACACACACACACACACACACACACACACACACACACACACACACACACACACACACACACACACACACACACACACACACACACAGTCACATCATTACCACATCACACAAACTTTTATGGGTGCACACACACACACACACACATGTATGCACGTACGCACACAAACACACATGCACGCACACACACACACACACACACACACGCATGCACACACACACATGCACGCACACACACACAAACACACATTCCCCCTCCTTTCACATCCTCCCCTACTCTCCTACACACACACACACACACACACACACACACACACACACACACACACACACACACACACACACACACACACACACACACACACACACACACAGACACACACACACACACACACACACACACACACACACACACACACACACACACACACACACACACACACAGACACACACAGACACACAGGCGCAGTCGTGGGTGGCACTGAACATGGGACCTGTGGCAAAGCCGACCAGAGAGCAAGAAAGAGAAAGACAGACAGAGAGGGAAGGAGGCCAGTAAATCAGGAGGTGAGGCTGACCGAGAGAGAGGGAGAACGAGAGAGAGAGAGAGAGAAAGAGAGAGAGAGACAGGGAGAGAGACAGGGAGAGAGACAGAGAGAGAGAGAGAGAGAGAGAGAGAGAGGGAGAGAGACAAAGAGAGAGAGAGAAAGAGAGAGAGAGAGAGAGAGGGAGAAAGAAAGAGGGAGAGAGGGAGAGAGGGGCCGTAAATAGATCAGGAGGAACCCCTCCATTTCCTTCGAGCCAAATTTCCTCTGGCCGCACGGTGCCGGCGAGCCACACACACACACACACACACACACACATACTCACACACATGGGCACACACACAGACGATCATGCACACACACGCGCACACACACACACACACACACACACACACTCACACGGGCATGCAGACACACACACACACAGGCACGCACAAATACACACACACACACATACAACTTTCCTCTGGTCGCCTGGTTGCCGCGAGCCTCCAGTCGCCACGGGCGACCGCAGTGGCTTCCCCCACACGACTTCAAGGGGCCCCTCTGGTGAGCAGTGGCACCACCGCACACCACCGTGCCATTACACACACACACACACACACACACACACACACACACACACACACACACACACACACACACACACACACACACAAGCACACACACCGCTACACCATTACATACACACACATCATCCACCCATCCATCCATCCCTCAGCATGTCTATTTATTCATTCATTTATGTACTTCATTCACTCATTTTTTTCATTCAGCTTTCTACTCTCCAGACACTTCACTGTCAGTATATCTTCATGTAGGCCTACATAATAACGTGGATGTACTGTGTACCCCTAAACTATTCCTAACCCTATGCCTAACCCCAATACCTTCTGTTCGGACGTAACCGGACATCATAAAAAGGTGTGTCATTTTCACGCTAGTGCATTCCACATGTTTGTATAATGCCTGTTCTTGTTACTAAGACATGGGGGCAACGCCGCACAAATGTAGCTTTGTCACATGACCCGCCTCATGTGAGGTAAGAGGTTTCCTGCGGTCTCGACAAATTTCTGTTGCTAAATGACAAGCTACTAAGGTGTGCCCTGACCAAAATCATCCTTAACCCTTACCTGTTAGTAAAGCAACGTTTCTGCAGCTTTACATTTGCCAACAACAGCGAAACAACCAAAAGTTAAAGGGGTATGCCATTATTTTGGGGCTTAATACAGCTAAAATCGTTGGTCGGGGTTCATAAAGGTGGTAAAGTGTATTATTTTTCATGTTAAGCGTTGTCTTGCTTTAAGACAAATTAAAAGAGGGAGTATGTAGCTAAGCCAATGGATCACTGTAGCATGTGTGATCCATTGACTCTCACTAGCTTAGGTACTTACTCCCTCCTTAAAACAAGATGCCTATCGTGAAAAATAAGACACTTCACCACCTTTATAAACCCAGGGTAACGATTTGAACCGTATTCAGACCCAAAATAGTGGCATAACCCTTTAAAGGTGAATTTGTGCCCAGACCAAACACCAGTCATGGTTGAGTCATGGTTTATAATACATTTGACATACAAATGAGCTAAAACAAACTGAAATACCACTGACTTTCATTCCAATTAGCTTCCCCCGTCCTTGTAAATGTTTTAATTAACCACAGACAATTAATGACTAACGTTTTACTCTGGACTACTCAAAGATTTAAAGTTTTAATGCACAAACACACGCGCACACACACGCACACGCCAATGACAAATGATGGTGGTTGGTTGCAGACACAGGGTCTGTATAAATCACTACACACAGGATGGCAGACATGGGGCACGGCATGCCACGGGGGATGTGGGCTTGTCCATATTCTAACAAACACAGCGATGATGAGATGGCCGTTCCATCATCCCCAATGTTCCCCATGCAAGGCCCTAATCCCACTACTTCAGCCACAAGTGTGGAACTGGTTTCCAACCCGCGGCCGGTCAAGTCCTCGTTTCCCCTCAGAATCAGGGGCGGTTCTACCTATTTGGGGGCCCTTGGCAAAATATGTCATGGGGCCCTCTTGATTTTTCATTTATTTTTTGCTGGCATTTACCAGGGGGGTATTCCATTAACATGGCTAAGAAAAAACACTGGCTATGTTAACCTACAGCAGTGTTTCTCAAAGTGGGGCGCAAGCCCCCCTGGGGGGGGGCGCGGAGGCATTGCATTTGGCATTGCGTGTGACTGATTTTGTTTTGTTTTTTCGTTATTTCCTGTCTCTCCAATGAGCAACAGGCTACATTTTAAGCCCTCACCAACATTATATTATACAGGTAAATTGTCATGAATTTGAATAGCATAGGAAATTAACACACGTCTCTCTTAGTTGTACGCTATGTCATCAGTCACCTTTCCTTTGATTCTTCGCAACAGAGTCATCGTAAAATCAATCTGCGCGAGTACTGCTGTTGCTTTAGTGGGGGCTCGGAAGCATCCAGACCCTCCAAAGGGGGGAATAATGGGAAAAGTTTGAGAACCACTGACCTACAGGAAGTGGTAAACCTAGTAACAGAGCATGCCTCATTTAGTAATAAAAAATAGGACTTCGGGCTCTTCTATTAGATGATTTACCACCACCTCAAGGTCGCCATTTACGACTGAACCAGTTTCTTGGAATACCTCGCAGCGCTGACTGTTGGGAGACACTACAGTGGGGGGGCAGTTTTGTTGCCCTGGGCAACTGCCTGCCTAGTCTGCCTGTTGGTAAACCCGTCTCTGTCCTCCTCCTTCTCTTCTCCATTATTCACTTCCCACTCCCTCATCCCACAACATACACCCTTCATCCATAAAGCTCTCCCCTCTACAGTGCTTCTGTAAATAAGCACATCTCTAAAACACAGCATCAGCACCCACACGGGTATGGGTCAGCTCTACCCAGGCTTCCAGGCTTCATTTCTTACACCCCCAATCTCTCTCTCTCTCTGTCTCTCCCTCTCTCTGTGTCTGTCTCTCCCTCCTGAAACCCTCCTCTTAAACATTGTGCAGTGGTTAAATCCATCCATCCATCAAATGCCTATCCAAAAATGCTGTCTATTTCATACGATTTTGGTACCACTGCCCATTAGAATATGTTGCTCAACTCTCTATACCTGCTGTGACTCTTCCACCTCAACCATAATCCACCCACACAGAGCTCAACAGAGCATCCTCTATATCCATATTTTAATGCATCTATCTTGTCCACCCTCTCAAGCTCTTGAACCTCCTTCTTTCTGCCACGGCTCCATACCCAAGACCAGGTGTACATGTAAAGAACCACAGGTTTCTCCAAGTAGGATTTTAGTCAAATCTAGAGTAGGCCTATGGAATTTAAGTTAAAGTCGGAATGTTTGTTGACATAATGGTAGATACATCTGCAAGTTATCAGTTACGACATTGGTCCCTGTAATGAACTGGCTTTTACCAGAATGGCAAGGACCAAGTTTAAATGTATTACTTAAGGTACACTGTGTAAGATTGTTTATTTCCAGAATTCATGCTACCCATTCACTAAGGTTACCCTTTTCATGGATACTGACTGGGAAACTTGCAATTTTCATACATGAAAAGGGGGATCTTCTCCATGGTCTGCCATTTTGAATTTCCAAAAATAGACATTTTTATCTGTAAAAATGACTGTACTTGGGCCATACTAGAAAATATTAGTTTATTACTTATTAAACGTTCATGGAAAGATCAAATTTGGCAATAGGCAACCCAGTTTCAATGAGCAGGATAAGTTGCAGTACCTTTTTTGACCAGTTCCTGCACAGTGCACCTTTAAGGCCATGTGTAGGTTAATGACGACGTGGAACGACATGCATTATGGAGCTAGGTTGGATGTTAGATTACATCAGGGATATAGAAAGAATCAATCATCATAAACAAACTGACGCAAAGTACGAGGCACGCCACAAGCAAAAGGAGTGGACAGGAGGTCAGATATTGAGTCGGACCCCTCGTGAAAAAGGACACTTAATGAAAAAGGACACTTGCAATGTTGGAAGCTTCTGCTAGACTTTGTGCTAAGGGCATGGACACTTATGCTTGGCCACATGGTAAACTTTTAATGTTGTCCACTCAAAAGTCAATCTCAATTTAGAAACTTAAGCTTAGTGTCCACTTGAGAATGGAGCACCCATAAAAGAATCACAATATTCACAGGGAGAGGAGCTTGCTTGAAGTTGTATTTTGAACCGCTGTAAAATGCAGCAGAGTGGAAACTAAAACCTAGATTGATGTGCTATGTCCGACTCCAACTCATAACATTTCAAAGCTTCCATTGTTCTGTGAAAAAAGTGCTAGGAGAAGGGAAGAAAACAAAAACTTCAGATGCAGCCATTTTTTGTTGCCATTTTTACCCTGGACATTATTCTTTGCAGTCTTCAGAAGACAGTGGGATACAGGGAGCGTGAGTAAGAAGTAAATAGAAATGAACAAAGAAGCAGGACATATGAAGAAGAAAAAAAGAAAAGAGAGGCTCTCGTTTCCTTTCCTGTGTTTCTTTTTTTTTGAGGAGGAGAGGGAGAACTAGGGAAAGCGAGGCGAGCCAAACCCAAATGTAGATCCTCAACTTGGCACCCACGCGGGCGGCCGATTGGTCGGTCAGTGGCGGCAGCAGCATTGGCAGCGGCAGTCTCTGTGGCTCTGTGGCTCTGTGGCGGCATGTTGGAAGAGGAGGGGGGAGGGGAGGAGGGCAGAGAGTACCGACCAAATATTTTATTTATATTGCATATTTACATACATGGAATACATCCTGTACTGTAGATACAATGTGCTTCAAAAGACAAAAGTGATCCAAAACATTTTTTTTTTTTTTAAAGGAACCTCAAAACACTCAGCCATCCATCCATCCATCATGCAGCATCAGCAGACTCTGTGGCTATGGCTGTGGCGGCAGAGTTGGCAGCATGAACAACCATATTGGAGGAGGAGGAGGAGGAGGAGGAGGGCAGAGTGTAAGCTATACCAACCAACCGGACGGACAGAAAAAAAGTGCAGAAAAATCTAGACAAATTTTATTTATATCAATGATTTCATACAGGATACATATACTCTTTGTACTTCAAAGGACCAATGGGATCCCAAAAAGTAGAACCGAAACTATTTTAAAGAAATATAAGAAAAAAGAACATTACAAATAGAAAGAAAAGTAATATGGAAAAAAATAGAACAGAGATTGGAGTAGAAAATAGGAAGTCAGAGAGGCTATCAAACTCTCAGTGCCAGTCCAAGTCAAATTGTATTTCATACACAATATCCAGCCGTGTTAATCCAACACTTATAGCGTTGGAACGACACTATGGGTGTTAAATTTAACACTCTCAGTGTGGAACTGACTCTATAACCTTTTACTGTGTATCACCGATTTCATATGGGATGCATAACACTCAAAGGACAAACGATTCCAAAAATGATTCCAAAAAGTGGGACCAAAAATATATAGTAACTGTAGAAAATGCATTGAAAAAGAAAATAAGAAATAAAATGGGAGATTATAAAGACACTCAAGAGTTCCAAGAGTTCTCTCTCGGTCCCAGTACAGGTGAAATTTTATTTATATCCCCGATTTTATATGAGATACATCAACTCAATGTGCTTCAAAGAAAGCTGTAGAAATAAAATGAAAAATTTTGAGGAAAAAGAAAATAAAGCACAGCTATGCAGCCATCTAACTGTCTCCCAGTCTCAGGGCCTCCTCCTCCTCCTCCTCCTCCTCCTCCTTTGACTCTATTTTTATTTATTTCTGCTCCCTCTGAGGTTTTACGCCCTCGCCAGACATCCCAGACGGATCCCGACCCCTGAGAACATGCTCTGGCTCTGGCCTGGTCTTGATGGGAAGGGGGGATGGATGAAAAGTGAGGAGGCAGGGGATGAGAGGATGGATGGATGCATGGATAGAGGATTTGTTTTTAGAGGAGTGTGGGGAGAGAGTGGAGAGAGGGAGAAGAATGTAGTGGAGAGAGGGAGAAGAGTATAGTGGAAAGAGAGGGAGAGATCAGGGGTGTCAAACTCAAATTGACTGAGGGCCAAAATAAAAATCTGGAACGAAGTCGCGGGCCGAACTCAACAATTATTTTAAAAACTGAAATTGAGCATGCACTTCATACAGTTAAATTTCACATACACTCTTTCCCATCATATTTGTTAGTTAGAATGTGTCTGCACATCCTGTGACAGAGCAAATTTCATGTTCAAGTCATGTTGCGCTATACAGTATGTATTAATGGTGTATGAGGGCCAACTGTAATGCACTTGATCTCACTAGATCTTGCAATGATCTCGCGGGCCGAGTAAAATGGCTCCGCGGGCCAAATTTGGCCCCCGGGCCTTAGTTTGGCATCCATGGTGTAGATGGATGAGTGAACAGATGGAAGGATGGAGGAATTGGTGAAAAGAGGGAAGGAGGAGGGAGGGTGAAAATGTAAGGCTGGATGGATTCATGGATGGATGGATGAAAGCTGGAGGATGGAGGGTGTTCTATTAGTGAAGTGAAGTGAGTGAGTGAAGACTTTCGTATGATGCCAAGTGACAAAACACTTAATGAATGGGAAAGAAGACAGACAGACAGACAGCCAGCCAGATAGACAGACAGATAGACAGACAGACAGACAGACAGACAGAAGAATAGAAAGGCCGATGGACAAACAGACAGACGGATGGACAGACAGATGGACGAATGTAAGAATGGTAGAATGGAGAGGGACTAATGTTATTCCCATGTGTGGGTGGCTGCTCTCAGAGTAGCAGAGTGCAGGCCGGCCAAGACATTGGGGCAGCTCCACGTAGGGCTGCACCGGAGCAAAAAAGGTCAGGGCATTTTTGTGTGACCCCTTATGGGCCAGTCTGCAAGAACATTACATTACATAACACATACGCTTTCATACATTCAAGGCGACTTACAACTATTCTTTTTCAAGGTATACAGTCCCTGGAGCAATGTGGGGTTAGGTGCCTTGCTCAAGGGCACTTCAGCCTTGGATGGAGGTCAGGGGGGATTTGAACCGGCAACCCCTAGATTGAAAGACCAACTCTCTAACCACTAGGCCATGGCTGCCCCAAGAACAAGAAAAAAAAACAACCACAGCATCGGTCCCTGAGGACTGTGGGCCCGCCGGGAAATGCCCTGTATGCCTGTTTACCAGTCCAGCCCTGGCTTTATGGCTGCACGTGACTAGCTCTGGTCTGAACTGCCAGGCCCGGCGTGCTGGAAGACTATAACCCACTGGTCTCCAAACAACGGCCCGCGGGCCAACTGCGGCCCGCGGGCAGCAAACTTTTGGCTCGCCATGAGGTCCTTAAAAATGAAACCATAAATGCGCCTATTTGTGGCCATGCGCGATTTGCGATCACAAAAACGTCAGTGATCTCTCCTAAGCATTCACAAACAGTTAAATCTTATACTAACAGTCTCATGACAGACATTGACAATGAGGGAACATGGTGAAGTGCAATATGTGGTCGGCTAGACATATAGACAAGCCGTTATTTATCATTGCGTTTACCTCAGACATCAGACCATTCGCAATTGTGCGGTATCGAAGCACTCTCCTCTCTTCTGGTTGAAAATGAGGACAATTCTCTCCTTCCCTAGTTTCATGTAGGCCAGATACATTTTGTCTTTTGTTTACTCACATCTATTTGAAGTTTGGATGACAATTATCCCGTATTTTGGAAGTATCATTTATGCAAGGTAGTAGCCTACATGTGGAGACGTTAACGCAATTCAAGCTCCAGAGAACAGTCGTTACCAAAAGAAGGGAGGACAAAAACTAAACCAGTTCCTTAAAAATGTCTTGGAAATATAGAGCCAGGTAGAAGATTTGCTGAGTATTCCTGAAGGTCAACGTTGCCTGGGTGCAGCCTGCGCGCCGCGGTGAGCCGCGCCCTTTCTATTAAACCTGGAGAGCCATGAGGCGCGAAGCGCACAGTTATTTAAGCCAAGTCGTCTGAGTTTTCTCAACTCTCTTCTGTTTGCAGATGTAAACGATTCTCCTTTGCTTCTATTGTATGTCTTTGTTAGCCTATATCAGCTATGCTTTGTCTTGCACTCGTAATATTCAAGGTCTGGCTGACGGCTGACCATATCTGTATTTCTGTATCGCACGTGTATCTGTATCGCATTCCTAATTTAGCCTATCTGAGAGCAAGGCGCCACGCGAGCATCTGAGAACAGTAGGCTACCTTGCTCCACCCTACCCCTAACCCGAATTTCAGAAATGTCCAGGAAACATACGTAGGCTAGTAGTTAGGCAGAATAGGGTTTAATATTCCTGATGGCCCACCTCATCTCCCCGACAGCCCCGACGGTGAGCTTGTTTCCCTCTGTTCAACCAGAAGAGTCTTGAGCGCTCAGTTATGCAGTTAGAGCACTCTGTCCTCTGTTAAATGTGGACGATTCTCCTCCCCTGCACTATTTTTGTGTATTTGTGATATAACCCTCTTTGCATTTTAGCTTGCTTATTGTAGTAGCCTATTCTGAATTTGGAGGATATTTTTCCCCGTAGTTTGGAAGGGGCGCGTTATGCGAGATGAGTTGAGCAGAGAATGCATGATACATCGGGAATGTGTTGGAGGAAAACTAATATGACGACCGCAGTAAAGGAATATATAGACGAGCATTCCTGGAAACTAACTATTTCATCTGCCTGGGTGCCACCTGTGGCATGGCTTGCGTCTTTTCTGTTCAGGCAGAGGTGAGATGCAGCGCATGAGTTCAATGAGTGGGGATGAATTCAATGAATTGGGATTTTTGTGCACATATTGACCTATTTGTTTTAGGTCTTGTCATGAAGCCTAAATCTCTCTCTCCCTCCCTCCCTCCGTGACTGAAGTGGCTCTGCTGGAGAGCACGTTCAGCAGTTGAACATGCATTCAGCAGTT
>NC_085873.1:30377157-30392157 GCF_034702125.1 Engraulis encrasicolus | reverse complement strand
ACAAAGCACTTTATCTTCTTTAGCTAGAGGGGTCAAATACTTATTTGCCTAAATGAAATACAAATAAATTAAAATATATTATTTTAAGGTATTTTCTGGAATTTCTTTTTGATATTTTGTCTCTTCATGTTTGAATACATATTATCATAAATTTATAGACTGATCATGTCTTTATTAGTGGGCAAACCGGCAAAATCAGCAAGGGATCAAATACATATTGGACTCACTGTAAACAGATCTATTTTGAAATCAACTTGCATTCTCATTTCTGAATCATTTTATAGAAAGGTCAAGGGAGGGGGTTAGTTTCTTTTCCCTGACAACCCTTACAACCATGTAATTTAAAAATAAAGTAATATTGAACTTTAGACAATCTACTACCACAGCCATACCATACAGCAGTGATTCTCAAACTATGGGCCGCGGCCCACGGGGGCATGTGGGCCGCGAGAGGTCTGGGGAAATTTTCCTCAAATTTACTGACATGGTGTTTAGATATTCACATCTTGTTCAGTTATCTTGTGTCTTTCTTGTTTGCGTCCAGAAACGTGAGTACACTTCATTATTTGGTGTTTTGATGCGGTAAGGTGTACTAATACGTAGGCAGGATTTATGTGTAAACATTGTGTCATTTCAATCACAGAAGAACATTTCTACGGCGAATGAATTAGCGTGAGTTAGCCGCGAGGTACAGTGTTACATTTTCTCTCTGCTGTCGTGATATGGTGTGTTTTCATGCTTATGGTGTTGATGTTTGTGTAAAATTGATATTTGTGGCCCTGCCGTGGCCAAACGGTAGGGCACTCGTCTGCCATGCGGCTGACCCAGGTTCGATTCCCTGCCTGGGTCCTTTGCCGGCCCTTCGCCGTTTCTCTCTCCCCACTCGTTTCCTGTCACCACTTTCACTATCCTATCATAAATTAAGTCAAAAAGACAAAAAAATACATCTTTAAAATTGATATTTGTAATCATTTGTAGGCAATTGTGAGAGGAAACATTGCCGTTTTGGCTTGCTACAGTTGGCCTCTTCCTCCTAACTATTAATGGAGCATTAGTATTCAGCTAATGCATATTTCTCTGAGCTGTGAATGCTGGCTTGTTTCATGCTGATTTCATATTCAGTATTTAGGAGTATCTGTTAGGAGTAGGCTGGACACACACACGCACGCACGCATGCACGCACGCACGCACGCACGCACACACACACACACACACACACACACACACACACACACACACACACACACACACACACACACAATTTGTAATTACTGATTTATTATAATAAGTCCCCAAGATCCCCCTTGAACATCTTCAAGTGTGCATTTTTACAGATATCCCTCAGTGGTCACAACTTTCTGCAAATAGGCCCTAACTTATTATTCATTATTCATCATAATAATATAATATAATATAATATAATATAATATAATATAATATAATATAATATAATATAATATAATATAATATAATATATCCTAAATAATAGGCCTATAAGATAATATAGCCTGGTCTCTTTTTCGATCACAGTACAGGTCTGTTTTCATCCATCCAAGCCGTCTTAGTCAAAAGGCAAACTAGACTCCTTTGAGTGTCCTTTCAGTGTTTGTTCATATGTACCCTGTGCTTCATGTCTCAGAGGGGGGAACATGCGCACCTGAGGTGGAGATGAAGGTTGGAGATGAGGACACGCTCAAGAGCGAATCGTGCCGCCCTGTCAGTTTGTGCATGTGTAGTTTCAAATTGGGTCGTAGCACTGCTTTAACTGTGCGGTTTACTCAAGAGGGATGACCTGGATTTCAAACAGAGACTCACGATTGAGCAAGAAATCTGTCCGACTCCCCAAAAAGGCGTGCGAATGCTAAATCGTGGCAAAAGTGTAAGCCCGTCTTAGTCCAAAGGCCAACTAGACTCCTTTGAGTGTCCTCCCAGTGTTTGTGCATATGGGCCCTGTGCTTCATGTCTCTCCATGCCTCGTCTGGTCCCTGTGCTGTCTGTCAGCAGAGAGAGAGCAGACACATCCATCAGTGTCAGGGCTTTACCCAGAGCTTGAACTCCTGACTTGTTCATGCCTGGCCCCTTTAGCTCTGTGATCTTAGCCAAAGTGCAGCAACTGGTGTGTACACTGGGACAGTGCTTCTCAAAGTGTGGTCCAAGGACCACTACGTAGTGGTCCAAACATAGCCTATCTAAACTTGTTCTTTCACTACAGTAAGACAGGGCTGTAATTTTTGTATATAAAAAAACACACACACACACACACACACACACACACACACACACACACACACACACACACACACACACACACACACACACACACGCACACACACTCACACGAGGAAGTAACACAAGCTGCATCTGAATTCACAGTGCCTAAAACGTGTAGCGTGTGTGAGAAAGGCAGCTGACAGTTTGTCCATGAAAAAATATATGTATCCTATTTGGAACAAAATGGTCCATGGTCTAAAAAGGTTTGAGAAACAGTGCACTAGGAGACCAAGAGGGAGCTTGGTTCTTGCTTTCTGAGCAGACACAAACTGCCTGAACTATTCTTCTGGACCATTCATCTACAGTAAGAGGTTTTTGTTGAAGGGAACACTGTACTGCATGTAACGGTGTTGCGGTCTCTGTCTTTAAAGAAGATCCTAGTCAAAACTCCCGCTTTTCATTGTTTTCCAAGACTCATAAAACAACCTAGAAATTACTGCAAAGACATCTCCAGACCTTCTAGAACACCACCTGGATACGTTTATTTTCCAGGAACCTGTCCCATCCTAACAGTTCTATCCTAGTCTACACAATCATCAGTGATCACTAGTGGTGTCAACAATGATCGATTCGGCAATGCAATGCAATGCAATGCGAGGCATGGACAATTCAATTCAGTGCGGCAAGTTCCATAATCGATGCGGCAATTTTTTTAAGTTTCAATTACTTCCGTGGATATCTCAGGAGCAAATGAATGTTAAATTAAATAAAAGCACTTCAAAGCATTGAAAACTGCAAGACTGATACAGAAAACAGCCAATAAAATGTTGCTCAGTATCTGACTACTTGTATTGCTTCATCATCACTGATGAAACATTTGCTTTGCTTCCAGTAGAAATGTAACGCATTGCAATGCATTGTAGAATACAATTGAATCGAATCGAATCGAATCGCTACCTCCCGAATCGTTATTGAATCGAATCGTGAGGGCAGCAGTGCCAATGCACACAACTAGTGATCACCCCTGGCCTGTGTTTCACTTACTTGCACTGCCTCCTCTGCATTGTCTTAAAGTGTTGCATTGGCTGCATCACTCATTACACAGACTGGCAGTAAGGGCCACTGGCAGCTTTTACTGGGCCCAGGACAGAATCAATTAAATGAATGAATGAAAACAGTATAACATTCACATTAGAATAGTAAGGTGTACCCTCCACTGTGCTTTGGATAAAATTGTTTGAAAAGTGAAAGTAAAAGCCCATTGGGAAACTCCAACTCCCATTGTCATTGTGACACAGCACTCCACAGCACACAAGTGAACACTGCACACAACGAAATTCCATTTATGCCTCACCCATGCAAGGGGGCAGCCCTCAGTGGCTCCCCATGGGGAGCAGTGCGGTGGGACGGTACCATGCTCAGGGTACCTCAGCCATGGAGGAGGATGGGAAAGAGCACTTGTTGATTACTCCCCCCACCAACCAGGCGGGTCGGGAGTCGAACCGGCAACCTCTGGGACGCAAGTCTGACGCCCTGACCGCTCACCCATGACTAGGGACCTTGTACAGCAGAAAAGCTGTTAACTCCTTTTCAGCAAGGTTGAACTTTTGATCTTCCCGTGCGTGCTGCGTGTGCCACACAAGACTCAGTAACACACAAGCCGCTGCTGCTATCTCGCGCCATGCCGGGCAGCCATTAAATCATTCTGCTCTTTGACACTCGCCAATCTGCAAGTCACCATTGTACACCAGTACAGGGCCGCTGACAGATTTGACCGGGCCCGGGATGAAGTAATTTGTCAAAGGGCCCTCCTACTCAATACTGTACATACAATGTAATGAGTATGCAATTGTGGTCCCCCTATTTTTTCCTGGGCCCGGAACAAGTGACCTGTTTGCCCATACATCCCCTCCTTGGGCAGCTTCCCGTGTTGTGCACCACCACCACACTCGACACAGCACACAGCACTACTGGACAGGGCTGGTCAGAGCCCAAAAAAATATCTGGGCATTTTTGGCTTAACCTGGCCCCTCATTAAGTACACACAAGCCATTTTCGTACTATATCCTGCTTGACTAAGTCCACTGTCTATATACAGTGAGGTGAATAAGTTTTTGATCCCTTGCTGATTTTGTTGGTTTGCCCACTAATAAAGACATGATCAGTCTTTAATGTTAATGATAATATGTATTCTACTATGGAGAGACATAATATCAAAAAGAAAATCCAGAAATTAACTCTAAAGAATATATAATAATTGATTTATATTTAATTGAGGGAAATAAGTATTTGATCCCCTGCCAAGCATTAAGAGTTCTGATCCCGCAGATCAAATGGCACTTCCAATCAACTTGTTATCTGAATTGAACACACCTGTTAATAGTAACCTGCACAAAAGACACATTGAATCTGCAGAATCAGTCCATAGAATCAGTCAATCAATCAAACTAACCCCGCCAACATGGGACAGACCAAAAAGCTGTCAAAGGATGTCAGGGACAAGGTTTTAGAACTCAATGAGGCTGAAATGGGCTCCTGGATATTAAAGAGCAAACTGTTGGTGCATTTCTTCCCAATTTTAGGACATACAAACTGATCATCAATCATCAATCTTAGGCCTCTCTCTGGTTCCATACAAGATTTGACCTTGTGGGAATTTAATAACCAGAAAAAAGGAGATAAAGCACCTTAAAACTGTATGGGAGGAGCTAGGAAATGATATCAAGGCAGCTGGGACCTCAATCACTAAGAAAACTATTGGAAACACTTGATACCACAGCGGATTAAAATCCTGCAGTGCATGTATGGTACCCCGGCTTCAGAAGGAACCTGTTCAGGCTCACCTGAGGTTTGCCAATGAACGTCAAACTGGATTAGGATATGATTGGGAGGTGCTGGAATCAGATAACACCAAAATCAAACTGTTTGGCATTAACACAACTGTATGTGTTTGGAGGAAGAGAAATGCTGCCTATGATCCCAAGAACAACACCTTCTCCAACATCATAAATGAAAGTGGTAACATTATGTTTTGAGGTTGTTTGTCTGGCCAAGACACAGGACAACTTCACATCGTCAAGAAATGGATGGAGGGAGACATGTAAACATACAATGCTGCATGCCAACCTCTTTCCCACCACCACTAGACTGAAGGTGGGTCATGGATTGGCCTCCCAAAATGATAATAATCCATAACATACAGCCCAAGCAACGAAGGAGTAGCTCAAGCAGAAGCACATTAAGGTCATGAAGTGGCCTAGACAGTTTCCAAACCTTAACCCTATAATAATCCTGTGAAGGGGACAGAAGTTCCCATTTGGCAAGCTACAGTCATACAACTTAAGTGATTTAGAGATGATCTGCAAAGAAAAGTGGACAAAAATCCTTTCTAATATACCCACAAACATTGTCATTAACTGAAAGAAACATCTGACCTCTGTATGAGAAAACAAGGGCTTTGCCACCAAGTATTTTGTCTTTTTTGACTAGAGGGGTCAAATACTTATTTTCCTCAATGGAATACAAATCAATTAAAATATATTCTTCAAAGTTATTTTCTGGATTTTCTTTTTGATATTCTGTCTCTCTATATTATAATACATTTTATCATTAACATTATTAGTCCAGCGGATGGGTGATTTGATCGTGCACTTTTGAGTAAAAGCATGAAAATCGGTACACATATCCTTCTTGATATGCTGATTAATGTTAGCGTTGGAGGCGTCGCGAAAAATGCATAATTTTCAAGATGGCCGCCAAATCCAATATGGCCGACCCATATTAATGAATCTACCTGACACTTTGTAGTAAAAGCATGAAAATCGGTACACATAACCTTCTTGATATGCTGATTAACATTAGCATTGGAGGCGTCATGAAAAATGTATTACTTTTCAAGATGGCCGCCAAATCCAATATGTCCAATTCATATTTATGAATCTACCTATCTACCTAACACTTGGTAGTAAAGGCATGAAAATCAGTACACATATCCTTCTTGATATGCTGATTAAGTTTAGCGTTGGAGGCATTGCGCAAAATTCATCGTTTTCAAGATGGCCGCCAAATCCAATAAGACCGACCCATATTAATGAATCTACCTAAGACTTGGTAAAAGCATGAAAATCTGTCCACATATCCTTCTTGATATGCTGATTAACATTAGCATTGGAGGAGTCACAAAAAAGTCATCGTTTTCAAGATGGCCGCCAAATCCAATATGACCAACCCATATTAATGAATCTACCTGACACTTAGTGGTAAAAGCATGAAAATCGGTACACATGTCCTTGATATGCTGATTAATATTAGCATTGGAGGCGTCGCGGGAAAAAAAAACATTGTTTTCAAGATGGCCGCCAAATCAAATATGGCCAGCCCATATTAACTACCTGGTAATTTGTGGTAAAAGCATGACAATTGTACACATAGTTACTTCTTTACATTAGATGCTTATTCATATTAGGGGCCATGAACAAAAATCAAATATGACTGACCCATATTACAATACAATACATTGCAATATGTAGGCCTATTTATGTAGCACAGTATCACAACTATGAAGTTTACTCAAAGCGCTTTGAAAAAAGACATACACGCATACGTGCACATTCACACACCAGCTGTGCACAGTGTGCAGACTGCCGTACGGCACCGGTTGTCACGCGAGACACAGACACAGACACAGACACAGACACAGACACAGACACAGACATAGACACAGACAGACACAGACACACACACGCCAAATCTTCACATCATTATCCTGGTCTAGAAATGAATCCTAATACTGTACATGTAAACTTTTCACTCAAGTTATATTTTACATATGTAAGAACCCAAAACGTAATAACTGCCCATAACGTAATAACTGCCCATAACGTAATAATTTGGGCGTAATAAAACCCATAACGTAATAACTTGCCCATAACGTAATAAAAATTCCTTACCCATAACGTAATAACGTTCTGCCCATAACGTAATAAGTTATTACGTTATGGGCATGTTATTACGTTATGGGCCTTACACTAAAAAAAAGCTTTGATAATGTAATAACGATGCCCATAACGTAATAACTGCCAGTAACGCACAGATGACTTCAGTATTTGCAATGCACTTTACTATTGTACTGTTCATATTTCGTCCTCTATCGTCCTCATATTTCGACCTCTATTGTTGCAGCAAATAACAGTGACTGGATATTTAAGTGGGCTTGCAGAGCAAGGCCAGATTCTAGTAATCTCTAAGTCAGTGGTTCCCAAACCTTTTTCCCCGCGCACCCCCTTTCACATTTCAATGTGGTTCGCGCACCCCCTAAGCAAATGTTGCACCACCGCACATTTTGGGTAATCCTGATTTCCAATCGATCTGATGTTTTTTTTCTGCCATAATTAAAATAGAACTTATTGCATAACAAGTCTGTGAGTTAAAAATTACACTTCAGATGGATCCTTCTGTAATCCCCCCCACTGTCTTGACCGTTCTCTGACCACTGACATCATCGTCATCCTCATCTTCATCCTCATAATCATTACCTACGAGTTCCTGAGGAATCTCACATTTCGTTGCTTTTCTACCATTCATGTGTTTGTTTACTGTTTTTGCTATCTTTAAATTACAAAGACAAACTTTGCCTATCTGGCGTTTGAATCACAAGGCCGCGCAGCGGGACAATGCCCTCTGTGCGAAGACGCCAGCTGTTCAAACTCGCCCCCTCCGGGGTGAGAAACTCGACCCTCCGGGGAGGACAGGTATCCAGCGGTTGCGCGTGCACAGGAATACCACGTGCCCAGGAGAGACGTGGGCCAGATGTATTAATATGTGTGGTTTAAACGCGTAATATGATGTATTGAGAATTCCATGATGTGTTTGGTATCAATCTGATGGTCGTGATGCGAGTGGTGGCAAGGTCTTGGTTTTGAAACGGTCTTTAGTCAAATTATTAAAGATTTAGAATCATAGGGGTTCAATGGGAAGTCGGGCAAAGGCCGACCCCTCGAAATTACAATAACCCTGCCCAACGAAATATTCGTAGCTCATTGGTTACCTGACCAAGGTGTCCCACGTGACAAATATGCATTTAAGATGGAAGTAACATATTACGAGAGGTAACTGTATTCAGGACCTCCTCAGATATCTCGTCTGTGTAGCCCATTCTTCCTTGTTCAGGTATGCATTGATTTCTTTCAACATTGTATTCTGTCGTAGTCGTATTGTTGACAAAGTAGATCTTGTCTTATAATAAACTTTCATAAAAATATGGGGAAGAATTCCGTTTGGTCTATTCATATGTTTATTGATCTGGTTAAGTAGGCAGTAAGGTTTATTCGCTGTGGATGGAGCGAGGCACACATACTTTGGACTAAGATCCGACGTCAATGGTGTTTACCTAGGTTGAGATATGTTATGAGAACCGAGACAAGTGCGGGGTGACTTTATCTTCCGTTTGCCGTGTACCCATAACCTGTTAACCTGAGGCAGTCGATCGGGTGCGGGATGTGGAGACACCTCTCTCGGTAGATACGGTACCTTCTCGGCATCATAAACCCCTGCCTCATCTCTTAACGACTTACATGCAGTTAGGACCCCCAAATAAACAATAGTCGCGCGCTGGGAGGTACCGATGTAATAAATTGCTTAACTAGCTGAACCCAGACATAACAGAGATTGGTAGACTAATCAATTTTAACAGTATTATAGTAATTAAGTACAAATACATAATTACATAGGAACTAGAGAGATCCTACGGCTGGGACTCTAATAATTGCGGTATTGGATAATAGGTAGGCTAAATGAAATCTTTTCTACAGTCCAGAGCGGAAGCGGTCCCAGGGCCTTCAATTTCCGTCGTTGGGTTTTTGGCCTCATTACACTTCCAATTAAAACTAACTGACGTTCATTCATACTGGATAAAAAACACACATATCCACCCTGCTCTATTCAGCTCGGGCACCCCCTGGTGACAGGCTGCGCACCCCCAGGGGTGCACGCACCACAGTTTGGGAAACCCTGCTCTAAGTAAAGTTTATGCTTGCTTGCTTGCTTTATTCTCTTGTGCAGGGCGGTAAAAATAGAAAATGGATCTCCTCCTAGGCCTTTCCAGATAGAGACTGTTAGAGAGATCACACGTATGACTCCGATCAGTAAGCAGGACACGTGCCAATTCATTTTCGTTTTTTAGCAACATCAAGCTAAAGACAAAAAACTGTTTCTGATTCTGCCCTCTGCCTTAGAGCACCATACTAACTGCCATTCAGTCAATCAGAACAGGTGCAGCCAATATAGGGTTCCATCTCAACTGTCACTTTCTCTCAACATTCTATTCTTAATGAGCAACTGCTCTGTAGTTCTAGAAGTCTATTGTTCAGCTCTTCAATGCAATGTAATATTGTCTTGCTGTAATGCTTTTCATAGGCAGCTGCTTGGCCCAATGGTAATAGTCCTGCAATATGGAGGTTGAGAGCTTGAATCCCACTCGGACTCATGTTGATTTTCAAAATTATATCATATGCAGTGTTCCTTATCCAGTTTAAAAAATACCAGGTCCTGGATTAGAGATATGGAGGTTGGGAGTTCGAATCCCACTCGAACCCATGTTGATTTTCAAAATTATATATGCAGTGTTCCTTAGCCAACTTCAAATACAATGTATGTCATTTAGTATCAATGGCAAAGGTCCTGGATTACAGATATGGAGGTTGTGAGTTCGAATCCCACTCGGACCCATGTTGATTTTCAAAATTATATTATATGCAGTGTTCCTTAGCCAACTTAAAATACCATGTATGTCATTTAGTATATCCCCAAAACGCAGAGCTACAACACTTTCAAGATGGCTGAATCCAAGATGGCTGAATTGTTTGGCCCATAACTTCTGACTGGGTGGATGGATTTTCTTCCAACATTTCTTTTAGCTTTGTTTTCTCAATAGTACTTTGTTTCATCTCTGCCCCAAAAGGCAAGCCCGCTTCCAGCATTTTCTGTGAGAATGCAATCTATCCTTATCCTCTGCATTTCCTATGTGTTCAATCCAATTGTCTAACTACGAAGTTTTTAGCTATTATAATAATGACAAATACATAGCCTACAGTATTCAAAATTTCAATTCCTTTAATGCAAACATTTGAACTGCAAATTTCATACATGAACTACACAAATAGTGAAATTAAATGTCTTTTGTTTGTTATACAAAAAATAATGTTAATTAAAATGACAGACTGCTATTCTGTATAAAATTCTATTTTACCAGAATACTTTTCATCATATTGAAATGTAAAACACACACACATACTGTAGCATCCTCAACATAAACATTAGGTAAAATGAGTTCAACATAAAATTGGCATTACTTTCCATAAATATCATGGCTGAAGTGTTGGAGTGTGCTGTGATCTTGCTTTGTTCTGACTCAAACTTTTAAATGTAAAAAATGTAAACAAACAAAATATGCATACTCAACATAAACATAAGGTAGAATAACATCCACATACTGTAATACTGACGTTACTTTTTCCAGTAAATGTCCTTGATCTTGTAAATTCCGTAGCCTACATGACTAAGAAGTATCCACGCTTTCATCCATTGGCTGTTCTCGCATAATAAGCCTTTCAGTCGTGTGCTGAGAAGGCTTCTGCGTCCAGCAGCCTTGTACAGCTTCATGATGCTTATTGATATGTCACCTCCACAGTCACCTTCAAGTAGGCTCTCCACAAGAGCATCTCATATATTTTTTNGATTAAACATGGTGCACAGCTGACGGATTAGGTGTGACACTAAAGTGATGGTTCAGGGTAGATTCACCCTAATGCCATTTTAACCGTGACATCCATCCAGTAGTCCACCCAAAGTGTTTTCTGGCTTGGGCGAACATTAGCAGAGTTACCGAGTTATTGTATGGCTATTCCAAATAGCTTGGCTTAAGTGCTATTGGGCATTCACATACATATTCACATACATATCTCCAAACCTACCTCAGAAAATTAACGTGTCATGACACCAAACTTCTACAGTAGTACAAATATGGTCTCTATTCACCAAACTAAGCATTTGAAAGTTTTGAAATAGTGCTGGAGTTTATTATTATCAACTCAAGCTGAATAGATTCTGTCCTGCTAAAGCTTTGCCATCAGGGGCAGAGGCATTGTAACAATATTTAATACCATGTAATACCAGTGTAACACCATGTACCAATTTTGTACTACATCATGTATTTTTGTGTAAGTGGTATTACATGGTATTGTATATTGTTACACTGGTATTACGCTAGTATTACATGGTATTAAATATTGTACATTGGTTATTACACTGTACCTGGTAATGCATATTGTTACACTGGTATTACACTAGTATTACATGGTATTAAATATTGTTACACTGTACCTAAATAATATGGTAGATTCACTGAAATGGTGAACTGTTAAAGTAAGGTAGTACCGGGCAAATCAATCCACCCAGTCAGAAGTTATGGGCCAAATAAAAATTCCGCCATTTTGAAACTGTTAACCTCCAAACTCAAATCAGTTCATGAACCTACCCTCGAGCATTAACACACCAAATCTGGGACAAATCCGTCCGACTGGTCAGAAGTTATGAGCCAAACAAAAATTCGGCCATCTTGAATTCAGCCATCTTGAAAGTGTTGGCCTCCAAACTCGAATAAGTTCATGAAACTACCCTAGAGCATTAACACACCAAATCTGGGAGAAATCCATCCGACTGGTCAGAAGTTATGAGCCAAACAAAAATTCGGCCATCTTGAATTCAGCCATCTTGAAAGTGTTGGCCTCCAAACTCGAATACGTTCATGAACCCACCCTAGAGCATTAACACACCAAATCTGGGAGAAATCCATCCACCCAGTCAGAAGTTATGGGCCAAACAAAAATTCGGCCATCTTGAATTCAGCCATCTTGAAAGTGTTGACCTCCAAACTCGAATCAGTTCATGAACCTACCCTAGAGCATTAACACACCAAATCTGGGAAAAATCCATCCACCCAGTCAGAAGTTACGGGCCAAACAAAAATTCGGCCATCTTGAATTCAGCCATCTTGAAAGTGTTGGCCTCCAAACTCGAATAAGTTCATGAACCTACCCTAGAGCATTAACACACCAAATCTGGGACAAATCCAAACATCCGTTCAAAAGTTATCGCGTTAACACGAAAGACCTTACGCGGCGGCGGCGGACGCGGCGGCGGCGCACGCAAAACCATTACATCCCCGACGCTCCGCGTTTCGGGGATATAATTACCTCCACCAAGGAGGTAATGTTTTCGGTCGCGTTGGTTTGTCTGTCTGTTTTTCTGTCTATTTGTCAGCAGCATAACTCAAAAACTAAACATTTTTGGACAAAACTTTGTGGGTTTGCTGATAATGACCCAAGGAAGAAGTGATTAAATTCTGGGTGTGATCCGGATCACGAACCGGAACCAGGACTTTTTTAAAGATACTGTCAGGAGGATAGCTCAAAAACGAATCAAGTGATTTGGACGAAACTTTGTGGAGCTATTAGTAGTGACCCAAGGAACAAGTGATTAAATTCTGGTGATGATCCGGATCACGAACCGGAACCAGGACTTTTCAAAAGATTCTTCACTATCTAGACGCCCCCTAGTGACCAGAAATTGAATTGCGAGAACAGCACTAAAACAAGGCAGAAAGATTTAGGGTGTAACATGGTCAAATATGGCAAGCAGCATCCTTGGCGGAAGTCTGAGCTCTCTGAGTGCTTCTAGTTACATTTTATTTACTGAATAAAATTTAGATAGTTAACAATTTAGTATTATTAGCATGGTTAGCAATACCTGTCAACCAACTTTAGCTAATGTTAACTTAAAACACTTGGCTACACATTTACCATTGTTGCTATTTGACGCTATTGGCTTTTTTATGTTTCAAATGGGCCCAAATGATTGCATTACTGGCAGTTATTACGTTATGGGCATTGTTATTACATTATCAACGCTTTTTTTTTAGAGCAAGGCCCATAATGTAATAACCTGCCCATAACGTAATAACTTATTACGTTATGGGCAGAACGTTATTACGTTATGGGTAAGGAATTTTTATTACGTTATGGGCAAGTTATTACGTTATGGGTTTTATTACACCCAAATTATTACGTTATGGGCAGTTATTACGTTATGGGCAGTTATTACGTTTTGGGTTCTTACAACATACCCTAAGTTGACTTTTTGATGGCCATCATGTTCCAACTGTGCCATTCACCATTTATTCAAAGTTTATGTCAATCTTTTAATTAGGCATTATTGGCAGTTTGATTGATGTTGGCCATAGTATATACCAGTGTTTCTCAACCTTTTTTTTGGCGAGGCACCCTTTCAATTACTGAAAAATGTCAAGGCACCCCTAAGCAACAAGCTGTAACATGGCATCGCATCGGATACCAAACAGAGAAAAGTAACACATTTGGAGACGTCACACGACCTATGTTCGAAGTTGCAGCTAGCTGGGGCGACCTATACTTACTTTATTTTGCGTAAATGGCAGATGAAAGATTCCACTGACTAGCATTAACTTATCAATTTAGACAAATATGTATATATTACATAATTTTAGTTATCAGACATGTTTCCACGGCACCCCTAAGGGTGGCCCACGGCACCCCAGAGTACCCCGGCACCCCTGTTGAGAAACACTGGTATATACCATAACCTGTGAAATCCTACTACTTTACACAATTGTTCTGATCTGAAATGTAGCATGGATTCCATCCCTCAGTGAGGGTACCAGATCTTGGGGTGCAATCAGGAGAAAGAGTAGGGGTGTAAAGGCGATGGCTGCAGTTTGTTTGAATAGATACAACTGACATGATTGGATATGGGCTACACATATGCCAAATACCACATTCTTAACGACCTATAAACTGCCATGGGCAATCGTAAATCACAACTTTACTATGAGAAATTGCATAACCACCAGATTATATCACTTGTGAGATCAACTTGTGTTAACCAGGCAAGATATAAGCTTACCATACAACTTGCATTGGGTGCAGGATTGCAGTTTGTTTGAAAAACTTGTGCAGCTAGAAGTAGTCATCAATTAGTTTCTTTGAAGTAAGCAATCATAACAATGTCCATGAATTAACAAATCAAGTTAACTTTCTGTCTAGCAATCTTGAAATCCTGGCCCTTTTGGAATTTGTACAAGGCCTATGCAGTTATCACTAAGCGCTAGAGGTGCTGTACATCCCACAAGCCCCTCAAAAGGCCTCAAGAATGCAATCAGTGTACCGATTGAAGAGTATTAGCAGAGAACATTTCATACATATCTGTCCATCTGTACAAAACCTATAATGCAAACCAAGTCAACAATCTTCAAAGTGTAAGGCTTTAACACTTCAATTCATAAACCTATTATAGAGTGGTAGAACACAAGAGGTGGTGCAAACTCTTGCACCTATTCTAAAGTTATCACATTGCAGAAAATAATCTATTGTGGTGGTGGCAGACACAGTTTGGGCAAAACCATAACATATGCATCACTTCATTTGATAACATGCCAATAATGTTTAATCATTTTCAATGGTATTTTGTGAGTGTTAATTATATGCAATGCCAAAATATTTTTGTAGAAAAATATGTATTTTCTTATAAACACTATCTTAGTTGGCCATTTTGAAAATGTGTTTTTTCCCACAATGCCTCAATTTCTAATATTAATGAGCACATCAAGAAGTAAATGTGCACCAGTTTCCATGGATTTATTAAAATGCGTTTGCCATATTTGATTTGGCAGCCATCTTGAAATGTAAACTTTTTTGCAAA
>NC_085873.1:30357157-30362157 GCF_034702125.1 Engraulis encrasicolus | reverse complement strand
TTCAAAAGTGGCGCACCTACCTCTCAGCTTCCGCCTTCCAACTACGTCCGCAAAATGCTTTGCCAAAGTGATACTTCATAGTAATCCATTTTATTTTTGTCCACCAAAGACGAGCCACAAGAAACATATTCACACGTTCCCATGCCCTGTGTTGTTATTGTCTCGCAGATTCACTTCTCTGTCACTGAACGCAGTTTAGTGACGTCACGGTGTCACATGACTCCTGGAAGGAACGCAATTCGCTCATCCAGTTATTATACAGAAGCGAGAGAGAGAGGCGCTGTCGTAATATACTGTTTGATATTTTGAGATGGATCATCCGTTGGGGTGGTTAAATTGAAGAGTTTGGTGGCCATGGTTATCTTTTTGGAACCAGAATATTTGTTACAGATAAAGAATTATTCCTTCCAGGAGTCATGTGACACCGTGACGTCACTAAACTGCGTTCAGTGACAGAGAAGTGAATCTGCGAGACAATAACAACACAGGGCATGGGAACGTGTGAATATGTTTCTTGTGGCTCGTCTTTGGTGGACAAAAATAAAATGGATTACTATGAAGTATCACTTTGGCAAACCATTTTGCGGACGTAGTTGACAAGGTGACAATGACAAGGTGCAGACAGCACCAGGGGAGTGAGCCTGGTGGCTAGACATCATACACATTAAATGTTTTGATGCATATGCTATGTATTCACTGAGATGTGTGTCGCTATTCTTAAAGGGACACTGTGCAGGAAATGGTCAAAAAATGTACTGCAACTATGCTGCTCATTGAAACTGGGCTGCCTATTGCCAAATTTGATCTTACATGAAAGTTTACTAAGTAATAAACAAATATTTTCTAGTATGGTCCAAGTACAGTCATTTTTGCAGCTAAAAATTGCTATTTTTGGAAATTCAAAATGGCGGACCATGGAGAAGATCCCCCTTTTCATGTATGAAAAGTGCAATTTTTCCAGTCATAATGAATACTTAGAATTTGGTGGTGGTGGTAAGTATTCATGAAAAAGGTAACATTAGTGAATGGGCAGCATGAATTCTGGAAATAAATAACAAAAAATCTCACACAGTGTCCCTTTAAGACGTTTTTTTTTTTTGAGGGGGTGGAGAGTACTCTGGGACCAAACACACAGTAGAAGATGGTAACCTCTTTGTGCTGAAAAGAAGCAACTACATCATCACAACATTGCTATGGCATTACAGAGCGCCTAAAGCAGTGTTTCTCAAAGTGGGGCGTAAAGGGTGGTTTATGCCTCGAGATCAGCGTCCCTGCGTCGTGATGCAGTGAGCCGCGCAGTTAACGGAGTGAAGCCCCCCCCCATCACGCAGGTACTCAGGGGCACCTCCCCAAAATTGTGTCTCGACGCAGGGAGCGACGGCGTGAAGGGCGAAAATAGGTCTCTGATTGGTCCTCTCGACCAGCCTGCTCTGTCCTCGAGTCGAGAGCTACTTCCTTGTTCTAACCTTCGTCGGTCTACGGATTGTGAGCTCTTCATTAAATAAGTTGCCCGTGCTTTGTCGTTTGATTTATTTACACGAACCAAAGACAACATGTGCGCTTGCAAGTTACCACGCTGAAGTTATTTGGACAGTTGAACAGTGGTTCCGAGGTCGAGGAAACATTCCGCTTCGTCCTCGACAAATGAGCCACTTCTTTGTTCCAAACTACCACGGTGGCTGCCAGTGCGATCAAACATGCACGTGATATAAAGATGTAATGTTTCATTTTCATTGTCGTCGCTAAAAAAACAACCGACACGTCTAGGTTACTCTTTGTATTGAAGGCAGTTTGAGCGTGGAATGACATCGCGCAGACCGTGCTTCAAAACAGGGCATAAACCAAAATTAACTGCATCATGGCTGCGACAAGCTCACTCTGTGGCGCAAGTAGGAAGCATAACCCGCCCTTAAGCCCCCCTGGGGGGGAACTGAGGCATCTCAGGGGGGGCGTGTGACATCTGATTTTGGTTTTTTTTCCCCCAAGGAAATTATTTCCTGTCTCGGCAATACGTCAATAAGTTTAAAGGGTGGGCTCGGAAGCTTTCAGACCCTCTGAAGGGGGGAATGATGGAAAAAGTTTGAGCACCACTGGCCTAAAGTAAGATATTCAGATATGATCGTTACAAATTTGGTGACCCCTAGAGACTGTCGGCCCACCAGGAAAGCACACGGTATGCCAGATTACCATCATCGTAACATCATAACAGAGGCTTCTGCACAAAGTGGTTAAATCGACACTTGTTGCGCTTACATGACATTTTTAATTCCGAATTAATAATTCCGAATTAAATAGTTCAGTCGTATTTCAATTAATTCTGAATTGTCAAGTGTTTACATGAAGTTTTCAAAGCAGAATTAAGCTTCATTCAGAATTAAAGTGAGTTCATTTGGAATCAAAATTGCCATGTAAACGTAGCAAGTATAAGTGTTGAATTAATACTTTATTTTTTACGGCGCATGCTGTGGTCTTTGTATTAATTCAAGTGTATACAGTACACTAGTTAGCTTTTCTAATGATCTCTCCTATTAGTTAATACAAGGTAAACACACTAAGATGTAACGTGCTGTAGATTAACACGTCTGTATCCGAATGAGTGGGTAAACGGACTTACCCCGGATTTCATATAATTATATACCGCTTTGACCTTTTCGCAGTTCTGTTAGCAAATAACGGCAGGTAGGCAATGGCCGCCAGACAGCGCAGAATAAGCAAATTTGCAGAGCTGGACTCGAGCCACAAAAAGGTCAGATTTGCTCATTGGCAACAACAAAAAAGCCACACCCTTGCACAGTCAAAGTGCATAACTGTATAAACGACCCTGCTAAACGGCCGCATCAATACCCACATCATTCAGTGCTTCAGAGAGGGCTGGCCTGGGACGTGAAAAACACTCGGGCATTTTTTTGGCAAATCCGTTAAGACACGGCGTTACCAGAATGGCAATGACCATGTCGTAGCTCAATACTTAAGGCCTTGTGTTGTGTCATAGTAGTGTAGTACTATGGTTGTTAATTTTTCAATGTCTACTACAGCGTTCCACTGGTGTGCATTATGGGACCACACATACAGTACACTACAAAACTGTTTTCTAACTATATCCTGCTCGGCTCAGTTCACTGTCTATATTGAAGTTGGAGCAATGGGCCGCACCTCTACACTGTGGGCCTGTCCATAAGAAACCAAATAAACAAACAGTGTTTGAATTGTGTACTGTATATGGGTTAGGGGGGGGTCTAGTTTGTTCTTTATGCCTTGTTATAGCTAATGTGTGATAATATTCCCATATTGTGTAACTTTTATATTATGAACATTCAATATACTAAACTTTTGTTATTACACTTAAAAAATCAATAAAGAAACCTTTGAAAAAAAAAAAAAAAACAGTGTTGACCCCTAGTGACTGTCGGCCCACCAGGAAAATACACAGTATGCCAGATTACCAGTCCAGCCCTGACGTCAATATTTATGGCCTGCCGTGCAAGTTGTGTGACATTTAGATTTAGATTGCACAAGATTAGATTACATTGAGCTTTGCTGCTGTTACACGTGTGTATATAATACTAAGTAGCCTAACAGATACTGGTTTAGAATCTTGTCAGATGTGCATGAATGAGTAAAGGATACAATGCATCCTTGTGCAATATGTCCATAGTAGTAGTGCATGGCAGATGAAATGATAATGACATCAAACCCACATATTATCTGATCTATGTGTCACCAGGATCAACTGATTCTAGGATTCAAGGTCAATGGTGCATGCAAGTCCTTTTTGACCGACCGACCAACAAACTAACATAACAGCTTGCATGCACACCAACATGCACATGACTGAAAACGAGGAACACAGACCCAACTCACATGCAAAACATTCCAAAATGCAGCATAGTGAGACACCATTCTACAGAGTAACTGACCGACATGGAGGCTCTTGGAGGCCTCAGTCAAGTACTCACAGTTTCCAATCAAGCAAACAAACAAACGAGACTAAAAACAAGGCCAATAGAACCAAGTCTAGTGCAAAATATTCAAAAATGCCAAACACTGAGCAATTGTCCAATGGACCCACTGACCAACATGGAATCCCACTCAGGCGATTAATAAGGGTTTGGACTTAATGCATTCAGAAGCGTCGAAGAAGGTAAAATAAGTCAATGAGTCATCAGGGGCCCAGGTATCAGGAGGCCGGACGACGACTGTCTATTGAATCCTTACATAGCGCCTAGAGTTTGGTATTACGACCCTCAATGTGTGGCAGGTTTTTAGGCCTAGTTACATGGGGGTTTGTAAGTTAGACCACCTTTGAAGCTGGGATACCACAAGTGTTCAAGTGATACAGTAAGACGAAGAAAAAAAAACATGACAGAAATCGCAGACTTATGCAATACGAACTGCAAAGGTGACTGTTTATTTTACTAGACAGAAGGCCTGTGTGTCTAGGCAAACAAACTCTGTGAGAGAGCGCAACAGAGACACGCACAGACAGACACGCTTTGAAATAACAAACCACACAATACCTGTTGGCCGTGTTTTGCCAAGCGCTAAGCCGTGACAGGACAAGGGAGGGACAGGACGGGAGGCATCGTTCGCGTGAGGCAACAGGTTTTTTTTTTTAACCCGTTGTGTCGACGACAACACCGCGAAGCCACAGCCCGACCTGACGTGATAGGGTCACGGAGCTGATGATGTCTGAGGACAACACACCGTGATGAGGTGCCATTGAAAACAACCCGTGCCTGTCAGTACAACTTTACAGTCTACTTGAAAGAGGTGTGACGCTGGTGCTGACAATAGCTTAGCAATACATGGCTAGATAGCGTAGCGATGGTGTCATAGCCCAGCACAAAAGGGTTTGGCTTTAGAGAGATAGGCGGAGAAATGAAAGATGCACAAAAGTAACCAACGACAAAGTGGTATGCGGATAGATACTGAATGAATAGAGGGATTAATATGGATTTATCTCCCTTCACAATTGGATTCTCGATTCTGATTGGATGATG
>NC_085873.1:30342157-30354657 GCF_034702125.1 Engraulis encrasicolus | reverse complement strand
AGTCTACCACCAGGACAGATTGTGCTTAACCGATTTTAGCCTAAGGCAGAAAACACCCACAGAATACTTAAGCCCCTTTTTGGAAAAGGTGCCCTAATTAAAACCTTACATATCTCAGCTTCCAAAGCACATAAAAACGAATGAGTTGCATTAAAAAGATAAGACCCTCATCTGTGCTTTATTAGAATGTGCTCATTGAGCTCTATACCGACATTTTTCATTTTAAAATATAAAATCTTCAAAGCCTCAATGCAACGTACATGTTGCTCCAGGTGCCAAAGGTCAAACAGGCTATATGCTACATCAGGCTAAAATGGCTTAACTGTGTAGAGAGTACAACTACAACTTTAACTTTCTGTGTAGCCATTCCATTTGCACAATTATAATTTATCCTCTTGAATCTACTGTATGTTGAGAGTTCACTTATAAAGTGAATGGCTGGGGAACGGTGGCTCCAGTGGTCCACCATGCAGTAAACCTGAGGTTCCCAAACTTTTTCTGCTGGGATCTCCATTTGGACCAGGAATATTTTTTGCGAGCCCCCAGCTCCCATTTTCCATTCTCCAACATATTTTTGCTAAACTTTAATGTACATCACAGGAAAAGTAAATACATTTATTACCCATGGACCAGAATGCTGTCACTAACAATGTATGGAAAGGTATTCAAGGTTTTAAGCAAACAGTCACTTCTGTCCATGACCCCTCTGCAGTATTTCTGCGACCCCCTCCCGGCCCCCGGTTTGTGAACCACTGCAGTAACCAATGAAGCTACAGTATATACACGGCACGAACAAACCCGGCATCTTGTCCACCAGTTACTCCTCAAAGATGCTGACACCACGACGCTTGGCATGGATGGCAAAACAAGAAGCACAACCACAAACGAGCGAGTCTCAGACCCATAAGTTTATTTATACTCTCATCGGCCGACTGGCCTGACGCCAGCGCTTCCCATGGATGAGCGCGGGCCACACAGCAACAACAACAACACAACAGCAACATCTGAAAAATAAGCACAGCAAACAACAACCGAAGTAACGGGAAAACAAGTACAGTAAAACAACTATAACAAACGCAACAATAACACAACAGCAACTATGAAAAAATGCAACAACTTGCAACTGAGAAACAAGTGCAACAAACACAACAACCCAGAGACTGCAGCAGCAACACAATGTGCAACTACTATACAACACCAATCTATCAAACAACAACAAACAACAACACAAGTACAACTCAAAAAGTACAACAAAACACAACAACACAATAACTCAAAAGCAAGTACAACAAATACCACAACAACCCCACAATAACATGAACTCAACAACAGCTCCAACACTATGACAGCAACTACACAGGAAACTGCAACTAAGAGAACAAACTCCCAACACATCACAATCTACTAGAAAAAGTACTTGAAGAAATTTGACAACAAATCAGCACTGCTTACATAAAACCGAAGATCCAAGAACAACTATGCACATAGCACTCGAATGACATCCATGACAATACCTCATGAAAAGAAAAACAATATTAGCAATACCAAAACATCCTCTATTGAGCTCCACAACAAACATGAATAATAGACAAGTGATGACAACCAAAACAAAGCAGATAGATTGATGTAGTATTGGCTAGGAAATTGGAGACAAACAACACGCTCTCATTCAACAGAACAGCACAACTTCTCTGTCTGTAACACTGCTATGATGTAAGTATTACTAACCCATGTTCAAGCTATGTAGTATGTAATAGTAGTAGTAGTAGTAGTAGTAGTGCTAGTAGTAGTGTAGCAGTAGTAGTAGTAGTAGTAGTAGTAGTAGTAATAGTAGTAGCAGTAGTAGTAGTAGTAGTAGTAGTAGTAGTAGTAGTAGTAGTAGTAGTAGTAGTAGTAGTAGTAGTAGTAGGCCTAATAGTAGCAGTAGTAATAGTAGTAGTAGTAGTAGTAGTAGTAGTAGTAGTAGTAGTAGTAGTACACTGAAAAAAGCCATATGTTGTGTATGTTAAATTAATCAAAGGGAAACATGTCACTTCTACCATGAATAATTATGTTTTGCGATTGGGCATAATGAAGTTATGTAACTTTAGCATGATGCCCAATAACCAACGACTTCCCAAATCCAGTAATGTTGTCACAACCTAATTCCTTTGGATAAAATGACCAATGGCTTTTACAACGCCAGAACAGATGGTGGCAGTAGTGTGCGGATTGTGTGTGGCAGCCGGAAACAACGAGCTTGCCGAGTTCTTTGAATGAATACATATCCGCGGACACTCTGAAGGCGGGTAAGTCAAAAAAGTAAACCACTGTAGGGCTGTTTGCATTTATCATGACTTTCCTAGAATCACATTTATATCACCCGTTTCGTTAGTGTACTTAGTTTTGGCATCAAGGCATACGTTTTATGAGCAAGAGAGTAAGCTTAGCTGGCTAATTCTCACCGATTCAAACTGGTTAGCGGCTAATTATCGATATAGTCTCCTTGTTGTAACTATTGTTGGGAGTTTGGAAGCTGTCACCCATGTTGTACTGTATGCATGTTTGCATGTGTGACATTATTTTCGGTTACTTTGCGAGTTATAGCGAAAGAAACTACCTGGCAGCCCATAACGGGCAGCTAGCTAATTTATGCTAGGTGACAACAGCTGGTTCATTAACGTTGCATTAGTTCTATGCATTGACGTTGCGAGACCCGTGTGCGTCTGATTTCAAATGTATCCAGGACAGTCGTAGATACCATCAGTAGCTCTGCACACATCAATGACACAGGGGAAGTAAAGTTACCGCTGATTTTTGGTATTGCTCCGTCTGACTGTGTGTGTACGGCCACAGTAAATGTTGATTAGCCGGTGGAACTTTTCGGTTTGAAAAAAGACGAGACGTGAGACTGCGTGACAGAAGGGGCTGTGTGTGCTTGTGTATGGGTGCGCGTTTGAATGGGTGCGTCGTGTGTAGAACTAGATGCTGCAGTTTGCAGCTGGTTTGATTCATGTCACTTACCAATGTATGTAGGCCTAATTGGCTATGACCTTTGAAATAGTTGAAAGTAAATCCCAGTAGTATCTAGTGAAACACACATGCAAACGCCCTTCTGTCCCTCATTCCCTCAAACTCGATCTTCTACATTTGTTGTGTAAAAAGGACATAGCAAGTTTTTTGTATCAATGATCACTTTAGGATATTCCAGTGCATTTACATTCAATATATACTGTACCTTGAGTGAGGTAGAAATGCATATTGTTGCAAATATAAATACTGTTAATTTGTTATTTTTTGTAATTAATCATTTACTGAATTTCTTTGTAGAATATGTTACTATTATTTGGGTTTTTGTTCTCTGCATAACTGTCTCTTTCACCTATATTAATTCCTCAGCATTCAAGATGTTTGTAGGGTCCTCACCTCAGCTACCTCTCACAAGGTGCCCCTGAAAAAGGTGATGAAAGTTCTTGTGTAGTATCTAATCTATGACTATTAGCTTGTGTGTGTGTGTGTGTGTGTGTGTGTGTGTGTGTGTGTGTGTGTGTGTGTGTGTGTGTGTGTGTGTGTGTGTGTGTAAAATCTGTTGTAATTATTTTACATTTTTCTCTGCATAGCTGTCTCCACCTATATTAGTTTATCTGTCTTTCTGGTCACAACAGAAATTCAAGACGTTTGGGTCCTCAGCTCAACTGACCAAGACCTTTGCTCATTGAAGGCATGAAGTAATTTGTGATGCCCCCACGATTGCAGTTTTTAAATCCAGATGGCTTGCTCTTTTTAACATGTGCGAGGTAAGTTATTTGTTGATTTTTTTGTGTGTTTATTTCCTCATTTTAGTAAGACCATCAGGCCTTTTTGTAACCTTTGTCACAAGTCTTAAGTTACAAGTATTTTGTAGGTATGTGTTTTGTGCCCTGTTTCAAGTTAAGTGCCAAGTTCAAGAGGATCATGACAGTTGGTTTGCTGTTGAATTTCTTCTCAGAGCTGGATGGTCTTTCAACAACACTGCTCCGGGTCTTCAGCAAGAAAGGTGCTTCTCATGCAAGGAAGATACAGAGGATCCTGGTGCCCATGACTCAGGTAAAACATGCACACTGCCATGCATCACAGTAATGCTAAAATTTTGAGATCTAATGTAATGGGGAGAAGTAGGGTGTCTTGGATCATATTGCATTTCTACCACTAATTTCAATCCTTCAGCCAGTTTTGAACTCATTGTCTTCACCTCAGTTCTAACTACAGCTGGCTTTACACACAGCAGTCCTAGGCAATTGTATAACAGTCTTTTGCAGGTCAGTTGATGTGGTTGCTGCTCTGTTTTATTATTATTTTATTTGATTCTCATGTCTGTCTGGCTTGCGATTCCCATGAAATGATCAGGGGAATTAAAGGTACACTGTGTACGAGTTTTAGTTGTTTATTTCCGGAATTCATGCTACCCATTCACTGATGTTACCTTTTTCATGAATACTTACCACCACCATCAAATTCTAAGTATTCATTATGACGGAAAAATTGCTATTTTCATACATGAAAAGGGGGATCTTCTCCATGGTCCGCCATTTTGAATTTCCAGAAATAGTCATTTTTAGCTGCAGAAATGACTGTATTTGGGCCATACTAGAAAATATTAGTTTATTACTTGGTAAGCTTTCATGAAAAGGTCAAATTTGGCAATAGGCAGCCCAGTTTCAATTAGCAGCGTAGTTGCAGTACCTTTTTTGACCATTTCCTGCACAGTGTACCTTTTTACGGTCAGACGTCACATTTTGGCATCACTTCAGTACGTTTGGAACCAGGGCTGAGTGCTGAAATGGTACCGAGTACTTGGGGCTAATGGAAAAGTGTCAGAGCTGCACCATGCCATATCAAACAGTGACGTACTGTACCACTTCACTGCCAGTACCAACGATACACTACGCTACTAGATAAATGAGATGTGTCCTTTGTTTAATGTGGTTGTACCTGTACTGCGTTTATTCTTCCTGTTGGTTAAAATGTTTTTCCTGCATGTTTGTTTCCTGGCATACATTGACCGGCCCTCATACGCAGACTGACAACATTGATGTGAAGAGGGAGTGCATGCTGAGGAGCTGACGGTCTACCTGAATGAAGAGCCAGACAAAGTGGTATGTTACAACTCGGCAGCTAGATCTGTCTTTTTCGTTATTAGGTGGCATAGGGAGATCGCACACATCAGTGGCCTGCGAGGCTCATTTTGTTGGGCTCTGGTGGGCTCCTCCTGTGCTACCTGACATGTCTCCTGGCATCTCATCCACGTTCTGGACACTGCTGGAGGACACACCAAACCTTCTTGCATTGATGTGCCATCTTGGCCTCAGTTATGTGTTCTTTGCAAACACGAATCTGCCCAATTCCAGCTTTGCTAAAGCACCCTCACATCATCACAAACCCTTTGCCAAATTTCACGTTCAATCCAACACCAGTCATCTCTGATTTGTAGATCTCTGCAGGTCTCTATCTACCCATGAGGGTGTTGCACTTGCTGTGGCACATTGCGAAGGCCGCATTACTGAAGCAGCAGAAGTTATCTTAGAAGAAAACTTAAACTCAATATAGGTTTTAGTTCTGGAATACGATCGTGCTGTAGGGTAATAGTTTTCTCATAGTTTCACCTTAGACAACTCCCCCTTAGGAGACCAAACTTTGAGCAGACTCTTTTGCATTGGATGGGTGGGGTTTGACATATCTTTCTCTCTCATGCAATTTTTGGTTGACAATGTGCCTAAAAGGGCCAATATGTTCAAAATACTAATAATTGTGCTGGTGGGGCAGCCGTGGCCTAGTGGTTAGAGAGTTGGTTTTTCAATCTATTGGTTGCAGGTTTGAATCTCCCCTGACCTGTCACTACATCTCCATCCATGGCTAAAGTGCCTAAGGCAAGGCACCTAACCCCATATTGCGCCAGGGCCTGTAACCAATACCCTGAAAAGTAATAAATGTAAGTCGCTTTGAATACATGAAAGCGTCAGCTAAGTGTAATGTAATGTATTGTAACAATTTTTCACACTGTATACTTAGCTGTATGTGTAAAGTTTCTCACCAACACTCGTGAAAAGATCATGACCCTGTTTCTCAAAATCACCGTTGTTAGTTAGCGACTTGGTATTTTGCCAATGGGAAATTGCATGCAAGCAATATTTTTTACTGTAGTTACCAATGATGCTGTTGAGAAACATACTCCAGAATGGGGTCATAGCCACACCAAAAACGAAGAGAGGTAATTGAACATCAGTTTGATCTCACATTCAATTGCCTAAACAGGCAGTGTGAGGGCACACACGTCAACATCCTCCTCATACCTTTCATAAACTATACTAAATATACTACTATACTACTTTTCCCATCTCTGGGTGTGTTAGAAATGCCCCAAACTTGCGCCCACAAATACCGCTTACGGCTTCAATCATGGGTTTTGTTTACTGTTTTCCAGGATGTTGATCTGGACGGTCCAGCTGAAACGTATTGTCTTCGTGTGTGTGTGATCGGCAGAGAGTCCTCAACGACATTGGTAACGTACCTGTGGCCATTGCAGTGTTTGTTTTGGTTTATGCTCTTAATCTCTGTTACCTTCCAGAATGGAAGTACACTTTCAAATTTCTGTTTCATTCTAACCGTCTGTTTCATCAGTTTTTGCACTGCTTTTAAATGTACACTGTGTAAGATTCTTAGTTGTTTATTTCCAGAATTCATGCTACCCATTCACTAATGTTACCTTTTTCATGAATACTTAGCACCACCATTAGGGTGCATCAGTTGCCCCCTATGAAAAGATATGGCCTTGGCCCTATAGTAAAAATGTTCTACACCCAGTAAAAACACACTGTGTAAAATATTTTGAAATTTGGATGAAGTCTACCGGGGCCACCAGCCCCATGAAAATAGAAAAAAATCTTGAATAGAAACAGGGCTGGACTGGCCATCTGGCATGGCGGGCATTTCCCGGTGAGCCCCGCACCCTCGTGGGCCCCCATTGTTTTATTTTTTACATTACTGAAAATAGGGGCCCATTAGGGTGCGGGGCCCACCGGTGAGTCAGTTCTCCGGCACTAATAATAACGAGGGGGCCCCCTTAAATCCGAAAGTGCCCGGGCCCTATTTATCGCCCAACCCAGCCCTGAATAGAAATGGACATTTTGCTGCATAAAGCTACTAAATAAAAACATATTGCCTCAGCTGTGTGATAAAAAAAATTCTATGCACAGTAAAATCACTCTGTGGAAAATGTGTTGAAATTTAGATTAATTCTACTGGGCAGAGGCGGTTCTTAATGTAAGCACTTGAAGCACGGCTTACCAATATAAAAGCGACAAACGCGACATCCAAATTTAAACCCTTCATCCTGTTGACGTGATTCAGCTGTCTGTGTTGTCTGCTACTGGCGGTTCTTATAAAACTGGTTAGCCTAAACAGCGACACCACAGTGGCTATCGAGAAACACTGTTTAACAGCGATGGTGAAACACGTTACTACAGCAAATGAAGCACAATTTCTAAATGACTTGGAGTCAATGGCAGAGAATCTGTTTTTTAATTGGCTTAACGCGGATGCAACGCCCGTTTTTGAAGCACATTTTCATTGTGCTCATACCAATAGCGCACCGGAAAATATGATTGACAGATGAGTTGATGAATCATAACTCGATCTGACACCTTACGTTAACATTGGATTCAGGAAGTAGAGCTCAGGCAGACGTGATGTTTACATTTTTGACTGAAGCCAGTTGATTTTATGATAATCTCGAAGACTGACAACACATTTGAACTGCAATCAAAGTTTTCAGGAAACGTCTGTGTTTTGGATGTGGACAAATCATGGAGTAGAACTTTGGGACATATCAAGAAGAAACGAATGAATAATATGCAGATAACATGAACCACACACCGTCAGTTAGTTGAAGAGCAGCACAATATGCCTATCTTGATTAGCTATGATGTCATATGGATTACAAACGGGAACGTGGACAATGATTTTGAAAACGTGTGGATTAAGTGAAAGTTTGGGATTTCTGCGGTCAAGACAGCATTTTAAGGTAGGCTAAGGTTATATTTGTCCGCTGTAACATGTTTGGTTGTTGATGAAGCTTGCGGTTTAGGAACGGGTTCACTCGCTCACCCATGGATGGGTTCACAATTGTTCAGAAGGGTCTTTCCCGTAGCCTGTTTTCAAGTTAACGGCAGGCCAACACAAGTTTTTGGCAGCTCTCGTGTAGCCTACAGTGAGTGTACCCTGGTCGCAACGGCATGCTCGTGGCCACTTGACTTAATTTCTATTGAATCTACCTAGCAGAATAAGAACCCTTTCTGGAATGATGACCGTCACTGGTGATGTGTTTTTCTGTTCAATGCATTGCTGTAAGATGCAACGCGAACATTTGGATTGTATTTTCAAGTCGTGGAGTGAAGGATGCAACGTGGTAGAATGACAGCCTAGGGAGCTGTCTGAAGAGGTCAAAATTCACAATTTAGGAGCGTTTTTATTTTTAAAAATTCTCATCTGGGAGAGACCCCACTAGTTTGGCTTGGTTACAGAATTTGTGCTTACCAACATCACACCCCCCAAAACCGCCACTGCTACTGGGTCCACCAGGCCCATGAAAATACAAAACAATGGTGATAGTGATGGGCAACCTGGATTCCAAAGTCCAGTGCCACATATTCCAAATATAGCCAATATACCGTAATGAACCAGCTGACCCACTGCCAGTATCAAGCAAGAGATTGCGAATTTGTATGACTTTTGTGTGCTTCACCTGTGGGCCTAGGATTGTACAAGTAGCTGTTAATACCTGGTGGAACATCTGTACTAAAGCTGTGAATGCTCCTTGGAATGACTTATGTTTTTTCAAGAAATCCCTGCAGTAGTTCAATAGAGTACATACAATACAACTGTATGTGATGTTGGAAAGAGTGGCTTCCCAAAACCTGTACTTAAGTGGGCAGTCATGGGTGAGCGGTTAGGGCGTCAGACTTGCATCCCAGAGGTTGCCGGTTATGCCGGTCGGTTCGACTCCCGACCCGCCAGGTTTGGTGGGGGGAGTAATCAACCAGTGCTCTCTCTATCCTCCTCCATGACTGAGGTACCCTGAGCATGGTACCTTTCCACCGCACTGCTCCCCATGGGGCGCCACTGAGGGCTGCCCCTTGCACGGGTGAGGCATAAATGCAATTTTGTTGTGTGCAGTGTGCAGTGTTCACTTGTGTGCTGTGGAGTAATGGCACTCTTCAATACAGTTGTATTGCCTGCCTTGTAGCCTAGGCATTCCAAGGAACATTCACAGCTTTAGTACAGATGTTCCTCCATGAATTGTAGGCCCACAGGTGAAACACGTAAGGGTTAACGTTCGGCGAGAAGGTCGCTACCGTGGAATAGCAGCACGACAGAGAGAATCTTTAGACCCCGACGCGGAGCGGAGGGGTCTTGTTCTCTCTGAAGTGCTGCTATTCCACAAAGCGACCGACTCGCCGAAAGTTAACCCGCTTATTATATGGATATACTTAAATGATTCACACATGGCGGGGACATTTCTTTAGGCCTATTTAATGTTAAGTCTATTATAGTTTTTAATGTTAAAAGATTGTTGCTGCGCAAAACAAAACAGTGCCGTTGTGGAACACCGCTAGGCAACAGCTAGGTAGCCAGGACAACAGGTGTTGTCTATCACAGCAGCTGATTAGAGTCTTGTTGAAAAGTCGCTTTAGCAGTGAAAAGTCTTGTTGCCATTGACAGCGGTCTGTTATAGACCAACCCGTCCGTTATCGAAAAATAACAGACGTGCGAAACGTTGGGGAGCCCCGTTGAAATGAATGGAGCATTCGACCGATGACGTCACACCATATAATAAACAAATATAACAGTCATGCAGCTTTGCAATATCTTGCTTGATACTAGCACTAGTAGATACTAGTGGTCCAAGGCAGCAAGGAATTGATATTGTGTTGCAAAAGAGCAAATTTGCCTAAATATAGCAGTTTGACCATCAGTCTCAGGATCGACTGAATACACAACCTGCTTAGATATTCCTTCTGTTTGTGCTCCCAATACAGGTGATTTCACTAATTACCTCATCAACCTGGCTTAAGTGGTAATTAGGCTCAGCTGGTTCATTATATTGGCTGGGGCAAATGTGTCACGCGGTTTGTCCACCTCTGTTTTAAGACAATGGCAAACCTAGATACAAAAGCTACAATCCAGTGCCACAGATTTCAAATTACCTGGTTTTACTTGTCCAATGGGGCACCTCACTGCAGAGATACACCAGCGGCGACGCGATTCAAGCGACAGAGTATAGCAGCAAGCGATACGAGAGATTGAGGAGACTAGAGTATGTCCGTACAGGCAGAAGGCAAAGCATTCAAGCATTCCCATTGGCTGTGGTCACTGACCTCTATACAGTCATTGGCTGTCGCGGCTTGTCGCCGAACCGCGTCATAGAAAGTTGAAAAGATTTCAACTTCCAATTGTCGCGCTCGTCGCGCAAATCGCTCTAGTCTCTAGAATCGCTTTTGTCTCTCGACTCAATGCAAAGTCAATTACTTCCGTCGCTCGACTCGCTCAGATCGCCGCTGGTGTATCTCTGCGGTCAGTCTCCACCCCTTCCGGGCGGCTTATGGGGCTGGCAACGCAAAAACTTTTGACTGGGCTGTAATGGACTGATCAAAGCTATTTTCCGACCCACCTCGCATTTCCCCGTCGATCATACATATGCTGTGCCTCAGAATTAATAACAACCAATGGTGTGCTTGTTGACTTCACTTGGCAAGCGATTTTTGAGTTGTGTGTGTGCAAAAATATACAATTATTTGGACTACACAACAGACGTCGCATGTCCGACGTGCAGCCACTTAAGCCGCAGTGCAGCGGTAGGGTTGGCTGTGCCTCGGTTCACGTCAGATATGCGAGGCACACGTGTAGTCTCTAACATAGTTTTGCATAAAAGCTAAAATAACGTTTCTTGCGTGTCGAAAATGAGTGGTCTTACGACGCAAATCCAAACCTTTCAAATTCACGGTCATCATATGTGAAATCCGGAGCACATGCCAAACAGGATGAGGATTTAGCTTGACTCGCTCCATTAACTCTCATTCAAAATTTTGAGAGCTCCAGCCCCATGGATCGGAAGTAGAAGGGCGTGACTTAGGTGCCCCATTGCCCTAACTGGAAAGGTAAAACTAGGTATGTCATTTGGAATATGTGGCACTGGACTTCAGCTTTGGAATCCAGGTTGCCCATCACCATCACCATTATTTTGTATTTTCATGGGTCTGGTGGACCCGGTAGAATTCATCTAAATTTCAACATATTTTACACAGAGTGATTTTACTGTGCATAGAACATTTTTATCACACAGCTGAGACAATATGTTTTTATTGGGTAGCTTTATGCAGCAAAATGTCCATTTCTATTCCAAGATTCTGACTATCACCATTATTTTCTATTTTCATGGGGCTGGTGGCCCCGGTAGACTTCATCCAAATTTCAAAATATTTTACACAGTGTGTTTTTACTGGGTGTAGAACATTTTTACTATAGGGCCAAGGCAATATCTTTTCATAGGGGGCATCTGATGCACCCTAACCACCATCATATTCTTAGTATTCATTATGACTGGGAAAAATTGCACTTTTCATACATGAAACTGGGATCTTGGCCATTTTGAATGTCAAGAAATTGCCATTTTTAGCTGCAAAAATGACTGTATTTGGGCCATACTATAAAATATTTGTTTATTACTTAGCAAACTTTCATGAAAAGATCAAATTTGGCAATAGGCAGCCCAGTTTCAATGAGCAGCATAGTTGCAGTACCTTTTTTGACCGTTTCCTGCACAGTGTACCTTTTTTTAAGAGTTTTTAGAGAAATTGAGAAATTAATCTTTCTCATTTGCACTTGAAGAGGTACCCTCATTTTGTATCTTGCTTTGATCATTACATGTGCAATGAAAAAATAAAGGCAACTAATTCTTCAACTTTATTGCGTGTAACTTTATTGTAGTTGGTCTTATAGGCTCAACTGGAACCAACTTACAACTGACGAACTTGGCTGACATGCATATTGGTAGATGCGTGTGCCTTGAGGTGTTTTCTAGCTTGATCTGAACTGATAAGGACAACAATGAATGTTTAATTAATTAAGGTATATTGATTTTATGATTGACTTTTATTATGTTTGATGTTCATGTGGCTTGACAAGTATTGTCTTAATACAGTTAATTAGATGTGTTGAACAATCCAAACAATATTTTGTTGTGGGAACATAAATATATTATGGAAAGTATTTCCATCCAATTTGATTATGCTACCATAGCAAGATGTTGCTTTGTTGAGTCTATCAATGTAAATACTGCTGTAACTACCCCATGAAGTTGGTTCATCCAGACCTAAACCAAATATGTTGGAGCAACATGTAAAAGTTATGATGGATTAACCCTTTCTATTAAGGTTGAAATAACCTTTAAAAGTTATGTTGGCTGTACCCCTTGTACTTAGGTCACA
>NC_085873.1:30292157-30337157 GCF_034702125.1 Engraulis encrasicolus | reverse complement strand
ACACACACACACACACACACAGACATAAACACACACACACATGCAGCTTTATTCAGGAATTGTGTGTGTGTGTGTGTGTGCGTGCGTGTGTGCGTGCGTGCGTGCGTGTGTGATCCTATTACAAGGGTGCAAAATAAGGAAAAACTTGAAAAGCCATGATTTTGGGGGGAGAAATTGTGTGGAGGGGCAACAGTAGACATACAATATATTCATCCTCAGCAATCACAACATCCTAAAGATCATACAGTAAATGTTCTGGAAGGAACATTCATTTTATACATATTCATTTCATTTCCCTCTGGATCAATAAATGATACTCTACTGAAAGCAAACTAATGAAAAATAACCAGACCCTCGCCAGATGAATGAGTTCCGCCTGAGTTCCACGAACATCCATCCGGACCTACACTATAGGAGGTGTAGAGGTGGTGTAGAGGTGGTGGCCCATAGGTCCATCTTCAATATACACAGTAAATTCTGCAGTGCTCATTTAACACTTAGCGAGTTGATTTGACATAATTTGGACTTGAATGAACTCTCTAAGTGTTGAATTAACACAGCAACATTTACTGTGTAGAAAGTGGACTGAGGAGATCAGGATATAGTACAATAGCGGCCTGTGCATGTGATGGGCTAAAGATGCCCCGGACAGCTTTTTGACCCAGACCAGGCCTGTTGGTGTCTGAGCTAAGTCCTCAATGAGTAGGAAGCCCATCGGGATAAAATGTTGCAGGTAAGAGACCTTTATAAACGTGCATATGCTTAAATTCAATGTGTGTTACTCTGTAGCCTAGAACATCACGAAATACATGGAAATGAAACAAAATAAAACACACAGGTAAAGGACAAAATCAGTACTTAAGTTGTAACAGAAAAAAAATAAGCATACTACGCACAAAGCTAGTACACGTTGAAAAATGTTGAGCAGCGGCTGACGAATACTCCAAAGGGCCTTTAAGAGCCATATTGGCACAGTTTGAGCACAACGCAGCCAAGCCTTTAGCAGCCCACCTTTTTGAACGCGCCCGCTTCACATGCAAATGGTGGACGGTGCTGCTCTGGTGTGTTTTTTTCCCCTTTTGATTCCCCACTCACTCACCATTTGGTTCAGACTCCGCGATTACACACCGTCGTTCTCTACCGCGGGCCTGAAGTGCTGCTCAGCACAAATTACCCCAAATTGCTTTTCTCGCTTTGTGAAGCACCTGTGCAGAGATCAAAGCCAAACAATGTGTTTGCGCCGTCCATGTTTCAACGGAGGCGCTTCGTTTTCAAGCACGTGGCTCGATCGGGTTAGCCATTTTCGGCGGAGAAGAAGATGGTGGGGGGAAAATATAGAAAGAAAATGATAAATAAAGACTTTGAACAGGTACTTAGGGTGTGTGTTATATTGTGTATGTATTTGTGACATTCTTGCTGCAATCCGTCAAACCATCAGAGTAAACAAAATACTGTATGCTCAAATGTGTTTTTGAAAGGGTGATTCACAGGGTAGAAAATGGTTGCAATTTGTATGCGTACAAGAGGAAAATGTATGCGCACAATGCGTGCACAAGTGCTTTAATTTGTATTTATAAAAGCTTTCTGATAGCCTCCATTCAAGGCTACTTAAACCCACTGGTAGAGGCCAGGAATCAAAATGTGACCACGATGTTTCAACCAGTATCTTAGTGTGCGGCACTTCAAAGTAAGTATTAGAGTAGGCCACACAAATGAATAAACATGTGTCATGTGTAAGTACTAAAACCAAAATATGAAGGCTATGTAAGGAGCAGTGGACATAAGCATGCACACAGACAGACAATCACTCACTCACGCACACGGCCAAAACGTTTTATATACAGTGGTTGGACAAAATAACTGAGACGCCTATCATTTTAGTGTCATTTAGTTCCTCTTGCATCCACAGTTAATCCTGTTGGATGTGGTTCATCCTTCTTGGTGGTATGCAGACATTACCTTGGATACTGTGGCTCTTGATGCATCACACTTGCTGTCTCGGTCAAAGATGCAACAGTGACACACGTACCAAGAATTTCACTCGTAATGTCACTCATAATGCTGTGTATTGCAAAATTTTGAGCAAAACTGTGCTCTTACCCTGCTAATGGAACCATCACACTTCACTTTACTGGTGTAATGTGCCATTAATGAAGATTGGCCAACAGGCTGGTCCACTTGAGCCATGAAACTTCCCACTCTAAAATGACAGGTGTCTCAGTTATTTTGTCCAACCCCTGTACGTATATATAGGCTATAGCTGTGACTGATACTGGCTGCCAAAATTGCACAGGTTTCCTGGTGTGTGTGTGTGTGTGTGTGTGTGTGTGTGTGTGTGTGTGTGTGTGTGTGTGTGTGTGTGTGTGTGTGTGTGTGTGTGTGTGTGTGTGTGTGTGTGTGTGTGTGTGTGTGTGTGTGTGTGTGTGTGTGTTTGAAAATAAGTAAGTAACAGATAAAGAAAAAAAAGAACTAAATCGCTACCATCTAATACTACTGTTAATTTTCACTTGATCGCATCTGGCCAACAACGTTAGTTCTCTCTAATGACATCTCGTTAAGACTAGAAGCAGAATTACCACTTCAGAATTCACACATCAAAGAGATAAATGGTTGGTGCTCAAGTAGCTATGGTTATATGACAAACCAACCACAGACACTACACACTCCTCGCCCACCATTTAGACTTACTTTGAATCACCCACACACACACACACGCACGCACGCACGCACGCACGCACGCACGCACGCACGCACGCACGCACGCACGCACGCACGCACGCACGCACGCACACGCACACACACACACACACACACACACACACACACACACACACACACACACACACACACACACACACACACACCATTGATGCTTAGTTTGATTTGCACACACACACAGGCACCAAAGGGTCTTTCTGGGCTATGCACATCACGCCCCAGCACTTTATAGTTAAGGCTGCTACCTTGACAACAACTATCTACAACCAAGGTCCTCTGAAAACATCAAGATTTTGTATTGCAATTATAATTTCTAGGTTGGTGTATACACTATGTGTTACACATCTGTACACACACTATTTGTTAATTGGGTTTCCACGTCATATTTCATTTGAAACAGCAGAATGGAGCGTTTCCAATGACAATATCACATACTGTTTTCATCTTAGCAATGATGCAAGTTTCTAAGAACATATTTTGGATAAATAGCTATTAAAATGAGAACTACTCAGCTATCCTCAAGGCATAGCGATAAATATCAGGCTATAAACAGATATATGACACTGTTTATAACCTTTCAAGGTAGCAGCCTTCACACTTGTTTGCCAATCAATACACACAATTCTCTTCCCATTCGAAATTGTGATCTGGACCTCCCTATTTTTTCAGGGAAAATAATATATATTTTTTTTAATCCATTGATCCATTGATACTGCACATACACAACATTGACCTATAGGCGCCTCGAGCACCGCTCAGGTTCAGGATCATTTGAGATCTTTTTATTAAAAATGTTAGAGCTGGAGGAAAACATTCCTATTCAAGATGAAGTCTTAGCTTTTAAAAGTTGCCCTGAGTCCATAAAAATGAAAACCATAACTAATGTCGGTGTGCACATCATGGACCTCCCTAATATCAAAATCCTGGCTACGGCTTTGGGGGAAAAAACACTGCAAGTGGGGAAAATGTGGGTAAACAATTGAAAATATTCTCTGGTGTCACTCGTGTGTGTGTGTGTGTGTGTGTGTGTGTGTGTGTGTGTGTGTGTGTGTGTGTGTGTGTGTGTGTGTGTGTGTGTGTGTGTGTGTGTGTGTGTGTGTGTGTGTGTGTGTGTGTGCGCGTGTGCCTGTGTGTGTGTGTGTGTGTGCGCGTGTGCCTGTGTGCGTGCATGCGTGCGTGCGTGCGTGCGTGCGTGCGTGTGTGTGTGTGTTTACAACCCTTGCCTACAAGAAGTTTTCTGTGTGCTTTTTTTCTTTTTTTTACTTCGACAAGAATTTAATTAAGTAGTTTGTGTAACACACAGGACCTTGTGGGCGGCCCAGTGACATAAGGCAGTGTTTACCACCTGCTTCTTCAAAGGAACTGTGTCTGTGTGTCTGTGTGTGTGTGTGTGTGTGTGTGTGTGTGTGTGTGTGTGTGTGTGTGTGTGTGTGTGTGTGTGTGTGTGTGTGTGTGTGTGTGTGTGTGTGTCTGTCTGTCTGTCTGTCTGTCTGTCTGTCTGTCTGTCTGTCTGTCTGTCTGTCTGTCTGTCTGTGTCTGTGTGTGTGTGCGTACGTAGGCGGAGGTCTTTCAACTGCCTCCACACAAAATCAAAGCAGAGTATGTATCTCATCAGAAAGTCAAAAGCAGTGTGCGGCTCATCAGAGGCTCGTGCACACACACACACACACACACACACACACACACACACACACACACACACACACACACACACACAGAGAGAGAGAGAGAGAGAGAGAGAGAGAGAGAGAGAGAGAGAGAGAGAGAGAGAGAGAGAGAGAGAGAGAACAAGACACACACACACACACACACGCACACGCACACACATGGGACAAATTTTGGATATTGGGCACTATGTACAATCATCTCCAATGGACCCCAGCCATATATCTTCATAAATCGGACTGTGTTTGGGCCCTCCTATATACATGGGGCCCTGGTGACTCAGCCACACTTTACCCCCCTGACCGACAGCCCTGCACACAGACACAAACCCACAAACGTGCACGCACACACACCCTCAGCCCATCGCAGTGGTGACACACTCCATAACAGTCATGGGCGCCTGTTTTATTCTGCTCACACACACACACACACAACAATGTGTTATTACGACCATGTGGCGTCAGACGACCACCGTCTACATATGCAGGAAATGAGGATAATCTGCATTGCGACGTCAAATATTTGAAGACGTAAAACAGCACGTATGACGAACGATAAAAGAAATGTACCTACGAACGAACCTACGTCCACAAACACCACCCACCATCCCCACCACCATCCAGTTCTACCCCCTGGCACCTACTTCTGTGCGTATGAATTTAACGATTTTGAGCTTTCAGCAATAATGAGAAATGGAACGATGGCTTTGGCTTTGTTTGTTTTGTTTGTGTATTTTCTTCCTTCGTCTTCGTCCCAATCACCGTATTGTCCTTCTATCTTGGAAATGCGGCGTTTTCACATGTCTGTGATGGTTGCGCTTTTGTATGAGAGCGTAATTGCTCCCCTGAAAAGGGGGATTTGGGGATAGGGGGGGTAAACAGGGGAAGGTGTGTGTGTGTGTGTGTGTGTGTGTGTGTGTGTGTGTGTGTGTGTGTGTGTGTGTGTGTGTGTGTGTGTGTGTGTGTGTGTGTGTGTGTGTGTGTGTGTGTGTGTGTGTGTGTGTGTGTGTGTCTGTCTGTCTGTCTGTCTGTCTCTGTGTGTGTGTGTCTGTCTGTCTGTGTGTGTGTGTGTGTGTGTGTGTGTGTGTGTGTGTGTGTGTGTGTGTGTGTGTGTGTGTGTGTGTGTGTGTGTGTGTGTGTGTGTCTGTCTGTCTGTCTGTCTGTCTGTCTGTCTGTCTGTGTGGGTCAGCTGGGGTCCTTGGGTGGGAGTGTGATGAGAATGTGCGTGTTATGAGAGAGAGAGGCGGTTGCTGCCATCAGTTATATGGGTATAAAAACGGCCTGGATCGATGGGCACAACCAATACTCTCCCCGGCGCTGTGAGTATATTACACTAGGAATGACAAACGGCAGAGGAAAAATCAGACACACTCCGATATCTCTCTCATCGATTTCACAGAAGCGTCTTCTCACCAAGGTGGAGTCTTAGCTGGCGCGGCGACAACCATAACACAGTCAGGAGCAGCCTATACTATAGAACAAATTCAAATGTATTTACATTGATGTAATCAATTCAATTATTATTTTAGACTATTGGTTGTTATTTAATAGTGTGTAGTCCAATGGAGATGTGGAGCCTTCTGCCTTTGGTCGTGCTGGTCTGCAGTGTTCAGGGGATCTCCCTCGCCCTCAGTAAGGACAACTGGATATCCACAAACTGGCAGGTATGGTATGGCGGTGCACCACAATCCATGTTTTAAAAAAAAAAAAACTAAAAAAAAATGTACATGGATTTGTATTTACATTTGTATTTAACGGTGGAATTGTAATACACACATGCCATGTGTGGATTTGTGGTTCTGTTGTTGTTTGGTTATTTTTTTGTTTTGTTTTGTTTTTGTAGTTTATTTTCTGGCTTCTGTTTATTTATTGTTTTAACAAAGTATAGTTTTTGCAAGTGCTTATCTATAATACAATGTATAGCCTAATTGTACAATGTGACCAAGGTGACCTAATATGCCCAGAATAAGTGAAAGATATTTGAACAGCGTGTTCCAGTTCATGGATCTTATTTATTTCATTTTAGTAAGATTTTGGATGAATGCACCCCTTTTTAACAGTCAGCTTCCTGTGTTTGAGCTGGGGAGTACACTGTGTGGTCACATTATCAACATAATGCCTATTATCACATATTTCTAGTTCAAATGAAGCACAGTGCAAACGAAGCAATGTTTGTGAAGATACACAAGCTTTTGTTTGCTGACTAAAACAGCCTTTCTTGGAACTGATTTTGCCTATTACTACCTGAACGATAATATATCCTAGTTTCTTCTGCTATTATGTGTGCACTTGTACTGCCTGCTGACGTGTTTGCGGACACATGCATGTGTGTGTGTGTGTGTGTGCGTGCGTGTGCATGTGTGCGCGCGCGTGTGTGTGTGCGTGCGTGCGTGTGTGTGTGTGTGTGTGTGTGTGCGTGCGTGCGTGTGTGTGTGTGTGTGTGCGTGTGTGTGTGTGTATTAGGGGGAGCCTGTGCTGGATGCGCTTATGGATCAGGAGGAGAGTGTGGTGAAGAGGTCCAAAGCTAACCAGTTCTATGGCCTCATGGGAAAGCGCTCAGGTAACGCACACCGCCAGTCACAGCAGGGCTGTACGTAGTACTGATGTCCAAACGTGGACTTGACTCCGGACTCAAGACCATTTTCTTCCTATGGTATTGGACTTGTCTTGGACTCACTAGTAATTTGACTCAAACTTGTGTGGGTTTCGGTCGCTGGTTTTCACAAATTGTACATGCCCGGGTCTATCTTAATTTTATTTACTGATTTAATTTGTTTAATTTTATTTATAGCACTGGCTATCATACTAGATTCCAAAAACAAACATCACATACTAGCTACTAGTTTACCTTTATGCACCACAGGGCATCTGTGAGTTCTTCAAACATTCACATTATTGTTAATAAATAATTCATCAATTTCATTCATCTGTATACACAGACTGACTTGACTATTCCCAGTCTCAGATTCTAAAAGGACGTTTTAGCTACAGTCCTCCTGGTCACGATTCATGGAAAAATAGCTTTTATGGGGAGTGAGGAATCTGCATAATCGGTGTTTTATTCCATGGCCCATGGAAGAACTCATGCAAACTACTCACTCCAAAAACTTATTGTGCAAAAAAAAAATTGTGTCAGGGTTTCTAAAATACTCTCCAGGTAAATCCAGGTAAACTGTATAAGCCTAGCATACAGGCCTACACCACTCAAGCCTGTATATAAGAAAAATATGGAGTAATTCTGAATTACGCATAAGAATCAAAATGGTTGGGGTTAGGTTTTTCTACTGCTATTATGTGTGAACCACTGGTGTGTGTGTGTGTGTGTGTGTGTGTGTGTGTGTGTGTGTGTGTGTGTGTGTGTGTGTGTGTGTGTGTGTGCGCCCGGTGGGTATTTGTCTTGTGTGTGTCTTCTTGACACGACGTTCATTAACAAACAGCTGACATTTGCGTGCTTCACTGTAGTAGGGCAAATTGCCGCTTGTCAAAAGAGCGGCTGTCAATCAAAAGCAGCTGACCACTCCCTTCTCTGCTTTCAGACAGCCAAGAGCCAGTCAGGCTACAAAGACGACGTGAGTGTCTTTCACACACACACAGACACACATGCACATCTATACATCTACACACACACACACACACACACACATTATTAGCTTTTACTGTAAGTCAGTTAGTTGTGTGTGCTTGTGTGTGTGTGTGTGTGTGTGTGTGTGTGTGTGTGTGTGTGTGTGTGTGTGTGTGTGTGTGTGTGTGTGTGTGTTTGTGTGAGCGAGAGGAGAGGGGGGGGGTGTTATTTTTTTTTTAAAACGTTCCAAATGTGTTTTCCACGTGCCGAAAGAAAACAAATCTAAATATGTATCCCCTTTCACAGTTGTATGGCAAAAAACAAGTTTGCAGTCCAACAGGAGTAATTATTTTGTTTTCTTTCGATGTCCGCAGGAAATAAAGGAGGGGCGATGTTTGTAGGTCTGATGGGCCGAAGAGCTTTGGGTGCCATCACCAAAGGTGAGCTGCTGACTTTCATGCGTTTTCAGGGCTCCAGACTAACTTTTTGCACTGGTTGCACTGGTGCGCCTAAAAAAAATGTTTAGGTGCACCAGCACAAAATTTAGGTGCACCCAAATGTTTTCACCACCCCATACTCACACGCACCTCAGCTTTAAAAAATAATAATAAAAAATAATAACAATAGCAATAATAATAGCAAGAATAATAATAATAATAATTATTATTATTATTCTATTATTGTTGCTATATTTTAAAAGACCTGAAGCCTTTCATGTGCTATAGGCTAGTCTTCCAAATGTGCTCCTTATAAAAGACATGACAGTAGGCTACCCAACTATCACATCTTGGCTACACGCAGTTTGGCTGATAGAAAAGACCAAATTAGTAGCCTTTTAGTGAGTAGGCCTATGTGTTTGACTAGTAAGATCAACATACCGGCCTTTTCTGCAATAAGGCTACGCACACGGCACAAGCACAGAGTTACAATATGAAGATAGATATGGATGGATGGATAGATGGATGTATAGATATTTTTTTTAACAAACCCTGCTAAAAATGTCATGATTTTTAAAATCATTAGCCACAAATAGCCTAGCCTATGTTTACAGTGGAATCTGAGGTGAATTGGGTTTTGTCTATTTCCCCGTTTTTGAGCGCTCTCCCTCTGCATAATGATTGTGGTATCTTAGGAAGCGCTACGAACAGACACGACAGCACTAGTGCGCTTGCTCGCTCACTCTCTCTCTCCCTCTCTCTCGTGCTGTCTCGAGATGCATGAACGATGCCTTGCCGAGTGATAGGCCGTATGTAGCCTGCCCTAGTCGCTATCAAAAAAACTCTCACAGAAGTCCCGACAGACTAGCGCGTCACCAGTTGTTTGGCCAGCTCTGCACGCGGCTGAAACGGGCAGTTATCCGCACCCGTCTGCGTTTTTGTGTGGCAATGTTTAATATCCGCTTAAGCCGTTTAGTTTTTCCCCGCGATTGTGACTCTCTGGTGTTTAAAATATCCTCAAGTCATTTTGCTGTTTTTACCGTGATTGTAACTCTCTCGTCCGTTGTAAAACTCGCCTGGTTGAGAACACAAAACTCGCTGGCACATGTGAACTCGGATAGTTGAGCGAAGTCGAACATTCTATTCTGAAACGTCGGGCTGCCTGTGAACGAGGAAGGGGGAGAAAGCTACCGGTAGTTCAGCGGAGTTGAAGGAATGACCGCATCGACAAGTTTTATTGTGTGATGATGGACCACTACTGTAGAATGACTATTAATTTTATGTCCATTAAAACGGTTGTTTGGTAAATGATTTTGTTCTACTGATGGCTGGTCGCACCGGTGCGCCTAAAAATATTTTTTAGGCGCACCATTGAAAAAAATGGGCGCATATGCGACCAAATTGGTCGCACTCTGGAGCCCTGTTTTTCTTGTTTATTGGTCTTCTATTAGTTTATTTATGCTAGGCCAGTGAGAGATTGGACAGGAAACGAGTGGGGAGAGAGATGGTTTGGCAAAGGACCAGGGGTGCATCCCAATATGTGTCCTTGCCTCCTCCACTTGTGCTTGTCTCCTCGTCCCGCCTCCTGGCCCCTCCTCCGTGGAGAAAACGATAAAGTTTCCCAGCTGTCAGCCTCGCCACAACAACTTTTGAGGGACTGTTTTTCATTCACCATCCCAATTGCAAATGAGAAAAAGACTTTTCAATTGAGCTTTTGCAAGATATTGAAATATAATGCTGTTGTCAGTGATGTCATCATGACGAGAAGCAAGTGGAGGAGGCAAGTGGAGGAGGCAAGGTCACATATTGGGATGCACTCCAGGCCGGAACCAAACCCAGGTCACCGGCGTAGCAGCCCAGTGCCCTACCGTTAGAACCACACCATGGCCGACTTTGATGCCTTTTCTGTCTAAATGAGCTGCTTCGTTCAGATGGGCTGTCGTGATGACTTGACCAATGTAAAGCAAAACAATTCAGTTATTTTTTTTATGTCTTCCTCATTACCAAACATTTTGCTTTATAGTTTGTGTTTGTACATGTGCATATGTTACTCTTTTCATGTTACACCCCCCGTCCCAACCCAACACACACACACACACACACAACGTCCACACATGACGCACGCAAATACAGGTTATTAGACAACCCTCTCTGCACTCGTCATCCCCATTCTCAGTCTCACAAAAGATGGAAACCTCGTCATCATCACTGCTGAATGGCTGCCCATGTGCACCATGCACTGCATGCGCAAGCTACCTTTTACGTCACTAGAATTATTCATTTATTCAATTACTACATCAACATCTTTTTTAAAATTTGTCTCCTGATTCTCATTTGTGCAACCTTGCCCTCGTGAGCCTTTTTAAGTTCATGTGACAATGATAACATGACATCATGATAATAAAATAATGAGAAAGAGATAATAAAGAGATCTAAGCTTCTTTTTTTCGCTAGACTACCTGAGGACACTAGCCAAAGTACAGCGTGTCCCTGTTACGTTTGGTGTTCTAATGTTTGCATTAGATATGCTTTAAACACTTGGATTTTCGAATGCATTGATTTGTGACTGTGTTGTTTTCAGAGGCCCTGAGAAGGATAGCTCCCGAGCAGGATGCCGGCTCTCTGGCAGACCCAGTGGAGGACATGGGGGATCACTTAGGTGTGGTGAACTAATACTGCCTGAACATATGATCAATGTCATGATCACTCTGAATGTAGTGTAGTGATTATTCAAGCTTTACAGTAATAGTAATTTACTGTGCTTCGGTGACATAACACATGCTTTAAATAGAATGTATTCTTGTTGTAAATCTGTTTATTACACTTAGGCCAACCTATTTTTCTATATTTGCTGAAGCACTTTTTAAAAAAACTTAAACACATGGGTCATTCCATGTCAATTCACACGCCTTCCCCACATGACCCTCTCCGATTTAGCCGATATCTCACATACAGGTGCCTTTTGATGTCAATTGAAAGAATACCAAGTATTAGCACCCTACGTCTAACGGTTGCGGAGATGAAGCCCTCCAAAGTTGGGGTGCCATGCCCACTTTTCAAGCCTGTGAATTGCATACAAAATTTACAAGCAGATTTTGACACCTCTGCTTTTAGTTTGAAGGAAGATACAGGCCTAAAAATCACCATGGCCCCTCAATATGACCCTGTATACTAGATTATGTACTTACAAATGGCATTCCTTGATTATTTTTGGCTATATTAAGCCTGAAAAACTGAATTAGTGAAACGTGTGTTGAAGAGTCTTGCCACTTTGGGGTTCCAGATCTTGGAAACTATGTATGCTTTGGGAGTTATAATTGAGTTTCCATCATATTTGGGAACTGTACAGTGTATTCCAAAAAAAGTAGGGCACTCAGCCTTTTAATGATGGAATAGGAGGGAATCAAAAACAGCTTTTGGACAAAATGACCTTATGGCACCCTCTACTTCAGGCCTCAAATTAACCATGTGGGCACTTGATGACTGGAACGCCCTTTTAACCCCATGTACAGTAGCACTGTATCAAACATTCAAGCTTGGAAAAATGTTGTTTTTCAAAGTTCTTCATATTAATCTTGGCCTTCAAAGTATATGTTTTTGTCTATGTCTTATCACAGTGTCTGGTTTGTCTGCTGCCATCTGCTGGTCAAAAAACGCAACAACAGTGTAATTTAAGAAAACAAAAGGGGTTGGAAAGTCTTGCCCATAATTTACCAATAAAGTAGCCGAGAAATCTAGACGCCCCTAGGGGTTAAGCTTGCTAGGCTGCCAATGAAGCACTTTAATTCTACAGTATATTGCTATATATTAATTATGATTTTAACAAGCATCATGCAGAATGCTCAATCATGATTACATTTCTACCAGAACACCCCCACCCCCATGTCTGGTAGAAATGTAGTGCAGGGTGAGGCCATCTTGGGACTGGCATCATGATTGAGCATTAATCAGTCACACTTAGAAAATTATTTAAACTAGAAATATTCATCATGCTTGTTAAAATCATAAATATATAGCAATATACTGTATAATAATTACAGTGCTTTATTGGTTAATTATGGGCAAGATTTTCCAGCCCCTTTTGTTTTCTGACATTACGCTGTTGTTACTTTTTTAGACCAGCAGATGGCAGCAGACAAAACAGACACTGTGATACGATATAGAGAAAAACACATATACTTTGAAGGCCAAGATTAATATGAAGAACTTTGAAAAACAAAGTTTTTCCAAGCTTGAATGTTTGATACAGTGCTACTGTACATGGGGTTAAAAGGGCGTTCCAGTCATCAAGTGCCCACATGGTTAATTTGAGGCCTGAAGTAGAGGGTACCGTAAGGTAATTTTGTCCCAAAGCTGTTTTTAAGTCCCTCCTATTTTATCTTTCAAAGTCTGAGCGCCCTACTTTTTCTTGAATACACTGTACAGTTCCCAAATATGATGGAAAATCAATTATAACTCCCAAAGCATGCATAGTTTCCAAGATCTGGAACCCCAAAGTGGCAAGACTCTTCAACATGCGTTTCACTAATTCAGTTTTTAAGGCTTAATATAGCCAAAAATAATCAAGGCATGCCATTTGTAAGTACATCATCTGGTAGACAGGGTCATATTGAGGGGCCATGGTGATTTTTAGGCCTGTATCTTCCTTCAAACTAAAAGCAGAGGTGTCAAAATCTGCTTGTAAATTTTGTATGCAATTCACAGGCTTGAAAAGTGGGCATGGCACCCCAACTTTGGAGGGCTTCATCTCCGCAACCGTTGGACGTAGGGCGCTAATACTTGGTATTCTTTCAATTGACATCAAAAGGTACCTGTATGTGAAATATTGGGTTAATCGGAGAGGGTCACCTGGGGAGATTCTAGGGAATCATGTGAATTGACATGGAATGACCCACATTGTTTTTATTACCGATTAGAAAAAACTGTAATACAGATGGGACAAACTGTTTTTTAATGTGTTTCATGAAGAAAATGTACAGCTATATCATTATTCTAAATCTATTGCTTTATCGACTTTCTCCATCTCTCTTAGATATGGAACAGCAGTGGGGCAGACTTCAATACTATGGTTGATCAGACACCTGACCTCAATTGGAATGCATGATACCGACCAATGAAAAAATATATTAATTTTTGTTTTTATTTTTTGCCCCCGTTTCATCTGTGAGCGACAAAATAAATTGTACCACACCTGGGCCCCTGAGAGAGACTGCATTGTTTAATTACAGCATTTCTTTTTTTTTTTTAATGGGGAAATCATGGTTTCATTTTTGCAGGGCTAGTTAATGTGAAACGGTGACGGCACTTTCCTTATTAACCATCTAGTTACCTATTCATCATTTTCTGAGTATAGGCTGATGACACATGGTTTGACATGTACAACACCTTCCTTATGTGTAATATAATATTGAGGTTGTTATATACCCATTAAATCACTGCTGATATCAGATGGTTTTAAAAGGCGCATTCACCTGCAGCAAAAACCTTTGAGTCGTTCATTACGAAGGAAAATGGTTTTGGTATGCATGCTGCATAGCCTCTTTTAGATGTCAGTGAGGCAGGTCAAGTGGATTCTTATCAAGTTTCAGGTCACGCTGGCAAAAAGTGAAGGGCCCAACAACAACGCACAGCGATAACGCCTCAAATATTATGCAATATGCCTTGGAGGGCAAAGCTGATATGTTTTTGTATGCAGGAGTGTTGAAGGAAATGTAGGATGACCTCAAAAGGGTTCGAGGAGCTTGTTCAGATGGGGGTTCTACCTGCATGCCCATAACTTTTCACAACTTAGTAATCGTGAATAAACTTGTGTATTTCCTGGCACAGTTGTAAATCTATATACAGTTTGTATAGGCCACTATCAGGGGACCTACAACTAATCAGAACACTAATAACAATCCAATATTTGAAGCATTCATTTATCATTAATACCAGACTTTTTAAAGAATAGGAATGTTGGCCAGAATTCTTTTTCTTAAAAACATGAGATTGTGTGTAGCATCACAGACAATCTCAACCCAGTTTAACAGCATTTTATAACTGTGCTTTGAATCAGAAATTATGATTTTAAAAAACACCATACCACAGTTCTTAAAGGAGTCAGAAGTTATATATTTGAAATAGAAACATGTAAAACAAGAACCAGAGGGAATTTCTGCTTCCTAAGTCGGTCAACAAAGCCATACTGGCTCACAGTCATATCTAGGATCAAGGAGACGAGAAATGAAAAATATTCATATCTTGAAATAAAAAATAAAAACGCAAAAGAAACGAGAAAATACCAAAACAAAAATTAAGCACAATCTACAAGCAAACGTTGCTGCTTTAACAATCAATTTATGCGGCCTGCAAACATCACCTACATGTTTGATGGGAGATGAAATGGTCTCTTTTTAAAAAAATAAATACCATGGTATCAAAAGTGAAGTGTGACAATGCATTTCTGAAATAGTTTGCCAATATAAAATGTATAGTGATGAATGGAATTCAATCTTCAATCTGTGGGTCATTTCATAGAAGATCTTTGACACTTTGGGTGTAGGTGGCTGTGAGTTGTCTGTTTTTTGCTGGTAGGGGGAATATGTGAACTAGTCTAGGCTATGTCCTATGTGCCCTTGGGTGGCGTCCATTTTAAAGACGTGGGGTCGATAGTTTTGCTCCCTCTCTTGTTCTCCTTGGCCTTCCATTCGTCAATCAGGTCCTACGACACAGAAAAAAACAAAACAAAAATGGAAAAAAGGATTTGAGAACCAATTCACAGGTTTACATGTATTTTCCATCTGAGACTGGTCCAAGTAATTGCACTGACAACTAATGAAATGGGCAGCAAATGGTTCCTGTGTGTACTGTGTGCGTGCCTAGAATAATATCTTGAAAATGCAAATCGTTACCAACAAATTGCAAATAATTGATCAGTAACTGATAATAGAAAGTCAACCAATATTTCTGTGTGCATGACAACGATTTTATATTTACCAGTGTGTGTGTGTGTGTGTGTGTGTGTGTGTGTGTGTGTGTGTGTGTGTGTGTGTGTGTGTGTGTGTGTGTGTGTGTGTGTGTGTGTGTGTGTGTGTGTGTGTGTGTGTGTGCGCGCATCAATGGGTCCTCCCACCTGTCTCTTGAGCACCAGGTGTTTGCCCTTCCAGTACTTGAGCATCTGCAGGGACTGCAGCGTGCTGACAATGTCCACAGGGTTCACCGCCGTCTCCTGACTGATCTCTGAGAGACGGACACACAAACACAAGCCATTAGTACAACAGTTACCATAATTCCATATATTGGTTAAATGTAGCAATATTAATGGACAAAAAAATGACGTTTGGTATAGGGGGGGGGTGTCACAAAAATATTCTTTGGTGCAAAAGCCACAGCAGAAGAACTTTGGAGACCACTGAAATCCACGCATCAAGAGCGGTGGATGCCAACTCATTGCAATGGTTCCCAACCACGGGTGCGTGTACCGATACGGGAACGCGAGCACGCTGCAGGAGGTACTTGGACAAATTAACAAATGTAAGAGCACTGTCATTTGGATATAGAGCATGACTATGGGGGGTACTCATGCAGGCTTAAGGGGTACACAAGACAAATAAAGGTTGGGAAACACTGGCTGAGGGCCCTACATTTCCAGTGACCTCAGACTTGTTGCTTTGATTTAAGGTTCTTTTTGGACAGGATATTGAATATGCATTTAACCCTTGTGTTGTGTTCATAAGCTGCATACACCTGTGGTGTTCGGGTCATTTTTGACCCGTGATAACAAAACTCAGCTATAAAATACCTAAAAACACTAGTTATCATCAAATATTGTTTTTCATCTCATGGCTAACTTGGTATGTATTCATATTCATGGAAATATTACTTGATGTATTCATCTTTTTGACTTTAAAGATCTTTTATCTTACATTATGCAAATCGTTTTTGATGACCAAAACTATCAAAATCTGCATAAATTCACTATTAATACCTCCCAAAGTGATACAATTAGTGATTATGTTGTCCATGTATTACAGCTGATATGAGAGTACAACAATCCCCAAATTTATTTTATTAGTTTTTCTCTAATATTAAAAAATATCATCAAGAGTGGCATTTGTGGTGTTCGGGTCCAAACCCACCCAAAGAGATTTATAGCAGGATGAAGACCAAATGTCAACTAAATTAGTTTTTCAGTGCATAAAATTAATGTTTAAATATGTTGACTTGGTGTTTTTCAATATTTATATGATTTTAGTGTGGTAAATATACAAAATAACAATTCTGTCAGAGTCACAGCTATTCCGCCAATCTAATGCAAAGGTATTGGAAATGAACACCTCAATGAACATGAAAAAAGTCACACTATTCATCTGAATCCCCTATGCCATGAACATGGACCATTATGTCATTGCCACATCAACTTTATGGAAAGTATAAGACCAGTTCTACAGGTTTTGGTGCCATTATTAATTTTTTATACGTTTTTTGGAAAAAATAATGTGCAAAACATTATTTTGCAAACAAATGTGCAAAAAATCTCATTATATAATGCAGAAATGGATTCCCTGACCATGAAAACATATGAGTAGACACCAGAAATACATCTGTACTCCTTTCACAACAGGAGATATGACATATTGTAGTGTATGGGACTGTCCGGCGGCCATATTGGATTTGTAATATCAAAAAGCTGGCAAAAAAAAGTTCAGGCAAGAAATATATTTTCCTCACCATAAATCACCAAACTGAAGACAAAGGGCAACCAACAGCTTTTCAGAAATGCATAAAACAACCAAAAATCTATACCGGGTCAATTTTGACCCCCGAACACCACAGATGTAACTTTTTTTTTTTTGGACCTTTAAAATTTACTAAAAAGATAAAACATATTTTTTTGTGTTGAAATGATTGTGACTGAGGATTAGATGAAGCCTTATTCCAAGAAAATAAAGGAAAGTGTGTTTTTTTCACACTAAAACTTGAAAACGGGTCAAAAATGACCCGAACACAACATAAGGGTTAAAGTTGGCAAGCATAGATTATTGGCATATTATAGTAGACTAGAGAGTAGAATAAACATTACTCCGCTTTACTCTCTTCTCTACTATATGGCAATCATGTACGTAATGGATACTAAAATTTTCCATTTTGTTTTTTCAGCAGTCCTGCTCCACTAAGCAAACAAGCAAAAGCCATTAGGTAACTTGGCATCATGCGTATGAATAACACGCGTATGAATGACACGCGTATGAATGACACGCGTATGAATAACACGCGTATGAATAACACGCGTATGAATGACACGCGTATGAATAACACGCGTATGAATGACACGCGTATGAATAACACGCCGCGTATCCATGTTAACTCTACTCTACTCTGCTCTACAACACCCAATGATAGGTTAGGGTTGGCACAATTTTGCCATTTCCCTGGCTTGTTTCGCTGTTAACGGTAAAGCTGAGACGTTGCTTTACTGATAAGTTAGGGCTGCTGTTGGTCAGAACACAGCTTAGCATTTTTTTTCGTTAACAACAGAAAATCGCCACAGCCATGGGGAAATGGATACACATACATTGTCTGTTTTCTATAGAAGTGCTTCAAACTTCTCTCGCTCAGAAAAAAAATTGCCATCAGCGCTCCCCACTTTTGCCGCAAGGCTCATGCCAACTTTGGCACAGTGTCTGATTTGCAAAGTCATTTGTCAAAAGTCAGTGAAAAGCAAGGAACAAGGGGGAAACCTGTTCCTAGGCAAATGAGAAAACGAATAGAAATTCCACTGAAAAGGAAAAGGCTCCGAGACATTTTCAACTCTCGATTTTGTGACAGAAAACCAGATGTCCTGGGTGTGTGTGTGTGTTACCCTTGATGGGAGATTTCCTGAACCTGGAAGTTGTACATGTGCAATGCAATGTAATGTAATGGGCATACTACGACAATGCAACAGACAAGATCGCATTATAATGAGATGATGAATCCTCATCTTACCCTTGATGGAAGACTCCTTGCCCTGGAACTGTAATGTGATGTGGGTGGTAACATGTGGGACCAGGAGGAGAGGGGGGGCTAATGTGTGTGTCTTACCCTTGATGGAGATCTCCTTGCCGTGGAAGTTGTACATGTATCATGTTGTGCAATACAGATGGTGTTATGCTAGTCGTTTGTGTGTGTGTGTGTGTGTGTGTGTGTGTGTGTGTGTGTGTGTGTGTGTGTGTGTGTGTGTGTGTGTGTGTGTGTGTGTGTGTGTGTGTGTGTGTGTGTGTGTGTGTGTGTGTGTGTGTGTGTCTTACCCTTGATGGAGATCTCCTTGCCCTGGAAGTTGTACATGTATCTGAGCAGCACCTCCTTCCAGTAGCTGCGGTAGCTAATGAGGCCCAGGTCCGACAGCGGCCTCTCCGGCGAGCCCACCTTCTCCTCCACCTTAGACAGCAGGTAGCCTGCAAACACGGCACAGACAGACACACACAGACAGACAGACAGACACACACATACACACAGAGACAGACAGACAGACAGACAGACAGACAGACACACAGACACACAGACATACACACACACACACATTCAGACAGACAGAGACACACACAGACAGAGACACACGCACGCACGGGAAGAGGTCAAACATCATGGAAGAGATGATCTTCCAGTCACTGGCTTTAAGTTCTCTTCGAATATACTCAAGCTGAGAGAAACAGCTTCCAACAGTATAAAACCTATATTTTTTAAGAGCAACCTCACTGAGGCAACAGCCCTATCAGCCATTATTAAACCACTTAAGACCAACCCAGTGAAGTGCACTTTTGGCCCAACAGTATTTACCATAAAGTAAAGTGAAACTTGACAGAATGGTAGAGCACAAACAGGGTTCCCACTCCAAATTCCATGACTTTCCCGAGATTCACTATCACGCTGTATGATAAAATAAAATACAAATGTAATAATAAATAATAAAATATAATAAAATAAAATTCAATAAATGTTGAATTTCACGATATTTCATATTTTTCCAGGAATTTCATGACCTGTGGGAAGGAACCCTGTCCAAATGAATGGTTTGGTACTCACTGAAGTCGATGAGCATCTTGCCAAAGCCCTGCCTCATGTACTGGGGCATGGTGAGGATGCAGGACACATTGTAGTTCAGGAATGAGTTCTTCTCCTGCACACAGGAAACAGAAAAAATATATATTTTTAATTTTTTAGGGGCTTTATGCCTTTATTTACAAGGACACTGAAATGGTGACAGGACGTGAGTGGGAGAGAGACAGGGAAGGACTGGGAAATGATCTCAGGCTGGAATCAACGCTGGGTCCCATTTCCTGTTTTGGTGTGCTTCAGAGGATGAGACATTTAGGTTTTTACAGGCTGACCCTAGCCTTTCCAAAAAAAATATGCATTTAGCAGACATTTTCTTTTATATGTATATCTATATGTATATAGGGCTGGGCAATATGACGATATATATCATTATCGTGATATAAAAGTGTATATCGTGACCTTTCTCCTATATCGTTTATATCGAGATATTAAATTGTATAAAATTGATAAAATTACTATCATTTAATTACATTTCATGTTGTCACAATACACACTATAAGTTAATGTAACTGTAAAATTAAGAATAAAAAGATCAATTTTAAAGAAAGGTTGTTTTGCGACATGAAAAAAATAAAGAGAAAATAAAGAGAATAACTGAAAATGTATGTAATTGTGCTATATCGTGATATATATCATTATCGTGATATAAAGCAATCCATATCGTGATATTGTTTTTTCCATATCGCCTAGCCCTATATGTATATGGCATCTTTGGTTTAATTAATAATTTATTCATGCATTTTATATAAATCTTGTTAAGATATTTATTTCATTAAAACAATACACTAGCATTAGCTGTAGCTGCACCACGTCTGCTACCAAAAAATGTCTACGACGTTTTTACACTGAAGCCCCACAACCTCTACCACCAACCTGTGCTGTACCACAATACACCTCTGGAGGGCACAGTGGAGCATTCTGAACTTGAGTGACTGACTTAAACATGGGTGCAAGAGGGCAATAGGGTGGATAAGTAAGACAATTCAATATTAAAGACAGTAATCACAAATCATTGGGTATTAAATGCATTTAGTGTTGAGACTTGAGACCATTCTGTGCAACACGACAGAATAAAAACTGAGCACCACAAATTGATCAGCAGCCACTGTGCGTGTGTGCGTGTGCACGTGTGTGCGTGTGCACGCGTGCGTGTGTGCGTGTGTGTGTGTGCGTGTGTGCGTGTGTGTGTGTGCGCACGCGCGTGCGTGCGTTTTTCCTACCTTGGAGAAGTATCCCACGAGATGGCATCCGGTGTTGTCTGCCTCAGTCATGACGTAGAAGAGGAAGGGCTCCACATCGTAGTAGAGAGTCTTGTGGTCGAGGAACAACTTGGCCAGCAGACACAGGTTCTGGCAATAGATCTGGAGTAAAACCAAGCATCAATGCATCAGTGGTGGCATAGCTGAGTTAATGAGCAAGTATGGGGTGCATGTAAAGATGAGGACAATGTGTGTATATCTATGCATGTATACGCATATGTAAATGGTGTCACAAAAGATCAATTGTCTTGATTGATGCGCTAACATACCCAGGTAAGAGAATAAACCTTCTCTCTGGAATTTTTCACAGAACAAAAGCAGAGCATCAACGGTAAAAAAAAAAAGAACCACCAAACAGCTAGCGATCAATAAAACCTTTTGGATATTGTTAACAGCAATGCCAGCCCAAGGACTGTTAACAAAGATCAATACAACTTGGAATGAATTGTACCCACGAAGACAAGAGACACACTCATCATCCTCACCTTGTTTTTTTTCCCGTCCACTTCAAACACCGAGATTGCTCCTTTGCGGTACACCTCGTCTCCAGGAGGATGCTTCCACACACACTTCGCCTGCACACAAACATATTCAAGGAAGGAAAAAAAATACATAATTGCTTATTGTGTCTTTTTTCTTCTTCATTGAGTTGTTATTGTCTCCGTACGTCATGGTACAGTTTCACTTCAAATTTTCCATCTTGTTATCAAGTAATGGTACGCCGTGCTCTCCTGTGGTACATCTATGAAAATCAGTAAAAAAATAATCACCTCCACAATCAATTTGCAACTATTCATTAAGACTTCATTAAAACACTTTTTCATAAATTAATAGGTAGATAGATGTGCACCATTTTGAATTACCAGTCATAGGACCTCTTTGGCCGCAAAACTTATTGCACTTGGTCAGACAAGCAAATATTAGTTAATTACTTAATAAATATTCATGACAAGATCAAAGTTGTACACTCGCCTCCAAAAGAGTTGTCGCCTATCCATCTGTTTGGAATAACAGCTAATAACCTGACTTTCAATTAATCACTTGGCTTCAGAAGTCACTCATATGAAAGCTACAACCCTCCCGAATGAAAATGTATGTCCAAAAATACATTTCATGCACCAACGAAAGATTGACCCTTTATTGAACACAGACAGGGCAGATTTTCACATGACAAAAGTTTTGTCACCTATCGAACATGATGTGAAAATGAGCAGATAAGTCACTTCAAAACACTTCAAATACGCAGATTGGGTGTCATACTTAATTACTGAATCACTCTCACCTCTCCAGAAAATCAACTTTGGCCTTGGGTGTATGTTTAGGGTCATTGTAATCATGGAAAGAAACACAATGAAAATCAATGGAGTTCAATGAGAGATGGTGACATATTCGCTATTCGTAGAGCAATACATGTTTAACTTCATGATGTAATCAATGATAAAAGCCCTCAAACACCTGCAGCATGCATGCAGCTCCTCATAAGAGCTGTATCTGTACCATGTTTCACTTTATGCAACATTTCTCTTTTTTCATATTCTTCATCTCCAACACCATATAGTTTTGATGCTATCAGTTCTAAAATGGTTGATCTTGGGATCTTGACTTCAGAGTATGAGTCCCATTAGCCTTCATTTCTGTCAGAATTAGATCTGACATACTCTTGGCTGGCTTTTTTGAGACAGGACAGTGGGAGAGACTTCTTTGGTGTTAAAGGTAAAGAATTTGGAATAAATACATGGTGCCTAAAGTCAAACATGGGAGGGATACAGCTCTTATGTGGAGCTGCATGCATGCTGCTGGTGTGTGAGGGCTTTTATCATTGATTACATCATGAAGATAAAAATGTATTGCTCTACGAATAGCAAATATGTCACCATCTCTCATTGAACTCCATTGATTTTCATTGTGTTGCTTTCCATGATTACAATGACCCTAAACATACACCTAAGGCCAAAGTTGATTTTCTGGAGAGGTGAGAGTGATTCAGTGATTAAGTATGACACCCGATCTGCGTATTTGAAGTGTTTTGAAGTGACTTATCTGCTCATTTTCACATTATGTTCGATAGGCGACAAAACTTTTGTCTTGTGAAAATCTGCCCTGTCTGTGTTCATTAAAGGGTCAATCTTTCTTTGGTGCATGACATTTATTTTTGTACATTCATTTTCATTCGAGAGGGTTGTAGCTTTCATATGAGTGACTTCTGAAGCCAAGTGATTAAGTGAAAGTCAGGTTATTAGCTGTTATTCCAAACAGATGGGTAGACGACAACTCTTTTGGAGGTGAGTGTAGATAAATAAATAATCTTAGGGAAAAAAAACAGACTAAAACTGAACTTTAGTAACCCTAAAGCGCTCTCAGTGCTCTCCTCAACTGTTCCTTTTTTGCTCATTCCATGGGTGCATCCCAATATGTGACCTTGCCTCCTCCACTTGCCTCCTCCACTTGCTTCTCGTCATGATGACATCACTGACAACAGCATTATATTTCAATATCTTGCAAAAGCTCAATTGTAAAGTCTTTTTCTCATTTGCAATTGGGATGGTGAATGAAAAACAGTCCCTCAAAAGTTGTTGTGGCGAGGCTGACAGCTGGGAAACTTTATCGTTTTCTCCACGGAGGAGGGGCCAGGAGGCGGGATGAGGAGACAAGCACAAGTGGAGGAGGCAAGGACACATATTGGGATGCACCCCATGTGTCTGGGCAGAATGGTCTGTCTGTTCATCTACTTGTATAATGACAACGGTTTCTACTATATTCTTTCTATTCCAGTCTATTCTATTTCTTAACATCCACACCATGCCTCTGTGCAGGAGGGTCTGGCTCTTCATGTACTTGTATCAAAGAATTGTGTACTACAGTAAGATACATCAAGCCTGAACGTTTCCTGGATCCATGTGACATCAGGGGAACGCCACTATACTGCCCTTCAATTTCAGAACGCAGTATAATTCAAAATGGCAAACTGAGAAAAAAGGCTTTAAAGTTTCCTTTCTGGCCACGCAACTGTGTTTGAGGTAAAGTGGTGAGGAGACCTTTGGAGACTTCAGCATTGAGAATGGAGTTCCCTTTGCGCTGTAGATGGCGGTCTTATGCAAGCTGACGCCAAATGTCACAGAAAGAGAGGAAGAGGGAGGGGACAACGCCCCTTTAGGACACCGAACTTGAGCACACTCCTTTGCATTGAGTAGGCGGGGTTTGGGGTATCTTTCTATTGTTTTCTATTCTATTTCTAAACAGCCATACCATGTGTCTGCGCAGGATGGTCTGGCGCTTCATGTGCTTCTATAATCACAAAGGTTTTCTATTCTATTCTATTGTTTTCTATTCTATTTCTAAACATCCATACCATGTGTCTGCGCAGGATGGTCTGGCTCTTCATGTACTTGAGGCAGAACTCGCAGACGTAAAGGCGTCCGAGGCGCGCGTACTCCTCGGGGTAGGGCGAGTGGTACCAGGTGTCCAGCTCGTAGCGGCCAAACACGATGGTCTTGATCATGTTGCTGCCCTCCGTGATCTGGCCTTGCAGACGCAGCTTCTCCTGGAAAACAAAGGGGGAAAAAAACACAAACAAGGCATGAATCAACTTACACGTGACGCACACACATAGGCGCTGCGCGTACACGCACCATGAATTCGATAGAGTTTGTCATAAAACCAAATGTCAAAGGCGGGCTTAACAAACAAGGAGAGACAAGAGATGGTATAGGGAGACTTGAGATAGGCAATGACAGAGAGAAAGGCAGATAGCTAGGAGAGGAGAGACATAGAGACAAAGACAGACAGAGTGAGACAGAAAGGAGAAAGCTGAGAAAGGAGAGAGAGAGAGAGAGAGAGAGAGAGAGAGAGAGAGAGAGAGAGAGAGAGAGAGAGAGAGAGAGAGAGAGAAACAGAGAGAGAGAGAGAGAGAGAGAGAGAGAGAGAGAGAGAGAGAGAGAGACATCTCTATGCATTTCTCACCAGGTCCTCTGAGGCGCGTGCCTGGGCTTTCCTGAAGAGCTCCAGGTCGTACTCGCTGGTGATGTTCTCCAGCAGGGGCTCTCGCGTGGTGCCGTGGCTCTGACGATGCTCCTGCACGGGGGACAGAGGGGGAGAGTAGGGGGTCACAGTGAGACAATGGTGGGACTGGAGCAGAGGTTCTCAACCTTTCCCAAATGAACTCCCCCTGGATCTCATCAGAAGTCTGCTAATGTCCCCTTGACCCCCCCCTACTCTCACACCGTCCTGTAATAATAAAGGCCAAAAAGCACCCCAAAAATACTTTTTTTTAAAAAGACTGTCTGTGATTTATGGTTCAGCACCGCTCACCATGTTCTTCTCCTTCTGCTCCTTGGCCAGGGGGGAGTCCCTCTTCCTGCGCATCTCCACCACCTTCTCCTTGTAGCGCACCTGCCGAGGGGTGGGGGCCTGGAGGACAAGGGCACACAAACACAGTTTGTTTCGTTTTTGTTAGTTTTGCTCTTTATTAGAAAGTTTTAATAGGCCTACCATACTTACATTTTTAAAACCATTTTATATTTTGTTGTCTTAATCCCACATTTACATTGCGCTATTTTCTTTATTATTTGTAAAGCATATTGGGTTGCCTTATTGTGTATGCAATGGGCTACATAAAGAAACATGACATGTCTTGACAGAGGACTTACACAGGGTAAGTTCCCAGTTTTTGGAGCTCTGACTTTGAAACCGTTCATAAATTCCAAGCTCTCATTAATGATCTCATTCAACCTCCTCTACGACAAATTCTGTCTGCGGCCTCCAGACCATATCCAGTGTTGCCAGATTTGTCTGATCAAATCCCGCCCAAAACGTTCACAAAAAATGCCAAAATGCTCTAAATTCCGCCCAATTTCAACAAATTACATTGGGTTCTATGGGCACAAAACTGCTTAAAACGCCAAATGGCCAATTTTTCCCGTTTTTTAACTGCAAACAGCCATCCTAAGTAGCCCAATTGGGCGGGCAATCGCCCCAATCTGGCAACACTGACCATATCTCACTCGTGACATCGTTTGGTGTTATGAGCAGCAGTTACCTGGTGTCGGGTGGCGTGTCTGCTCTCCTCCGTTGTAGTCTGGCTGCGCTCCTCCTCCTCCTTATCTCTGTCAATCGCCTTCACCTGCACCGGCAACAAACACAACACAAACAGTATGAATAACACTGTGTGTGCATGCTTTTTCTGTTTGTGTGTGTGTGTGTGTGTGTGTGTGTACACATGTGCCAGACTGTGTCTGTGCATGTTGGTGTGCATGTGTGTGTGTATCTGCGTGCATGCATACATGTGGGTGTGTGTGTCTGCTCAAGCATGTGTGCATGTGTGTGTGTGTGAGTTTGCTTGAAATTATGGACTGGTTTAAAGAAGCGTGTGTGGCCCTGCCGTGTCACTAACGGTAGGGCACTCGTCTACCACGCAGCTGACCCGGGTTTGATTCACGACCCGGGCCCTTTGCCGTCCCTTCCTCGTCTCTCTTCCAACTCGCTTCCTGTCACAACCTTCACTGTCCCGTCTCATATCAACAAAAATAAAGGCTTTAAAAACCCCAGAAAAATACTTTTTTTTTAAAGAAGAATGTCAGTCTTGCTATTTAGTAGACTCAGGTGTTGACAAGCAAGTATGGAAATAAACAATTAGATAAGAAAACTAATCAACGTCATCTATTTGTGTTTCTTGTTAACCATTGTCAATCAAAAACTAAGTTACTTCCTTAGTAGGAAACAACTCTTTGATGTGAATGATATGAAATACGATATGAAAACCCTTAAAAGTATACTTTCTTTTGTTAAAGGTTACAAGTTGCACCTTTGAAACAACTGTAGAAATTACATTCACAACACAAACTCTTTATTTTTCCAGAGCACCTAGTCAAGGTGACTGGCTTAATATTAAAGTGGGGAAATCCCTGAGTAAGCCCGGCAGGGTTCACGCCAGCCCATTACCTTGCACTCGTCTGCTGACAGGTTGTGGTAGAGAGGACAGCCGGAGATGGAGAAGTGTCTCTCGTGCTTCCCAGTTAGGTGACCTACAGGAGAGCAGATAGGAGGCAGAGAGAGAGAGAGAGAGAGAGAGAGAGAGAGAGAGAGAGAGAGAGAGAGAGAGAGAGAGAAAGGGGAGAGGGAGAAGAGAGAAAAAGAGAGCGAGACAGAGAGAGAAAGGGGAGTGAGAAAGAATCCGATAAACCAGCTACATCTGCCTCAGTTAAATTAGTTTACCTATGGCAACGGCTGTCAAGGGAAGTAATTACAAAGTTATGTGTTGCCTTGATGCAGCTGACATGGATCAGTGACGAGTATTTCTCGCGTGCATGTTTTTTTAAATGACGGATGTGTTTTGCGTATTTTCTAATAATTATGCGGCATAGTAGGAAATATGCGGCATTCTCTAAATTTGTCTCGTCTCTCCCGGTAATTGGGTGTGGGCAAAGTTGTGGGACAGCACCAACAGCTATGTGCGGGATCTCATCGCCCAACGCAACATTTTTTACCACTAGATGCATGCAGTAGGCACTTTCCAGAACAAGTCAAAAAGTGTAAGGTGCGCGCACATCCCAAAGTAACAACTAGCTACGGGTGCAGAATATCAAAAGAAGCATAAGGAGAAAAGGAGAAAAAAATTTCGCACACCGCAAAAGCTCCCTTGTCATGATTTTAATGTGAAAAATGGCACAACCATTTTTTCGACCAGCAAGGTCTTCGTCAGGTGTCGAAACGTTGTGCCATTTTTCACATTAAAAACACGACAAGGGAGCTTTTGCTGTGTGCAAATATTTTTCTCCTTTTCTACTTTCCAGAACCAGCACATATATCCAGCGATCGCACATTTAGCTACACACTACTAGCTTGTAAACTTTCTCTGGCCATAGAAGCCATTCACTCAATGCTTACACTGCATTTTCTACGATTACTGTTTGCACTGAGCGGTTGTGTAGACACATATAGACACACACTTCAAATCTCAATTGTACTTGTACACCACATACACACATCTCACTGTACTTGTAATGACAATGAAGACGTTCTATCCATTCTATTCTCACACACGCACATGTACGTGCACACACACACACACACACACACATGCGCGCACACACACACACACACACACACACACACACACACACACACACACACACACACACACACACACACACACATACCCAGCGAGTTGCAGCCAGGGGTGGGGCACTTCATGTTGAAGTTGTAGCTCTCGTGGAAGCGTCGCCGCTTGGGCCGGTGGGAGGGGTCGCTGTCCGAGTCCTTCTGGGAGGGGTCCTCCTTGGCGTGGCTCTCGTCGTGCGAGGCGCTGGGGCTGGACACGTCGATGTCGGACTCGGATGACTGGGCGTTGCCCGTGGGCGTCCTGGGCGGGGACTCGTCCCGCTCCACCACTTGTTTCACGTCCGGCGGAACATCTGGGTAGCAAACAAGACACCAGCAAAAAGTGTGAAGCATCTGGGATGAATGTCACAACGCCATTGCCGACTTATCTTCCTACAGTCATGGGTGAGCGGTTAGGGCGTCAGACTTGCATCCCAGAGGTTGCCTGTTCGACTCCCGACCCGCCAGGTTGGTGGGGGGAGTAATCAACCAGTGCTCTCCCCCATCCTCCTCCATGACTGAGGTACCCTGAGCATGGTACCGTCCCGCCACTCTGCTCCCTAGGGGCGCCATTTAGGGCTGCCCCATTGCACGGGTGAGGCATTAATGCAATTTCGTTGTGTGCAGTGTTCACTTGTGTGCTGTGTCACAATGACAATGGGAGTTGGAGTTTCCCAATGGGCATTCACTTTAATATTATAATATACACACATAGTATTTCCTCAGTTAATAGCCTGGCCACTAATAGTAGCCTGGGCTAAAGCATATTTTTAAAGTCTGCCTCTGTTAGTAGCATGTGCCACAGGCACAGCCAGAGTCTCTTCATCTTTGGCAAATATATGGCTGCTTTCAGCCCCCTTCAAAATGTAGTCTGCCCCCATTTGTAACTTGGTCTAAACTCATTTTCTGAATAACCCCAGCTATGACTTCAGGAAATACTTACACATAGTTTCATAGAAATGTATTAACATGTCAAGCTTCTTTGTATGAGTCGGTGGGTATTCAGGTGTTTCAGAAAATATCCCAAAACAGTGCTGGCAATTTCGCTTGTTTACCTCAGATGCAAACAGTGCAGTGGTTGCTAAACATTATGCTAGCAAGAGGCAACACAAGTACGGTACTGTAGAAATAATAAGTATTGGATGTAATTTTAGGAAATTAAATAACGGCCGGATGTTGTGAAATGTGTGCTGGTGGCCATAATATGACAACTTGGGGGTTACCTTGAGAGCTTTGGCTCAATCGCATGGATGCCCGAGTCATCCGTGTGTTGGCTCGGGTGTTTCCGTCACTTTGCGAGCTGTCGGTTTTCTCCTGTTCTACTGAGTCGTCAGAGTCGCCTGTAGCATCGGAGCTACTTCCAGCATTTCTCTACAGGGATGATGAAAACAAAAGGTGTTAAAGTTCATACATAGTCTGCAACTTTTAACGGCCTTCATGGGTGCATGTGTCAAACAAATATGACTGTCGCAACAGAGGAACAGCTAAAACTGTCATTGCTTTAGCCATCATAGCATGGCTAACCTCCTGTAGCTAAAAATGCATTGGGAAAGGCATACGGTTAGCTAGCTATAGCTTAGGTAGCTCTATGCACTGTTAACGTGAATAACAATATCCGACTAAGCCATTCGTTTAAATCAACTAATCAAGCATATTAAAGGACTAAGGTGATATCCCAACATCAGTGGGTCCTCATTGCATTACTTGATTAAACAATTCATTCGAGACTTAGACGCTACAACAAAACAACCATTCGCCTACAACTGCCTCTCTGTTGTCTGCTAACGTTGACAAGCTAGCTAACGCCTATTCAAAGGCCAGCCATTTTCATTCGTGTCTGATCTGTGCAACCCCAGCCATTCTCTTTTGTGTATATCCAAGTGGTTATAGGAATAACGCACAAACACCACGCACTCCAAGAAACACACCAAACACATTGTTATTCTGATCAGCTTGTTTTCTTTTGAATTGATACATGCACACCGAAATACAGCAAACTATGCTAGCATTCCAGCTAGCAACTACAACACAACTTCACTGGTGACCCAATTTTAGTACCTTTCTTCGAGGCATGCTGTCCTTTCCGGGACCCGATCAAGTCGAACTGTTATAAGATCACGTGTAAGTCAAGATATCCTTGATAGATCCAAATCGATCAGCAATAAATCGTATGTTTAGTGACGCTAACACACTAGCAAAACAGGGAGTCACCAACCCCCAAAGTTACCATGAACACAACACACAACAATCGTATGTATGGCTCGCGCCACATTTTCCTTTGCAACACACACTTCCGGTAACTCACAACCTCGCGTACTGACTCATTTTAGTCACTAGATGGCGACAAGAGTCCAGGGAATGATTACGCAACGGGTGCCCCCGTCTTCTGTGTGCTGTATTGTCACCTTGTTCATCCCTTTGATTAAATGTTCTTTTCTTTGAGACTCAGGTCTGCAATATTGAACATAAAATTTGTCTTGTTGTCTCTAGAGGTTCATTTCTGATTTTCTGGCTACACTCCTATCCTCTGCTCTTTTTCACAAAAGTAGGCCTACTTGTATCCTAGGCCTACCTTCTGTGGTCTAAGAAATGTGTGTTTATGGCAAATGGGCAAATGGTAGACTGGGACACACCACCTGAGCGAAGAATAAGAAATATGTTTAGATCATAATAATAATGATGATGGTAATAATAATGATAATAATAATAATAATAGGGTAATAATAATAATAGCCTAATAATAATAATAATAATAATAATAATAATAATAATAATAATAATAATAATAATAATAATAATAATAATAATAATAATAGGCCTCAAAATATAGTTTGTGTTCCATCCTGGCAGTGATTGCCCGCTATTTCTAGACGTTTCCTCCTTCCAATCCGGAGAGGTGAGGAGGGGCTGATTTTGGGATGAGGTGTGTGTGTGTGTGTGTGTGTGTGTGTGTGTGTGTGTGTGTGTGTGTGTGTGTGTGTGTGTGTGTGTGTGTGTGTGTGTGTGTGTGTGTGTGTGTGTGTGTGTGAATGTGTGTGTGTGTGTGTGCGCGCGTGTGCATGCCGTGCCGTGCCGTGCGTGCATGTGGTCTGTTAAGTGCCTGTCCTCCCAATCTCTGTAGAAAATGCTAGTCTTCCCGAGGGTTCTAGTCATGGTTGGTGGCCCCATATAGGGAAGGCACATGAGGGGGGTGGTGAGACAGACATTCAGTCAGGCAGCAGCTGATACTACTACCCCCCACCTAAAAATAGCACTACACCCCAGGCCACAGCGTAAAGTCTTTTTCTGTGTCCAGTGCCCTCTCACACCAGACCTGTGGTTGGGTGTAAGACCTTCGAAATAGCAGCATTGAAGGGATAATAACATACATAAGCAACCAAGTCAACAGATTCTGTTGTTACCTGACGTTCAGCTGGCATGTCTAAGTCTAAGATTAAGATACCTCCCCCCGTGGTGCCAGTGGTTTTGCCACCGATTGTGCGGCCGGATGATGGGTAAGTATATGGGGTGTTTTTGTCGAGGAAGTCCTCTGGCACACTAGTGTGTGAGCGGCACGTTGTGCACATGGTCGTTTGTGAAAACATGCTGACATGTTTGCCTATGTAACTTAACAAGATTGCGTTGAATTGCTTTTTTAGCAAAATCTGAAGTCTTTTTTTGTGTTACATAATAAACATACAAGCAGTTGAATGCTTTAAGACCAGAGATAAAGTAAAGTACTCATACTGAAGTCATTTCAACACTAGCAGGCCTACATTATCTTAGTTTATACATGTTTATACATATAATGAGGTAGATCCACTGTAGGTAGGCCTATGTCTATTTTCACTTTATACACCTCCGTTCAAGACAGAGCCCCTGTAATAAGTTTGTTGTTACCAGAATTGAAGCTTAAAGACTGTGTAATGTGGTACTGTATTATATGGAAGTAAACATTTTTTTCTGGAAACAGTAAGGTGTTCCACTCCTAGAAGGGACACTATCATTATTGTCTTGATACAGAGACAGCGATAGGCTACATTCCATTTCAAAATGCTTTTTTTTAACCTTCGCAGCATACCTGCCCGGTGTGTCTGGTTCGACCGTAAGAAGTATGTCACGTGCAACTTCAGCATTCAACAACCGCGGGACGTTCGTTGTGAAATCACTGAAGACAAAGTTGTTTTACTGTGAGTTACGAATCTACACTCACCACATATGTCATCATCGTACTGCTCTTTATCATTTGGCATAACCCTGCAATACAGTATTATTCGGCACTACAGCTGTTTTTTCTGACCAACACTTCAGTAGGCCTTTATGGAATTACTAAAGATTCAAACAAATAACCTTCCTTAAACATTGCACTTTAACACACACAGACAGACAAACAGACAGACAGACAGACAGACAGACAGACAGACAGACACACACACACACACACACACACACACACACACACACACACACACACACACACACACAGACAGACAGACAGACAGACAGACAGACAGACAGACAGACAGACAGATGCACGCACGCACGCACGCACACACACACACACAAACACACACACCTATGAGCTTTACAGGAAGATAACTCTAATTTCACTGCATGTCTAGAGCTGGGTAAAATAATCGAGTTAATCGATAATCGATTGAATCGAATCGAAATTCACATAATCGATTCACAGGGCACAAATTCGATTTCTTTGGTTCTTTTTCTTTTTGTTCTTTTTGTTTAATATAGGTCTATGGAAAATACCCAGTATAGGTATTAGTCAATTAGGCCTAGGCCTACTTATTACAAATTAGCAATCTTTTAACACTGTCAAGCCACAGCCCTTTGACATTTTTATATAAAAATAGGCAACAGCATCTTTTGGGGGAAATCCTGGCACCAAGAAGGGAACGGAGTGAATCGATTTGGAATGAATCGAATCAAATCAAATTGAATCGTGATTTATCAATTCAAAGCCCTAAGAATCAAAATCGAATCGATACAGAAACATGGCTGCGATACCCAGCAAATACTTTTCATTATTTTACTCCTTGTGTCCATGTATCCTTGTATCCTTGTACATTGTGTGATAATTGTGAGGAAGCTATGTGGATTTAGTTGCTTTGTGAATGGTTATGCATTACATAGGCTTACATAAGGTGGTGCTATCTCCGGGACAATAACATACGTTTTCACGTGTGTGTGTGTGTGTGTGTGTGTGTGTGTGTGTGTGTGTGTGTGTGTGTGTGTGTGTGTGTGTGTGTGTGTGTGTGTGTGTGTGTGTGTGTGTGTGTGTGTGTGTGTGTGTCGGTTACCTAACGTAGTTGTTATGCTGATGTTGAAAGTGTAACTATATGTGCTTTCCCTGCAGCTGTAAAGATGTTGACAACAATACCATCTACAATGAAATCTACTTCTATGACAAGATCATGAAACATGTAAGAAGAATCACATCATCACTTGACACATGATTTTTATTTTTACAGTTATTTCATTGGTTCCCAAGGGGAAATTAAGGTATCAAGTCTAGTTTACACATAATACTCATAATAATGAGTGAAAGCCCATTGGTAAACTCCAACTTCCATTGTCATTGTGACACAGCACTCCATAGAACACTGCACACAACGAAATGGCATTTATGCCTCACCCGTGGGCGCAACTACTCATTTCTGGGGGAGTATGCAAGAACTATATTGGTGCCCCCCCCCCAAAAAACAACACTTAATGATTATTTGGTGCCTTTCAACGCCCTCTCTTTGGCGTCCCCCCTCTCTCTGGCACCCCCCCTGCAACGCATACATCGCATATACTGTAGTTGCGCCCCAAGGGGGCAGCCCTCAATGGCGCCCCAAGGGAGCAGTGCGGCGGGACGTGCTCAGGGTACCATGCTCAGGGTACCTCCGTCGTGGAGGAGGATGGGGGAGAGCACTGGTTAAATACTCCCCCCACCAACCTGTCGGGTCGGGAGTCGAACCGGCAACCTTTGGGCGACAAGTCTGACACCCTAACCGCTTACCCATGACTGCCCTAATGAGCACAGCAAGACAGGCAGCCATATTATAATGGCATACACATAAAGACATGAACCCCTTAGCGCAGAGCCTTTGCTATAACCTTATTGTCACCAAAATGCTAATGGCCAAGTCTTAATCAGTAAATTAATTAATTAACAGCTCAGTGCAGACAGGGTAAGCTTTGAGTGTGTGCACACAAATCGTTTTCACAACGTTGAGATGATGACATGGTGAAACTATTGAATCTAAACGCCCTCTAAGACTCTCTGCATTGTCATAGCAAACATTGTGTTGATGAGGTGAATGTTTTCAGCAAAGTGTGAATAGGCCCGTTGACAGGCCCGTCTGCAGTAAGAGGCTACGGTTATTAGCAAAATGTTTATACATTTTAACATCACATAGTATTTAACCAAAAATAAGCAGAAAGTAGCAGTGTGTAAGCTCATTGGACAGTGACAAAGACCATCAGTACAATATACAGCACAAAATAATTAAATATTTTCTACTGAATGCATTTACATGTGTTTTTATTGATTGTTTATTTGCATTGCCATTTATTCATATTTTTCATAGTGTTTATTTGTTAACATTTATTTTGGTTTGCAAAACATGTATAAATCAATCCAAAAGGAGTGTGTAACCCCTCCATCCACGTTAGACAGGTGTTAACCTTCCTCACTCTGACCACGAATTGACACAGATATGGTAAAAAAAGTACACTGTGTCTAATATGATAACCACCACAACAGCAACAGCAATAATAATGCATTTTAAAATGGCTGATGTGCCAACAGGACTCGAGAGAGAGGCCGTATGACCGCACTGTCAACCTGCTCCTGAGGAAGAAGACACCTGACGTGGCCTGGCCCCGTCTCACCAAAGACAACGCCAGGGTAATTACATGAGCCATTACATTACATCAAATTGCATTACATTACATTACATCACATTACATTACATTTAGACCTGGTGTGGAGTGGGCCCGTCTCACCAAAGACAATGACAAGGTAAGTGCATGAGACATTATATCACATCACATTGCATTACATTACATTACATTACATTACATTTAGACCTGGTGTGGCCTGGCCCCGTCTCACCAAAGACAACGCCAGGGTAATTACATGAGCCATTACATTACATCACATTGCATTACATTACATTACATCACATTACATTACATTTAGACCTGGTGTGGAGTGGGCCCGTCTCACCAAAGACAACGCCGGGGTAATTACATGAGCCATTACATTACATCACATTACATCACATTACATTACATTACTTACATTTAGGTCTGGTGTGGAGTGGCCCTGTCTCACCAAAGATAATACCAAGGTAAGTGCATGAGACATTATATCACATCACATTGCATTACTTTACATTACATTACTTTACATTACATTACATTACATCACATTACATTACATTACATCACATTACATTACATTTAGACCTGGTGTGGAGTGGGCCCGTCTCACCAAAGACAATGACAAGGTAATAAAATGATCCTTTAAAAAAGTTACTGTTACAGTACATGACATGACATGACATGACATTACATTACATTACTCCTGATTATGGGGCTCCAAGGACAATTTCATCCGGGCCTCCACATACCACATACTCAGCATCAGATTCTTCATATAAGCTTCATTTACTTGCACAAGTGAGGGGTACTAAGGAGGACATAGGTAGGCTGTCTGTAAGAAAGAAATATATAGAAAGAAATATATAGGGAAAATGGTGTAGAGTTTATTTCTTCCTGGAACTTTGCTGCTCACGAGGGGCCCCTTGTGGCTTGGTGGCCCTAAGCCATCGCATAGTTCGCTTATGCCTCGGGCCGGCCCTGCTCCTGATGCAGCCCGGCCCCATCTCACCAAAGATAATGCCGAAGTAATTACATGAGTAGTTTTGGGTAGGGTGCGCACATCCAAAAACATTTGTTGCAGGTGCCAGACAAAAAAGTCAGACTGTTGAAAAAGGTAGGTCTGCACACTGCCGATCAGCTCCAAAAATAAATGTTATTATTTAAAAAGCAACGTTTCAATCACGCTGGATCTTCATCAGGCATATGGGTAACAGGAAGAAGCAGTGACTTGAATTGGTAGCAGTGAATGGTCATGTGATATTAGTCACTGCTTCTTCCCGTTACCCATATGCCTGATGAAGATCCAGCGTGATCGAAACGTTGCTTTTTAAATAATAACATTTATTTTTGGAGCTGATCGGCAGTGTGCAGACCTACCTTTTTCAAAAGTAATTACATGAGCCATTAGATGCATTACACTACATTACTCGTGGTGTAGCCTGGCCCTGCCTCACCAAAGACAATGCCAAGCAAGGTTGGTCACGATGATCCATTACACCAGCTCACCACTATTCAGCAGTAAATACTGTATCTGTCTGTATCTCTGTCTGTCTGTCTGTCTCACCATATCATGATTGTGTAACAAAGGTGGACAGTAATGAACTGCAAAATTATAGCCACTGATGAATAAATGAGAGATAAGGTTAATGAAAACTCACAAATAATTCCATCATCCAGGGCTGGTGCTAGGCATAGGCAGACTCGGCGATCGCCTAGGGCGCCAAATGTCTTTGGGGGCACCATAGCCCACAGAATTACAATATTACTGTCAGCAAAATTAAGTATTAAACTGAGACTCTGAGACCTACCAGGTACTTTTATAGTTATGTAGCTATTTGGTCTGTTCAAATACCCTGTTAGCAAAGCTTTGGTTGAACTTAATGACACCCCAAGTTTTTTTGTTTTTGTTTTGTTAAGCTCTTGTGTACGTGCTAGACCAGAATGCATTACAGAATGTGCTTATAAATCTCCTCTGCTGCTATGCTGAAACTGTGGCTGTGCATCCAAGTCTGACTTAGAGGAGGCACTCATGCTGGCAGGCACCAGACTGCTGCCTGGTGCCTGTCATAGCTGTGTGTGTGTGCGTGTGTGTGTGTGTGTGTGTGTGTGTGTGTGTGTGTGTGTGTGTGTGTGTGTGTGTGTGTGTGTGTGTGTGTGTGTGTGTGTGTGTGTGTGTGTGTGTGTGTGTGTGTGTGTGTGTGTGTGTGTGTGTGTGTGCGTGCGCGTGTGTGCGTATGCGCGCATGTGTGCGTGTGCGTGTGCGTGTGCGTGTGTGTGTGTAAGAGTGTGTGTGTGTACACATCCACATGCACCTCATTGCCCTCCAGACAAAGCACTATTGCAAATCCACAGGACACATGCATAGGCCAATGACAATTCAATGTCTATATCATTGGGAGCAGTGTTAATTTTGTCGACTAGACTAAGACTAAATATATTAGTCGACTAACCCTTTGAGAGTTTAATCGACTAAATTCTGACTAACAAAAATGATCTGTGAAAGACTAAAACGAGACTAAAATGTTGAGGACTTTTAGTCGACTAAATAATGACTAAACAAAAATGATTTGTGAAAGACTAAAAGCGACTAAGACTAAGAGCTAACTTTTAGTCAACTAAATTCTGACTAACAAAAATGATTTGTGAAAGACTATAAACGATTAAGACGTTGACTTTTTTGGGGGCTCAGACATAAATTGGTACAACCACAACTAAAGCCTATGAATTAATTGCTAATTGGTAATCAACCTTTAAAGGGACACTATGGGATAAAAAAAAATGACAGCTGAATCCATCCACCGACACTTATTTGCGTCATTAAATTAATGCTCTGGACCACTTTCGCACCCCACTGTCAGAAAATCCTGAATGTAATTTTTAGCAGACTGACCCTGAATATTGGGGGAGAAGCTTCTCAAACAAAACAAAAAATTCCTTTATGAATACATAGCACCAGCGACATATTCACATTTCTATGCACTATTGACTGCTGGCACAGTGGGATTAAAATCATTCTCACCGAAAGTTTAGCTAGGTTAGATTTAGAGACAGGCATGACATTGGCACATAATTCTACATAGTGTCCTTTTAAGACTCAGTGTTATAAATTTGCTATTACCAGAATGGCAATAGCTCAGTCCCAGTCCTACTAAAGGCTCTATGTTTTATTGTATTGTGACTTAAACTAAAGACTAAAATGTTAAGACTAAAACTAGACTAAAACTTTCTTTGACACAAGACTAAGACTAAGACAAAATAGAAAAATGGATGACAAAATTAACACTGAGTATTAATTTTCAACATGATGCATGTTCAACATTTGGCTACAGTATTTTCTGCATGTTCTTTGTCCAAGAAATCATTATTAGTAATGCAATTAAAGTATTTCTGTAGTGGGTTTTTTCGTTGCATGACGTAACTTCAGGGTGTGATTTGTAATGGGGATGGAGGTATTTCCAGCCCTCAGATTTTCATATCTCATATTTCATACATCTTCTACACATGACTTTAATATTGTTGAATGTACTTCATAATGTAAACTAGAAGCACTCAGAGAGTGCAAATCTATGCCAAGGTCATGGGGCCACTGATGGCATAGCATCTATTCTATGCACTGTGGAATCCATAATACACCATAATATATCCATAATATGCCCATAATACAAATTATAACCAAAATGTAATCACTTCCTTTTGTCATTTCCAACAACTCCACAAAATTTCATCAAAATCCATTCATAATGCTTAAACTGCTGAAAGATATGGCTTATCTTTTAGGTATTACCCCATCTGCACACAGAGGTCTAATATGGTATTCTGTTTTGAATTTATCACCTACGTACAGTAACACACCAATATCCCAAGATCAGTAAATAAGTAGGCAAACAAACAAAATCATTTGAGTTTTAGGGAGATGGGTTTGTCTGCTATTGATCCCTTATGTGTTGGAAAAATCGTAAGAACAGACAGGGATTATCTCTGGACAGGGAATTCTTGTGTAAGGAGGGTGACTAAATTCAAATCAGACGTTACAGTGATTTCATTTAAAGTAGGAACAGTATGTGAATAATCCCAATATTCCACATTTGCCTTACATGTTGTTACAGCCCAGCTGGTTGGCAGTGGACTTTGACAACTGGAGGGACTGGGCCAATGAGGAGGACGATGGCAAGGAGGAGTTTCAGCACTACGCAGAAGTAAGGACTGAATTACTCTGGTTGATTGTAATCAGGACTCTAAATTAACACCAGCCAACCAGCCAAATGCTGGTGAAATTTCAGTTTGGCTGGTAGAAAAGACTTACCAGCCCCTTTGACCCATTAGTGCAGTGTTTCCCAACCTTTTTTGTCTTGCGTACCCCTTACGCCTCTTAGTTGTTCCATGAGTACTCCCTTTTTCATGTTCTATATTGCTTTATCTGTCCTGATGTGACTGCTCCATACATTTGTTATAATAATAAAAATGTTCCAAGTACCCCCTGCAGTGTGCTCGCGTACCCCTAGTGGTACACGTACCCCTGGTTGGGAAACACTGCATTAGTGAGTGTATGTTTGGCTAATAAGATTAGCATCTACTAGCCATTTTGGCTGGTGATGAAAAAAGTTAATTTTAATAATTGTAATATATTGTAGTGTGTATGTGGGTCAAAGACGTCTTTGTCATTCAGTGTTACGGACACCTTCCGTCGACTGTAACTGCAAAAAAACATGATTTTTAAATTGTTTCAAGTTAATGGATGACAGCCGAGGCTTTCATGAATTCCCTGTAACAATAAATAAATAAAAAGAGTCATTTTTTTACAGTTACAGTCAGCAGAAGTCATCCGTTACACTGAATGACAATGCCATTTTGCACGTCTTTGACCCACATACATGACATATGTGCATACTGTATCTGCAGAGATACATCTACTCTCACAGTTTATCTGTACCTCATTAGGTACCGTGGAATAAGCGTGTTTATGTAAAATCATGTTGGTTACATCAGTATGAGTACTTTGACTTCTATTTTATACATCTCTGTGTATCTGACACCTTGTATCTGTTAAAAAAATGTTATATTTTCATCATGCAACTTGTATATATCCTTAACCCATTAAGACATGGCTTTATAAATCTGCTGTAACGAGAATGGCAATGACCAAGTCATAGTGCATTACTAAAGGTCCTGTGCACTGTCATAGTAGTGTAGTAGTGGTAGTTAAGATTTCAATGACTATTACAATGTTCCACTGACGGAACGCTGTGCATTATGGGGCTGCCGTATTCTGTAGGGAAGGGAAGTACAGTTGCCCCACTGATACTTGAACCCAGACCCGGGACTTAGGCCGTAATATAGTGATTCAAAATAGGCCTAGTTCTGCCTCATTAAACTGTTTTTTTGGGGGGGGTTTCAGCCTTTGTTTAGATAGGACAGCTGAAGAGATGACAGGAAGTAAGAAGGAGAGAGATACGGGGTAGGGTTGGGAAATGACCCAGGCCAGACTCGGATCCGGGTCGGCCGCATGTGGTATGGTCGGTGTTTCAACGCGCTGCACCGCAGCAGCACCAAACTGGTAGTTCTGATCACTGTTTTGGTGTGCAGTTGGTTGGTCGGTCGGTCAGAACCTCAGTTTGATACCCCAGAGGGCCATGTGTTAGAGTTATGCTGTGCAGGACAACTCTACTCATCTCAGCCACATTTGAATTCATAACAGAATGTATGAAGGATACAGTACATACAGTATAGGTATAGCATGACAAAGTGTGTTGAGGAGATACTGTATATAGAGCTCTTCAGCGTTGACGTCAACTTGTATGCGGAAGTTGGCGTTCGGGTTCTATGGCGATTTTTTTACATTGCAACACGCCATAGAGATTCAGGTTTGGCAAAAATATAAGTTGCACGCCAACAACGAACATTAGCGTGTCCCCGCATCCCTTTCTCATTAGTGGAACGGATCGTATCATCATGTTGGTGTATTCACATGTTAAATCATGACGATTTTAATTCAATATTGCTAACCCCTTTCTGATCATTTAAACTTCCGAACTACATACTTTCCTTTGGTTGCCATGGGTACAACCCTCCGCACGTACATGACGTTAGATACAGGCGCCGCTTCTGTAGTCGCCAAAAGTTTCCGTTTTTAGCATATGGACGCAACATCGTATTTATGTCGAAGTTTGACACAAAATGATCAACCATGTCATACCTACAGCCTATTTTTAACACCCTCGACAGCTTGCGGGGGTTCGCTAAGCGCGTGCTTGCACTCGGAGCTTATTTGAAACTGGCCCCTAATCATTCCCAATGGGAGGCCGGAAGCCGATACGAACCAGGATGTCCTTAAATACTAACATGAAAGACTACAGTCTACTACATGCTTCCGCGTTACTGAAGAGCTCTATAAGAAGTCTGATATAAGGTGCCAAATTTGGCTTCAAGAAGTACATATGACAATTTAAAGTGTGTCGAGGAGATACTGTTGCCTATATAAGATGTCGGATATAAGGTGTCAAATTTGGCTTCAAGAAGTACAAAAGTTGATTTTAGAAAGCGTAACACTTGCCCTTTGTCTTGACCACAGATGTTGAGTGACCTCAATAAGAAAGGGGCGCCACCCGCCATGGACGACCTGTTCGATGATCTAGATGTAAGTGCACATCTACCACATTTGTTTTTTTTGTTTTTTTAAATAGTGTAACACTGTTATTTGCAGGTTCCTCAAAGAACCCTCAGATGGTTCCTGGGGGAACTCAAAGGTTCTTACTAAATTTTAAGAACCTTTGAGTTCCCCTGGTTCCTCAGAGAAGGAGTTCTTCTTTCACAATGGCAATCAGGGGGTTCCTAAAAGAACCTTTAAGGGTAGTCCAATTTCCCGCATGTGGAGGAACCTCTATATAGGTTCTCTGATGAACACTTGAGAAAATCGTGGGGTTTGTTTTTTCCAATCACCCATAAGTTCATCAGAGAACCTTATTAGGGGTTCCCCCACAGGGAACCAGGGAAGCCAACAGGGGTGGCAAAGGGGTCAGTTGTCCTGGGCCCAGGGAGAAGGGGGGCCCAGAATTGGGTTATCATTGCATTGAATATATTGGGTAGGGGGGGGGCTTTCTCAGGTGACTTTGTCCCGGGCCCAGCCAAAGCTGTCAGCAGCCCTGGTGGCAACAAATGGTGATTCGAGGGACTTTTACATTTTACAGTGCACATTCAACATCTGTAACTAACCCCACCTTATATATGCATTAAACTGAACTGCACCCTCTTGTTTATTTTACAGAGTGACTGATCTTGCTACACAGGGGTCTGTATCTCGAAAGCGTCTTTGCTAACGACGGTAGCAATGTCCTTCGTAAGAGCGACTCAACTCTCTCTCGACAGTGGTGCTCACCACTTAATCCAATGGAATGGTGTTACGTCTTGAGACGGTCTTAAGACGCTCTTAAAGCGATGGTTCGGAGTAGAATCACCCTAATGCCATTTGAACCGTGACACCCATCCACCTTTACACCCGAAGTGTTTTCTGCCGCAGACTTACATCAACAGAGTTGCCGTGTTATTCGATGTTTATTCCGGTTAGCTTGACTCAAGCGCATATGGATACTGGGCACCGTCTCCAAACTTTCCCCACAAAAATAACATGTCATTACACCAAACTTCTGCAGTAGCACAAATATGGTCTGTACTCACGAAACGAAGCATTTGGAAGTTTGGAAATAGTCCAGGAGTTTAGTATTATCAACACAAGCTGAATAGCTTCTCTGCTGCTAAAGCTGTGCCAACGTTACTTCCGTCATATGAGACAAGCCCGTAAAAGTCTTCAACAAACTTCCAGACGAGAGTGTTAAAAAAGTTTTCACTGAATTGTGATTAAGGCTTATATTTTCAAGGCAATACTTAAAAGATATTTCAAATCTTACCTACTATCAATTAGACAATGATTTTCGTTATCAATACTGATGCTGAATTCACTTTTCATTGTGCATATTATGAGCTTCGTTGAGGACTCTTACATGCTTGTCTTAGATGACGGAAGTAACGTTGGCGCAGCTTTAGCAGCAGAGAAGCTATTCGGCTTGTGTTGATAATAATAAACTCCTGGACTATTTCCAAACTTCCAAATGCTTCGTTTCGTGAGTACAGACCATATTTGTGCTACTGCAGAAGTTTGGTGTCATGACATGTTATTTTTGTGGGGAAAGTTTGGAGACGGTGCCCAGTATCCATATGCGCTTGAGTCAAGCTAACCGGAATAAACATCGAATAACACGGCAACTCTGTTGATGTAAGTCTGCGGCAGAAAACACTTCGGGTGTAAAGGTGGATGGGTGTCACGGTTCAAATGGCATTAGGGTGATTCTACTCCGAACCATCGCTTTAAGATGGTTAGCAACGACAAGAATCGAGAAATGGACCCCAGAACTATTTGGAAATCACCATATTATTCCCAAGAAAACACTCAAGGAAAAATAGACACACCCCCCCCCCCCCCCTCTCTCTCTCTCTCTCTCTCTCTCCCTCTCCCCCCCTCCCCCCCGTCTCTCTCTCTCTCTCTCTCTCTCTCTCTCTCTCTCTCTCTCTCTCTCTCTCTCTCCCTCTCTCTGTGTGTTCTGTGACAATACTGATCATACACTACCATGCAAAGAGTGAATAGGCTGTCATTAGGCTCTGTTTGTGCCTGTCTGTCTCTGTGGATATCATGTGTACTGTTTCCTGATACAACTGCTTGACCTGAGATGTTTTGTCCTCTTTTCTATAAATGTTATTTATGATTTCTTGTAAATAAAGCTGAGACTGTGAGCTGTAATTTTTCCATTATATCCATGTCCATCCATATAATTTGTTCTTTCAAAGGAAAATATTTCATATCTGCGACCAGTGTCTTTGTGAATCTCTGCATTAAAAAAAAGGGTATGTAGGATTTAGCCAGAGTAAGTATTGAAACTATGCTGCTCATTGCAACAGTGCTGCCTATTCCCAAATTTGATCTTTCCATGAATATTTATTAAGTAATAAGCTATTGTTTACTAGTATGACCAAAGTACAGTGCAATTAAGAAAAATGTCTACTAGAAATTAGAGATGCACCGAATCCTGATTTTTAGGATCCTGCCGGATACCGGATCCACAGCTTAAGATCCTGCCGGATCCGGAACCGGATACCGGATCCTACGAAAGGGTTGAAACACATAGCCTACTTGCACGCATGGGCCCTTTTTATTACGTTTTGCTCAAACTATTTTTTAGACTCATTGGCTTACTGCCACACTGCCTGCACTGGCCGCTTCCAAAGTTCTTTCACGCCATGCAGCAATTGGGGTTGTGAAAGACTGACTGAAAAACCTCCGCTAGAGATGCACCAGATCCTGATTAGGTAACTGCCAGATACCGGATTGACTGCTTAAGATCCTGCCGGATCCAGATCCTGCGAAAAACCCTATTATCCTGCCGGATCCAGAACCGGATCTTGGATCCTGTGCATCTCTACTAGAAATTCAAAGACACACAGAGGTTTGGCAGCAGGTTGCAGGATTCCATTTCTCCAGTCAAAGATAATTGGAGCATTTACTGCTTCAATACCAATGGCACCTGACATTGAGGAGTCACAAGACATATTATATTATAGACTATATTGACACTTTAGAGAACAACAGACAACATTTTTGAAGGAATTTGTTGATATTGAAGCAATTTATGCTCAGATTATTTTTTGACTAGAGAAATAGAATCCTGCTACATGCTCCCAGACCTAGTAGTGGAGCTCACAAAGCTGTGCGAAACTACAGGTCAGGCAAGCAGATACTGTACACTGTATGGAGAAGATCCACCATTCTACCAGTGTAGTCTGTCTCTTGAACTGATAGTCGTATTCCACCCCCCCCCCCCCCCCCCCCCCCCCCCATTACATTACACATTTGTCCATAGTGACTTGTAGTTGTTTTTTGTTTGTTTTTAGTTGAGGGGTATTTATTGCCGTCCCTGGTTAGGATACAGTCCAATGTAAAGTGCCTTGCTCAAGTCGTGGACAATAAAGGATTCAATCCTGCCACCTTCTGAATCCAAGACCAATCTTTAACATTTGGACCCTGAGTCTGTTCAATAAAGTTTATATATATATATTTGACCTTTCCACTAGCCTGGCATTTGACCTTTCCACAGCCCCGCCACAAGTTTAATGACTAGTGCATCCTATTAAATAAATAAATAAGTAAATAAATAAATAAAAAGACTAAAAAGTTCAACAATGTAAACAATTTCATGGTAAATCAGAATCATTAGTCTAATTTACTGTAAAGCTAATATCTGTTCTTATTATACTGACAGCTCATTAAACACAACATT
>NC_085873.1:30037157-30284657 GCF_034702125.1 Engraulis encrasicolus | reverse complement strand
ACTAGTTTTTGGCAAACCATCAATAATAATCAATTCTCCAATGATAAGAGTTGAGTTTTGTTAGCCCATGATAGCCGCATGTCATCTGCAATTACAGCGTCTTTCCCTCTGCCTTGTCCTTAAAAATCCTGGTCAGTCCAGCTGGCACTAACGCAGTGGGAATCAAAATGGCGAAAGCACTCTTGCAAAATGACAGCAGGTAGAACAGCTCCTGATTCTTTGACGAGAAGGTAAAGTTGTCCAGGAGCCAGCACAAAAACAGAGATGCTATGATACATCCAAGCCTGTAGGTGGCACCACCACCGCCCTTCTTCTTGTTCTCGGTGTAGAGGGGCGAGTGCAGGCCCAGGCCCAGGCCAAACAGGGTGCCCATGTTGCGCAGCAGGCTGGCGAAGGGCGTGCTGTCCATGTGCACCCAGGCGGGGTTGACGCACCAGCGCTGGGCCTTCTCCAGGGTCCACAGCAGGTCCACACCCACGGCCTTCAGCAGCAAGTAGAAGCCCACGGCGAAGGAGGTGAGGAAGAGGGTCACGCCAAAGTACTGCTTCAGGCTGGCCGTGTAGATCCACTGCACCCTGGAGAACACCTCAGCAACTATCAGACCTGCGAAAAGAGAAAAAGAGAAATTAGACTATCAAATGATGTTCTCGGTCCACCAAGATGCTTGCTTTCTTAGTTTTCCTATGTTGTTAAGTTCTAAATAAGGAGAAATTTGAAGAAAACAAGCAAAGAAATTAGAAGGGCATTTTGTGATTGGGACTGCCTTGCAAAGTTTGGCCGGTCAAAACAAAGCTAGTACATGTGTAGTAGCCTGTCAAGTTCATTTGAATTGTTTTGGGTTGATAATTAACCATACTACCAATGAGAAGCAGTGGGAGGATTTAAAATCGTGATTAAAAGGGTTTGTCTGCCTATTGAAAGGAGAGAGCATCAATGATCCTTCGAGGAGAAAGTGGACCACAGCTGGATATGTTTGTCCAGAGGGTATGTTCATGGAAGCTTTTAAAATTTACGACTAAGTGCTTAGTACTGTATTTTAGCACATATAATGAAACATATTGTAAATGTATGTAATGCTTGTAATGTAATGCAAATGCAAATAATGTAAAATAATGTAGTTAATGGCATGTAATACATTTGAGGAGAATGACATGGTTTCCTCTTGTGATTCACTGGGAATAATGTGTCCAACCAAAACTGGCTTTATTTGCAAAATCGGGCAATTTTTTGCAATTTATGCAATTTATGCACATGTCAAAAGGTCAAAAGGTCAAAAGCTTTTCGGGCAAAAGAGGTTAAGAATAATTGGATGGTCGAGACTGACATCATTGGTAACACTTTAGAATAATGGATGCAAAAAAGCATTATAAAGACTTAATAAATAATTAACTATTGATGAACAAAACATTAACAAACGTTTGTAAATGATTAGGAAATGTAAACAAATGCTTGTAAATGACTAGGAAATGTTATGTTAATATTTCATATTTATCAAACATTTACAAGTTGCTTGTAAATGAATAAAATAGTCTGTTATAAGGTGTGTAAAATCTTGAATATATCATTTGTAGATATTTTATAAAGCATTAATAAAGCTTAGTTAATAATAAAAACATTTGTTAATGTTTTATTCATCATTAGTTAATTATTTACTGAGTCTTTACTAAGGAACATTATTATAAAGTGTTACCACATCATTTCTGGGGCTCACTTGGAAAAGACGCAACAGCCTCAATGTGTCTACCTTTGTAAAAAAAAAAAATGAAGGAGAAATCAATTAGCAGATAGCATCGCAGAGAGAAGACAATCTCCAGAACAGCTCATAAACGTAAAGGGGATCGAATTGCAAATCATGGGGCTAGTGTGAGCTAATATGGGGGCATCTGACACCTAACAGTGAAAGAGATGGTCTTGTGATCAGAAAGTTACAGGTTCTGATCCTCCAGTAGGCTATAAGGAATGTGAGGGCTCTGTGGTATCTCATCCTTCTTGACTGAAATGTCCTCGAGCAAGGAACCTGACAAGCCAAACCAATATCCTGCACCCAAATAACTGTATGTTGGAGAGAAGACACCAAACCAATACCCTGCACCCAGGGCTCTAAATTAACACCTGCCAACCGGCCAAATGCTGGTAAAAATAAATAAAAATAAAAGGTTTGGCTGGTAGAAAAGAAAACTTTTTAGCCACTTTGACCCATTAGGGAGTGTGTGTTTGGCTAGTAAGATTAACATATGCAAGCCATGTTGGCTGGTGATGAAAAAAGTTCATTTAAAGCCCTTCCTACACCGAAATAACTGTAGACTGAAGACAATGGAGCAATATAGATGCAATTTTGTCCTTCCTTTAACAACACAGAGCCATGTGTTGTGCACTTAATTAAGAGAAGAAAAGCCTTGAAATCACCCCTTTGTTGATAACTGCAAGGTGCTTTGACTTAAAGGGACACTGTGTGAGATTTTTAGTTGTTTATTTCCAGAATTCATGCTGCCCATTCACTAATGTTACCTTTTTCATGAATACTTACCACCAGCATCAAATTCTAAGTATTCATTATGACTGGAAAAATTGCATTTTTCATACATGAAAAGGGGGATCTTCTCCATGGTCTGCCATTTTGAATTTCCAGAAATGTCCTGCGAAAATGACTGTACTTGGACCATACGAGAAAATATTAGTTTATTACTTAGTAAACTATCATGAAAAGTTCAAATTTGGCAATAGGCAACACATTTTCAATGAGCAGCATAGTTGCAATACCTTTTTTTGACCATTTCCTGCACAGTGTCCCTTTAAACATGAGCTTGGTGTAGTGAAATGTACAGTAATGTAAAAAGGGGTCCCTGGTGCGTTAAAAAAAAACCTACGACAGGTATACATGGGTTCTAAATTTTTGTTTTCTCCTGACTGCGCGAAACTAGCTGCGCACAACTCAACCTGTGATTGTTGGAAAACCGCTGTCGGTCAAAAGATTAGCTCACATGGTTGGCTGCCAGTGTCTTGCCCCTCCCCTCTCACAACACAGTGTTGATAAACAAAAAAAATCCATCTACCTGTATAAATAAGGCTCCAGCTCACCTGATATGACTCCGCTGATGACCTGATGGGGGAAGTGGGCCAACAGGTAGACCCTGGATACGCACACAATCAGCTCCACCACCACCAGCAGCAGCACCAGCATGCTCTGAAAAATACTTCACAAACATGCCAACATAATAATTACATAATTAAACCTCTTAAGACACAGAATTATACATTTGCTGTTACAAGAATGGTAACGACCAAGTCATGGTGCATTACTAAAGGCCCTGCGTGAGCTTAGAATTATAAGGTTCTATCTCCATTTAGGGTATTCTGAGATATTGAGCATCAAAGATTTTACATCCCAGCTGTTTTGTGAGATAGAACGTTTTTATTTCATTAATAACAATGTAAAATAATACTTTTTTCACAAAAATAACACCACACAGGCATTAATAATCATGTAATGGGTCAGATTATGTAAAAAACTCAATTTTACCAAAAATGGAGATAGAACCTTATAATTCTCAGCTCACGCCTGTGCATTGTCATTCATAGTACTGTAGTGTAGTACTATAATAGTATTCATAATAGATTTCACTGACTATTACAGCATTCCACTGGTGGAACGGTATGCATTAAGGGGCTATAAAAATGCATGCACATAGGCCTACATGAACACATCCTATAAAAAAAAACTGCTCTAATGCAATGCAATAAAGGGATCAATCAGTCTAGATGAGAAAGTATTTGTTAACAGAAGTATTTGAACATCATCCACAAATGCTATCTTCATCCATGCAACAGTTTGCATTGATGTATTTCTAACGCTAATAATTTTGTCACTAATGGTTAAGGGTTAGCAGTATGCAAGAAGACTGACCTATAAAGGAAGTCGTGGATTTTCCTCTTTGCAGCTATCGACAAGATGGCGGTTATCATCACACACCAGACTCCTGCAGAGCCCATGGCATGGCCTGAAGGACTGCCTATGAATGTCAACCAATAGGAATCAAGAACATGAATGAATGAATGAATGAATGAATGAATGAATGAATGAATGAATGAATGAATGAAATGAATGAATGAATGAATGAATGAATGAATGAATGAATGAATGAATGAATGAATGAATGAATGAATGAATGAATGAATGAATGAATGAAATGTTTAAACTGTGTGTGCAGGTGCATGAAAATTAATAAACCAGAATTGTAAAACTGCAATTGCACCAATGTAAATACTTGTGTTTTGTTCTGTGTTCTAAACGTATTTCCTCTGAGCACTAACGTCAATACGTCAAAATGGCTAACAAAAGAATAGCACTCATGATAACCACACTAGTGGCCAAGCTATTGTCATGGCGTTCTTAACAGTTCATCCTTCATACGTACTTTCCTCACTCGAGACCAGAGCACTTATTTATCAGTCTGCAGCACTGCTAAAAGAGGGCAAAGGTCCACCTCCATCCATGAACATTACCCCCCTTGCCTGGTTACTACCAGACCTAATCACAAGTGAGATAAGGTCTGGAGAGACTGCCTACTGTAAAGCCTGTAGGAGGTGTGTGGTGTACTGAGCTGTTTATTGGGCGTTACAAATGTCTATCATTTGGCATACGTAGCCCATAGCCAATTGTGTCAGTTGTATCTATTCAAACAAACTGCAGTCATCGCCTTCCTGCTCTCTGATTGGAGCCCACGATCGAGAACCCTCTCTGGGGCATAGATTCCATGCTGTCTTTCAGATCGGACCGATTGTGCAAAGTAAAGCAGCATGGTTTTTCCCAGGCTATATTACCCCCATTATCAGCCAGTGATTTGGGTCATGAACACTATGTACGCACTGCCCTGGCCACTCCACAGATATAAACAGGCAAATACAAACCACTGTCCTCAGAGCCCAGTGGTTCCCGAACTGGGGCTGGGAGTCGTGAAGGCACAGCAGGGGGTCGCAGAAGGAGGGGACTGTTTGTATAAAACCTTAAATATTGTGCTTCTACATATTAATTCCATTAATTTTAAGAGGGTGGGTTTTTGAACATTCTATAAATAGAATGCGTTCCATAAAAATGCAAGATTCTAAAATTCCAAATTGTATTGAATGATGCCCAGAATTCTATAGAACTTTCACTGCCCGAACATTCCCGTCACACCGGTGTGACGGTACACTCTTAAAGGTTAATTGTTAGTAAAAGTATTCACTTAGTATATGCGTAGTAAACTTATCCACCTTGTTATGACTTCAAAAAGGGGGTCCTAACAGAAAAGGTTTGGGAATCACTGTCCCAGCCAACTCCTTATGCATGCTCTCTTTACTGTGGGGCATCGGAGGAAGTGAGGTGGTAAAACCCTATCAACTGAGGTAAAGATAAGCTCGGCCATATGAAGCGAGCGTGATCAAGGAGTGAGTGAGGAAGGGAGTGAGTTCTTTTGATCAAAGGTTCTGAGTGTCCAAGCAGCGGGCAAGTGGACAGGCGGGCAAACTAAACTGTGATTGGTACTCATGCCAGATGCCAGGGAGCGAAAAAAGGATGGGGGTTGGCTGGGCAGGGCTGTATTAAGTCACAGGCTACACATGGCTGAAGCATCTCAGGGGCCCCCACCAGCCAAAGGTGGAAAAAACCATATTTGAAAAATTGCAGATGCAGCGATGACAAATTAATTGTTAATGAATTAATCCTATCTGAAGTTGACAGGCTTAATTAATAGATCAGACTTTATAGCACTGTTTCTGCAATTTTGTCATGATTATTTTTACTGCAGGGAGCCTATCACATCCAGGGGCGTCAGCTGACCTAATGCTATACAGGGGCACAGTTGGGCACGAGAGATACTCATGAACGGCCATCCGGGTACTTTGCGTAAATGTGCGTTACGCCCCTTTATGGGTGAAAACAAACCGAATGTCTCATCAACTTACATGCTACATCGGCTTGTCTAAATTAACTCAGTCCATGCTTCAGCCACGACTGGTTGGCTATATTATTTGAACAGCCGGCAACACAACACTTTTTCGGCATATTGCGCATGAGCAACGCTAGTCTACAGGTCCGTATCTTTCTTTTATTAAACCCCAACATCACCAATTGACTTGCATGGGCTGTTTTCCCCCACAAATGGGCGTAACGCACATGGAAAACGTCACGTCGTTCATGAGTATAATGCGAGCACGCAAAGCGCACAAGCACATTTTTTGCAGTTATTTATTTTTTAAAAACTTGTAAATTCATATCATTGCAAGTCGTGCATGTGCGCTATTTTGTGCGCATTTGGTAGATTACTCCATAGGCCTCTGCTAAACTTGAGCTAAATTCCAAGGTAGCAAGCTCATACCGGGGCACAGCAAATCAATACCCAGGCACGTGTCCCTGTAAAATAGGTCTGGCGACGCCCCTGATCACATCCTGTAGCCTAGGGGCCCCGGGCCATCTTTAATCCGGCCCTGGGGCTGGGCACAGTACACATCTAACCTGGGCCGGTCTCGCATGTGATGGGGAACTGCTCCAGGGTTGGTCTGGTGTCTGCTGTGTAGAAGTTGGTCTCCAACACCCACCAGTAGGGCCTCTCCCCAAATAGAACCCTGAAGATATAGAAAACAAACAAAATCATTGTTTTAGTAGAAAGTTAACATATACTGTACTGCACATGTGTATAAAACTTTCAGAAATGGCAAATGCTATGAAGTTAAATCGTTTTTGGAAAGAATGCATGTACACACTGTATATAATGTCACAGATGTATGTAATATGCATATTAATTAAATTCTATTGCTGATAACTGGTACTTGTAACTACAGAATCACGGTATGCCTTGAGTGGTGGTTACATAAACATTGAAGTTGAAGGGAACATTGCTGGTGTCTCGGACACTCCTATTGTCCTATCCATTAGACCACAGTCTCATTACATAACGTCACCAAGTCAGACATGCACGCTTCTTCTTATCTAACTGCGACTACGTACGGTACGCACGTGCGTACATACACACTGTAGTATATGCCGACTCACCATTTGAGGACGAGGTTGAGCCAGTCCCCGATCACGGCCACCCAGATGAGCTTGATGCCCACCGCCCTGCTCACGTGGAACCAGACGGGGAAGAAGACGAAGAAGGCCGTGTGGAGGTCGGCCACGGTGGAGGCCAGCTGGAACCAGCCCTCATACGCCTTGTACTCCATTTGCAGGTGGAGCGCCAGGCTCACCCCCCAGCTGTGAAGAAGATCCATGGTGGCTGGAGAAAAGAAAAGCGCTTCTCGAAATGGGGGGGGGGCGTTGCTGGTGGAGTTGGCCTGCAAAAGGTGGCCTGTCCTCGGGGTGTCAGTGCCTCAAAGACTGGGTGATGATGCCTCTGACACTGATTGATGGTGGTACTCTTACTGGTGCTTACCACCAGTAATACTGTGCATTCACATAAAGTCTTGGTGTCCACATCAGTGTTTAATTCGTCTGGTTCTCAGGACTTTGGTCTTTGCGCCTGTTCAGAACATGTTTGCGTGGCCACCAGATCGTTGAGGATACCCCCCTCCTGAGTTTGTTAACCTTTGACCCCTTACACGGGGGCCAGAACTGATAACATCTAACGGGTGTGTGTGTGTGCGTGTGTGTGTGTGTCTGTGTGTGTGTGTGTGTATTGGCTGACAAGCCACAACTGTGACGTCAAACCACAGCTCATGTGGAGAGATGAAAAAAAAAAAAACGATCTGAACATCATGTTTATTCATGTACTTGTTGCAGAGGTTCAAAATGCATTAGGAGTAAATATTAAACTAAACTGAATCCCTTTTAAATCCAACCTATTCTAACCATATATTGTCTTTTTGGTTATCCCTTTGCTTAATCCAACACATCCAAATATCAATTGCCAAAGACATACACTAATGTAAATTAACTATTGACACTCTAATGTGTATTATACTTCATGAAAAGAAAATCGCACCATGTTGATCATTAAAGTCCCAGTGGTTGCTGTAATTAACACAATCATTAATACATTCTGAATAGGCTACAGTAACAAATACTTATCGATAGTTGATCAGATTTTCACTATAATGTTCTTCTTTACAAAGTTGTATGTCTCCTGTGGTACTGGAAAGGGTTTAGGGCAGCACCAATTCGATTGAGTTGTGAAAGCGGATGCATAGAAAAAACAGTGTGGCACAGCCCGTGTCAGGGTGGCCTTGGCTGGAATCTACCGGTAAATGGACGGCCTTGTCATGGTAAAGTTGACCAACCCCTGTACTAGCATATCGTTATAGTTCTATAGCAACATCTGGTGACGTCAGGAGAACTCAAAGAGAAGGAGCAAAACTTCTTCCCGTTGGCCCTACCGTGGCTCTAACGGTGGGGCACTGGGCTGCTGCGCTGGTGACCCGAGTTTGATTCTGGCCCGGGTCATTAGCCAACCCTTCCCCCCGTCTCTCTCTCCCCACTCATTTCCTGTCAGTCTGCATTGTCCTATCTCTAAAATAAATCAATAAATCAATCAATAAATAATTAAATAAATCTTCACGTCAACTGGTTTGGACAGGACATGCGGCAAAGATGTTGCCACCTCTAGCTCTTACAAATCCTGAATAAGGTGTAGTACACATAATGATTAATGTCATTATGCAACTCTACAACTGTAGGAACATGTGGTGCAGGCATGAATAGCAGACATTTCAGGAGAGATGTTATGTAACCTTTTACAGATGAACGCATACTGATAACTGTTAGCAGAGATATGACACTGGCCTACTGTACATGCACGATATTGTAGGCCTATTGCTAGCATAGGCCCATGTTAGCATAATTGTAGGTTTACAGATCGATTTTGGCATAATAAAATTGAACGAAAACGCACTCCTTTTGAACATTTATGAGAATAGATATTTGTAATGTTTCATTTCACTGTAACAGAAAAGTATTATCAGTATAGACCTATGCTATGTCATGCTGTATTATTAAATATTGTAGGTAGGAAGGTACACTGTGCAGGAAATGGTCAAAAAGGTACTGCAACTATGCTGCTCATTGAAACTGTGTTGCTTAGTGTCAAATTTGATCTTTACATTAAAGTTTACTGAGTAATAAACAAATATTTTCTAGTATGGTCCAAGCAGAGTCATTTTTGCAGCTAAAAATGGCTATTTTGGGAAATTCAAAATGGCGGACCATGGAGAAGATCCCCCTTTTCATGTATGAAAAGTGCAATTTTTCCAGACATAATGAATACTTAGAATTTGATGGTGGTGGTAAGTATTCATGAAAAAGGTAACAAAGAAGTACCAACTTCATACACAATTAACAACTGGACAACCACAAATAGCGCATAAAATCTACTTAATGTTTTCCTATGGGAAAAAGCTTTGATAGCTTGTGTTGGCACTTAAAACGCATCATTGCCTGTTTTTCTGACACAAAATATGTAGGCTACACAGGGACCGTCAATGTAAAAACTCATAGTTGGTTCATGTAATAATGAATTATTGCATTTTATTTTAAGGAAGTTTATAAGATACTCTGGCATAATGTGCACAAAGGAAGCAAAAATATCAATAACACGTTATCTCCCAACATTCCTGTGAGGATGCAAACACAGTTCTGCGGAATGCTTATTGAGCCTTCATTGTAATCAATGAGTATTGAGTCCATTAGGCTGCCCACCAGTCTGCTCAGGCTCTTAACCAGTAAAACCATGTTTACTCATATCAGGAGCCAATCCTACTGCTTGTTGTTGAAGAAAATAAGAACTGTGAAAGTTTGGGTTGGAAAAATGGGTCAAGTGTGCCTTGAAACATGCATCTGCACTGCCAACGTGTATATGTGAAGTTAAAAAAGGTGACAGATTAACACACAGCATTCCATATCAGTCCTCTTATGCACTTGTTTGTGCGCTCTCTGTTTTGTTTTTCCTCTTTTTTTTCAGGTGGGAACCAACCACCCCACTCCACCCCACCCCCTATCCGTCACTCTCTCACACAAACACACACACACATACGCACACACACACACACACAGTCTTTGGGGTTTTTTTATTGCATGTGCAGGGTCCAAAGACCATAAGCATGTGCATGCGTCTAGCTGGTGGGTCTTTGGCTATAAAAACAAGGTGGAGGTGCCTTCAGGATACCAGTCTCCTATCCCTCCAAGGCAGGCAGGCAGGCAGGCAGGCAGACCCCACTGCAACGGGAAAGGCTTTGTACAGTGGTTCTTTCTTCTGAGAGTGAGTTCTGAGCTCCGGAGCCAACCACCAACAAGCATCATGGAAGCTATGACCGGGCTCATGGACGCTATGAGCGGCTATGGGGTGTTAGCCACAGAGTACCTCCAGACCAACTATAAGGATGCCCAGAGCTGGTTCCTCTTCGTCTCTTGGGCCGCAGACCTGAGGAACACCTTCTTCGTCTTCCTCCCACTTTGGTTCCACCTGAAGGAGTCGGTAGGGATCAAGCTCATCTGGGTGGCAGTGATCGGGGACTGGCTCAACCTGGTCTTCAAATGGTAAGGACAATCACTTAAAACCTCATTTTCGTTATTTTCCTCTTACTTATAGTGCTTCTGCAAACATTTTAAAATGTCATTTCTGTAGAATATAATAAATTGGCCACTTTAACATTCACATTTGAAAAGACGTGAGTACTAGAGGAGAGAATTGGAGTATTAGAACGGGGAGTAAACGCGTATTAGGGTATTAGAAACCTAATCTTCGAATAGTAAGTGTATTTATCTGTTTTTTTTACCAACACATTGCTTCTGCAGAAAGATGAAATTGCTTAAATGTGTTAGCGATATACAAAAATGATCACCACAAAAAAATATTTGATCTTCAAATAATACCGGAAGGCCAGCTGAAACGTTTCTTTGATTAAGGCCCCTTAACCTAATACCTAATACCTGTAATAACTAAGTCGCTTTGGATAAAAGAATCAGCTAATCATAATGGAATGGAATGCAAAAACTGAAGTTTGTCCTTTTTTTTTTACTCACTCAGCGCTTTGGCGGAAAGAGGCAATTGTGTTTAGAAATGACCACCACAAACAAATAGATTTAAAAACTTCAGCAGCTAATGTACCTTAATTTCCCCATGAGAGTCAATTAAGTTATTCTACTGTACTGTATCTATAGTGCATAGGCCTATGTTTTTATTTTGTTTCTGTGTGTACTTGCATTTTCAACTATTTATAGTTGATTATTCTGACACTGACCAATGTACATAATGTTTTTTGTTTTTGTTTTCATTATACTAGTTCAGTTTAAGTAGACCTGTAATCATCTACTCAAAAAGTTTATTTACACTTTACACAGTCTCTAACATGTGTCGCTTATCACTACTGGGGTATTCACTGACATGTTTGCTTTTCTCCCTGTGTGTGTGTCCATATGTGTGTGTGTGTGTGTGCGTGTGCGTGTAGGATTCTGTTTGGGGAACGGCCATACTGGTGGGTCCATGAGACAAGCTACTTCAGCGAGCCAAGGCCACATATCGAGCAGTACCCCATGACCTGTGAGACCGGCCCAGGTGGGTGCTTCTCTTAGTTGTCATTCACTCCGCTTCAGTCTGCTTTGTTTTGCCCTGTGCTCTCTCTTTCTCTCTCTCTCTCTGCAATGTGTATCTGTCTGTCTATTAGTCTCTCTGTATGTGCATGTATACATGAATATTTCAATGCCGCTCTCTTTTCTGTACATGTTTATTTCACCCCCCCTTCTCTCTCTCTCTCTCTCTCTCTGTCTGTCTTTCTGTCTGTCTTTCTGTGTGGGTCGCTCTCTGCATATTTATGTTCTTTATGTCTCTCTGTGTCTCTGCATGTATCTCTTGGTTTCTCTTTGCAGTCTGTCTATCTATCTATCTGTCTGTCTGTTTGCCTGTCTGTCTATCTGTCTGTCTGTCTATCTGTCTGTCTCTCTCTCTCTCCGCATGTGTATCTCCCTCCCTCTTTACTCTTAATAGTTTGTTTAAAAAAAATGTATTTGTCTTTCTGTATTTCTCTGCACTGTGTATAATGTTATACTCATGATGAATGTGTTGGCACGTGTTCCCACAGGAAGTCCATCTGGCCATGCCATGGGTGCGGCTGGGGTCTACTACGCCATGGTAACCTCCATCCTCGTCATGCTCCTCAACAAGAAGAGGAAGAGGTCCTCCACCAAGGGCATGTGAGTAGTACAGTCTACTTCTTCCATCTTTTGAAAATGTATTTCAAATATATTTACATTCATATCCACATTATATTTTGATATTTGATGCACTGTAACAATAGTTTGGGGCCCTTTTCATGCCTTTATTTAGATTAGATGGATTAGATTAGAATTTGAGTGAGAGAGACGGAGAAGTATTGGGAAATGACCTGGAGTTGAACTCAAAACCCAGGTGCACTAATTTACCGTAGCCAACTGGGCCATGGGGCAGCCCTTCCTAAATCTTTTAATGCACTAAGACACGGTCAGATTGGCAATGAACAAGTCGTACTGTATTACCAAAGCCGCTGCAAAATGGCGTAGTAAGTGTAGTAGGCTGCCATGGTAGTAAAGTCCATTGAAAGAATTTCAAAGCATTCCACCGGCAGAATGGTGGGCATTATTAGGCTTCATGTTCTGCATAGTCTACATGTATGAACTTTGTCTACTTTGCGCCGTGTACCAGTACGTTCATTTCACTTGGTTTGGACGGTTGGAGATTGGAATATTGTAAACGATGTTAGCTTCAATCAAGGCTGTGGCCACGATTAGAAGTAGCCTAGTTTCCATTCAGGACAGATGATAAACATAGCTGAACCTTTTTTTGACATATCAGTTCAGGCAGACTAAGTCAAATAAAGAAAGAAAACATCATATTGACACCATATTGACATGTTTACAATCTGCTAACAAAACAAAACATGGACCCCATGACCTCCTTTAAAGACACCCATTAGTTGTACAATGTCATTTACTGATAATAGAACAAAACGCTTAAAAAACATGAGAACACAAGACACATACTGTACCTCTACGCGCAGCATTAGTAGTTCTTAATCTATAACTGATGGTAACACTTTATTTTAGGGATACATCTATTAGCACTAATACATACATTGTGCCTGTATAAGTAACTTGTAGGGCATGTACAAAGAAAAATCAAACATTTCTTAAGTATGTATTCGCAAATGTCTTGTTCATGCACAATAAGGGATTTACCAATTTAACCTTAGTAAGGAACTAGTAGGCCTTAGCATTTGCTTAGTGCATATCTTACAAGTTACTTATGCAGGCATTAACATTGTATGTATTAGTGCTTATAGATGTATCCCTAAAATAAAGTGTTACCAAATGATCTAATCAGGCGTAGGAGGGTACAAATAGGGATAAGGTAGTGCTAAAGCACCAAGTGTGCCAACATTTTGGAATTCGGGTTGTACGAGCGTGGAGCCCTATTTGACCATCCTGTCACCTCCATACACATCAAGACCACAGCAGCTTACCGTTCCCTTGTCCTCTCTCTCTCTCTCCCCCTCCTCTCTCCTCGCTACAGGTATATTCGTGGAGCCCTGTGGACCTTCTTCTGGGCCGTCCAGGTGTGCGTCTGCCTCTCCAGAGTCTTCATCGCTGCCCACTTCCCCCACCAGGTGGTTTGTGGAGTGCTCACAGGTGAGCCATGCTGGAATTCATGAGGACAAAGTCTGAAACAATAGAATAATTCATGTGTTAGTAGTCAGTAGGATATTTTTAATAATGATTGTGCTAGTACCGGTAACTAAGTATTAACACCCATGTGCCAGGTGATCCATGCTGCAACTCATGGTGAATAAACTGAGACAACAAAATAATTTATGTATTAGTATGAAAATTAGTATTCATGAAAAGTGAACACCCATGGCTGAATACATTTTTGATGGATGTAAAATTTTAGCAATCAAATGCTTTGGCTTGATCTTAAAAAATATTTTTTTTTCCTGATCCTTATGAAATGGAATACTGTGTGAAATTCAATCAAAGTAATTGAAATATGTATTTTTCCTGAAGGAAATTAAGAACTAGACTGTGTTGTAGTAGCTGAAACTAACTGAACTTGACCTTTCGCTGTCTCCTGTAGGCATCGCTGTGGCCGAGGCCTTCAACCGCGTGCAGTGGATCTACACGGCCAGCCTGAAGCAGTACTGTGGCGTGACCCTCTTCCTCACCTCCTTCGCCGTGGGCTTCTACCTGCTGCTGAAGGCCGTGGGTGTGGACCTGCTGTGGACCCTGGAGAAGGCCCAGCACTGGTGCGTCAACCCCGCCTGGGTGCACATGGACAGCACGCCCTTCGCCAGCCTGCTGCGCAACATGGGCACCCTGTTTGGCCTGGGCCTGGGCCTGCACTCGCCCCTCTACACCGAGAACAAGAAGAGCAGTGGCGCCGCCTACAGGGTCGGATGCGTCGTCTCAACCTTGCTGCTGCTGCATCTGTTTGACTCTATCAAGCCGCCCACGCACACGGCCGCACTCTTCTACCTGCTCTCCTTCTGCAAGAGCGCCACCGTTCCCTTGGCGACAGTTAGCATCATCCCATACTGCGTCTCTGGGCTGCTGAACATGAACAAGAAGCATGTCTAAAAGCAGTGTGAGTAGGAAAGCATGGCAACCGGAACATGGAACTGTTTCACATTCACAACCAAAGATTCTAGAACATAGCGCTCCAGAATCTTTTTTCACACTTCTCACGTCAAGAATACAGTGTTTACCGGTGCTTCATATCCCATAACACATACATTAAGTTATTTTTCATTCAAAACGGGACTGCGGCAGAAAACTTTACAAAAATCTCCTAAAACTATATTTATTAAGAACTTTTTTTTCCTCTTTGAAATATAGAACATACCTGTGAAGGGTAACGGCAGAGAAGGTTCACATAGCACTTGCTACAGTATGTACTGTTGAAGCCAAAGTAGGCAAAGTTAAGGGCTATTTTAAGTCCTGTGAATAATTTCATGTAATTGTTGTGTTTTGTTGACGAATGTATTCATTGTGAAATGTTGGGTTTGGCATCTAAGCTCATCATTTTCAGTGTATCGGATCAAATAGATCAAACCTTTCAGGGACAAAGAAATGAAATACTAGTTTTTTTTGGTGCATATTCATATTTGTTTTGTAAATGTTATTTTAGTGGAATTCTATTTTTTAAATTCTGTAAGGCCATTTGTAATAAAATATTTCAAAATACCAATACAGTGGTTGATGGCATCTTCTGTTTCACACACACACTAATTTATACAATATTTTGGCAGGTGGGAACCACCTCACATAACAGAAACAACTATTTCTCTCTGTCTAACACGCACACATACAGTATAGAGACACACAGACACACACAAAGTAGTGTGTGCCAATTACTATGACTAAACATATATATAGATTGTTTAAATATTTTAGGGGCTTTTATGCCTTTATTTGATGGGACAGTCTGAGACAGGAAGTGAGTGGGACAGAGAGACGGGGTGGGATTGGGAAATGACCCCGGCCGGACTTGAACCGGGGTCCCCGTGGGCATGTAAGCCCAAATGTGGGGGGTTTAGTACTATGACTAAATGTTAATACATGCACACAGGGCTGGGCTGGGACCACAAACCGGCCTAGGCATTTCTGGCATAGACCAGCCCATCACCCCACACTAGAGTTATCACTATATATATTTAGGCTTCCCTATCTAAATCGTGGGCCAGTCTCTAAGGGAAAATTTGAAACAAAAGCATCAGCCCACCGGGAAAATGCTAGTTTGTATGCTTGTATGCTAGTTTACGCGTACAGCATGCACACACACACACATTCTTATTCAACTAATAGAGAAAATGACTAGACATACTTCTCCATTTCATTTCAGATTCTCGCATGTTCACACACCAGAGACAAAGGACTGAATAAAATCTCCATTAAGTTTTTAATAATCAGTATGTACAGTTGAACATCATCATGTAAATGTGTTACATTCCATAACATTAATTATTTTTACAGTTTAACAGCTTAAGTCAGTCAATGTTTTTCAAATGATCAATACTACTGATGGTGCAAGGATTTACAAAAATGAAATCAAGAATGTGTGTATATCTTCTAATAAGCAGATCAAAAGCGATTTGTTTCCCTGAGGGGGTGTTTGGTGCAAAGTCAAAGTGTGTGTGTGTGTGTGTGTGTGTGTGTGTGTGTGTGTGTGTGTGTGTGTGTGTGTGTGTGTGTGTGTGTGTGTGTGTGTGTGTGTGGTCATTGGGGACGCAGCTGGTAATACCAGTAGTTCGTCCATGTTTCATCCACACATTTTTTTTTAATCCGTACTTCTGTTTTTCCCTTGTTTACATATCCTCCAACTCCTATTTCCTCCTATTTCCAGTCCTCCTGGCATCAATCCTCCTCTCCCTCTTCCCTTCCATCTAACCATCCGTATCCTCCTCTCCCTCCTATCTTCCCTCTAACCATCCTCATCCTCCTCTCCTTCCTCCTTTGCATGATGTTCCCTCACTCCTCCCAGTTGGTATCCTAGCAACCCCTCACCTCTTTCTTATTCCTCTCTTCCTCTTCGTCATGGGTCTGTTGTCCACTCCTATACACTCCTGGCATTTCTATAGTAGTCCTGCATCATGGTAACTTTACATCTTCCTCAACTCTTCAACATCTCATTCCTTCTTCTTCTCCTCCGCCTCTTCCTCCTTTGCATCATCCACTCCTATCTGCTTCTGGCAAGGCTTCTGGTCTCCTCCTCATCTTCTCTTCCTGCTTCCTCTCCTCCTCATCCCTTCTTCCTCTCCTCCCCCTCTTCTGTGTGTTGTCCGCTGCAGTGCTAGCCGCTCCTGGCGTTGCAGAAGTGCTCCCGGACGAGGGCCTCCACCTCGGCCCTCTTGGCCAGGGATCCAGCCTTCCCTTGCAGCCGCCCGTTCTTGCCAGCCCCCTTACCCTGCAGGAGATCCATCACCCTGCACCAGGACACAGGCAGGGAGACCAGAATCACTCATTTAGTCTTGTAATACATGCACTGTCACATCAAAAAATAAGGTGGTAACACTTTAGAATAAAGGTCGTTTTGTAGCTTAATAAACATCTAAAATCAGTTATTAACACTTTGTAAGTAATGAACTGATACAAATCTTCACAAATATTTGAAAATGAGTAAGGACTACTATAGTAACACAGCAGACACCGTACATGTACAGTAACTGTACGAGCAGACTGCCAGCGGTATTTTTTTTTTTAAAAGCTGCAGAATCCCCCTGAACTGAATAGACCAGAGACTGTGAAAGTGGCACAAGATCTGTAACATTTCTTAAAAGGCAGCATAAATTCTGGTAATAAACTAAGACTTTTACACGGTACACCTTTTAACATTCAATCAGGGAGAGTGTATAGAAAAATTTTGACATTCCTTTGGCTACCGTCGAACCGTGTCGTAGTTCATTACATACACATTACAAGTTCAACTTCTCTTTTGACGCCTTTGACACTCTGGACGCCAGAACCACTTTTGCAGCTTTCGCCGCTTGCTCTTCCATACAAAGTCAATCACCTGTGGCAGCTTCGGCCACTTTTACTGCCTTTGGCCTGTTCGTACTGTAAGTCATTAGTATGACGTTTTCAAGGCTAGTTGTAATGTCATCCATTTTTCTATCAAACTGTACACACGGTACAAATAACCGACATCAATCAAGGAGTTCTTACGGTTTGCTCAGGCCATCTATGATGGAGGCGGGGCCAGCCAGAAGGAACATTCCGGCTCCCTTCTCCTCGCCCACAGTCAGGAAGATGAGGGTGTTCTGGGGGAGAGGAATGTGGCAGGTGAATGGTCATCTTTCAACTTCCTTTTTACCAGCGGGGTTAAGGCCAGGTATTGCAATAACCATGTCTGTGTTTGCATGGCATGACGACGACGTGTGTGTGTGTGTGTGTGTGTACCATGTGTAAATGTACTTAAAATAAAATCTAACCCTACTAGACATCTGCACTTGTTCTATATATTTTCTGTGCACTTTTTATCTACTAGTGATCAGTGGCGTAACACAAACACTTGGGGCCCCCCTGCAAGATACTAGAGTGGGGCTCCCCAACCACGCAACCCCCACCCCCCGGAACGCCACAGACAACCACCCACCCCCCCCGCACACCACGGCCTCCTCCACTACCTGTTTGAAGTAGAGGTCCATTTTTTTCAGGGCAGAGTGTCCCGGTGCCCACTAGGCTACATATTACCCATATTCTTTTATTATCATAATATAGGCCTAATGTATCCCTAATAATATATATTATATTATAGGTCTATACATAGGGCCTATATAAAGGTCTATGTATAAATATTATAGTATATAAATAGGCCTATTTATAGGCTAGGCTATGTAGGCTACACACACACACACACACACACACACACACACACACACACACACACACACACACACACACACACACACACACACACACACACACACACACACACACACACACACACACACACACACACACACACACACACACACACACACACACACACACACACACACAGGCCTATTCATACAAATATAAAAACCAACACTGCAGTCATAAATACATAGGCTAAATATCAATCAATAAGTAGGCTAGGCTATTAGTGAAGTTACGCTCTCACTCATTAAATCCATTCATTGTAGCAAACCTGAGTTCACACATTTGAATGCCTCGCCAACAGCTCTCAGTTTGCGTGACAGCTGTAAGTTTGCGATTTGTAATGAATATAGGCCTACTGACCGTAATTTCAAGACGCTTTTAACTGATCTGCAAACGTGATGTGAGAGAACAGACTCTCCACACCGGCCGCGTTGCAAGCACGGAAAACTTTCCAGTATCAAGGAAAAAGGTGAAAGGAGTGTAGGGTTTGGGACTCTTGGGAAAGTATAAGAGATAAATTCAGGAGGTTAAAGTTATTTTGAGTAACCTTTGAATCGCACGTTTATGAAGAAACGTGAGGATATTTCGAGGCAGAAGACGTCGCCGAATCAGTTGTGCAGCAACGCACCGGTTGGTAGTTTCTCTTTTTCTGAATACTGCAAAATGTGTTGCTGACTTGTTCTTGAGTCTCCACCCCATTAAAAACCAGCGTGTGGTCTCATTAGGGCTACGATGTTATGACAGAACTGCGTTTGAGGGAAAAGACGCACGCTGTTCTCTGTATCTTAAGTTGATAACTTGTGCAATCCTACGGCGCTCGCGGACAAGTAGCGAAACTGAGCGCTTTTTGCGGAGGTTGTGTGCGCGGACCGTTTATTTCACGGATTTTACAATTAAAAGTTAAATCACAGAGAACATGTCAGAGAGCGTTGATTCACACGCAGCGTCCATCCGCTCAGTGTTGACGACACATATAGGGCCCTGTCTCGCGTAAGGGGGGCCCCGCCTTAAATGTCTTCGGAACTCCCCCCCAGCCAGGGCCCCCCACCCGAGCAGGGCCCCCCCCGCACCGCGGGGGCTGCGGGGGTATACTTTACGGCCGTGCTAGTGATGTTGGCTATGATTATGTCCTCGATTCTAAGTCGCTTTGGTTAAAAGGCGTCTGCCAAATGCAATGTAATAATGTACAGGTAATATAATGTAATGTGTATCCGTCCACAGTCTTTTGGATAGCCTGACACAAGACATCCCGTGCATCCAGCATTGGGTAGGGGGTCAGGCTGCCATCTGTGATTGCTCTTGTTGTGCACGTGGGCGGGTGTTTACCAATGACCATGTTAAAGTAGTGGCAAAGATGTGTTGCGGCAAGTGCATCACACATATCTCACCTCAAAGCCAATTTCATTGGCAATGATGTTCATGAACTCATTATCGCCATCCTTACTGTAGGAAAGAGTAATAAAAAAACATAACATTACAATCTTGAAAGCCACAGACATAATGTCCAGTGGGAATATGTTGTAATCCAGTGCTGGAATAGAAATGTTCACCTACTTGTGCAAACTGAAAATATTGCCCCTTTCCGGATTGCTCTTGAAGTTTTGTGCAATGAGAACTGCCATGTCTCTGAGAATAGTCAGGTTACTCTGATGATATAAAAAAAGAGAAACACAAAAGCGGAAATTAATCTCTTGGATAGATGAGGTCTGAAGTCCCCGACTTTGTAACATGCCACTCTCCTTCTGCAGAATTGTTCAAATTTGTTCTGTTCTATGAATTTTTCAGTTACAGCGAAGGGGCATTTGTGCTGCAAAAAAGCAAGATTTTGTTAAGTCAAAGTTCCATTTTTGATGATGTTGATGCATGGGAGTAAAGATTCAACATTTAGATATATCCTGCTGTTATGGTGTCATTTACAAACGCTGGGTAACAAAGCATTCCAAGCATCAAGACACAGCATTTTTTTTACACTTATAAAGTAGAATGTTTTACTGGATGAGTTAGTTTACCTTCTGGAGGCGTTTGACAGTCTTCTGCAGTTTGTCCACAGCCTCCACATGCTCCTCAGCTCCTGTCCTGATGCAGCAACACCAGATACAGTAGGTCACATTTGGGAAACACTGCTAAGAGGGCATGCCAAGCATCAAAATGTAATTTACTACTCATTAAAAAACAATGGTTATATTTCCCTGTTTAGAGTATATAAAAGAGAGATAGAGAAAGCGAGAGCAAAAGAAAGAAAGAAAGAAAGAAAGAAAGAAAGAAAGAAAGAAAGAAAGAAAGAAAGAAAGAAAGAAAGAAAGAAAGAAAGAAAGAAAGAAAGAAGAAAAAGCGGGAGAGAGATAGAGAGAGAGAGACCTATACCTACTACAAAGGAAGACAGAGAGACAGAAAGAGATAGATAGATTTAGAGCTGAGTTGTGATAATAGTCTAGGGCTACTCACTTTAGCAGTCCCACCAGTGATTTCTCTGTGCTGAAGCTCCTCTCGGCATACTTCAGGACCCGATTGCCAGCCAAGAAAATCAAGTTGGTTTTGTTTTTCTTCCCTTTCTCTGTTCCCAAGATCTTAATCACCTGCAACAATAAATAAATACATTAATTAATAAATAAATACACACAAAAAGCTCCATGAACATGTAACAGTGATGCTGGAGCTACACCATCTTGATGCTACATTTGACTTAATGCAACGTAATGCATCCAATTTAGCGCCAGTCTGGTAGTGGTCCTAACAAGTATTTATCACTAGCCTCAGCAAGTAAGATGACAGTTCAGGCAGTATTATTGATTTCCACGAAGGAGTGTATACCATTCTACTCTAATCAATTAATTCCTTTAAAGAAGTAATTCATTATTGTTCGCCTGGTATGCCAAACGAATGGTATTGCTGACTTGGTTGCACACCTGTAGGTGACTGAGATTGGACACGTGGGTTCCACAGCACATGTTGGCATCCACCCCTTCAATGTCGATGATTCTGATTGGCCCAGCCGCGTCGTCTGGGAGACCGCGACTCCTCACCTGTTCATACACACAAGACACAGGTCTCATAACGTCATCCTGGGCGACCATCATGGGCAGATCATCGAAAAGTCTTCCTCCATGCAGTGCAGTTTGCAGGAGAGTGTGTAGATGACACAAGTGAGCAAATGTGATGCATGCATGATATACATGCTTATGCAGAGACGCATCTATGCAACTCTGACAGGGTGCATTAAACTTCTTGAGCGAATAAGCCAGAGAGTGCAGTCTTTCGCACTCAAAACATGATGAACAGTATCGCCCATTAGGGTGCATCAAATGCCCTAACTTTTGAAAATTCTCTGTCCTTTTGCAGTATTTTATTTATTCTATTTTTTAAAGATTTGTTTTGTCTTTTTCGACCTCATTCGACAGGACAGTGTGAGAGGTGGACAGGAAACGAATGGGGAGAGAGACGGGGAGGGGTCGGCAAAGGACCCGGGCCGGGAATCGAACCCGGGTCAGCCGCATGACAGACGAGTGCCCTAACCCGTGGGCCACGGCAGGGCCCCTTTTGCAGTATTTTAAAAAGTGTTACTACTTCATTATGCACTCATGCACATGCATCCTTTGTATGTTCTCAGAATGAGAGCTGACCTTCTCCACAGCTGGGTCATCGATGGAGAGCAGCTGGACGGTGACGGGGACCTGCTCTCGGATCTTCTGGTTGACCGCCGCCTCCAGGGCCTCCATCTCTCCCGGCTTCACGGCAGGCGTGTCCAGCTCTATGCTGCTACGCTGCCGACCCAGATCCCTATTAAAAACAACAGACATTTACATTACATTGCATTTGGAAGACAATTTTTAACCCATTTTTACCCTGTGGGACCCAGGTTTGAGTCAGTCATTTCCCAGCCCTGCTCCATCTTTCTCTCTCCCACTCGTTTCCTGTCATCTCTTCACTGTCACTATCAAATAAAGGTATAAAAAGCCCCCAAAACTACTAACAAATATCAAAAACAGCATCCTTAGCAAAGCTCCCTATTAGGCTGAGGTTCCTGTGTTACTTAAACTACACACGCCACCGCATGGGACCCAGTGTCTTCACACACTAGCAGAAGCAGGCATGGTTGACTGCTGTCAATCCTGTGGTAAGGAAACTGTGGGATGATTGTTTAAGGCCTGTCAATATTACACCCCACACACATGTCTGCGTGCCTTGCGTCTGGTGCTCTACCGTGTGCATAAAATACGCCGGTCTTAAACAGTCATACAACAGTTTCCTTACCACAGGATTGACAGCAGTCCACCATGCCTGCTTCTTTGTGTCAAGACACTACAAGCAGGTTACAACTGCAGAGTGCTAAGGCTCCTGCCATATACAGGCTTGCATGCCCATGGGGGCCCAGGTTCGAATCCAGTCAGTCTTTCTCAGTCTCCCTCGCCTGCTCATTTCCTGTCTCTCTTCCCACACTCTCCTGTCAAAATAAAGCTCCCCTATCAAACCCTCCCCCAAGAATTTTCATTCCAGCATGTTGTGATACTCCAACTGACCTGTTTCTAAAGCAATTTGCCTCAGACACTCACCATGACGTGGTCTTGTATCCAAACATGGTATCTGCAAGTGCTGTGACCAGATGTTGTCCTGAAAAATTGAAAAAGAACCATGCAAACAGTGAGGCTTGAGGTCATTTGAGAGCTTTAAAAAAAAGTGTTGTATGAAACATATTTTTCAAAAATTCAATACCATGGTGAAAACTGTTGAGGCACTTTGAGTAGCACGCTCTATGAATTACATACTAAACAAACAAAAATACAGGTATTGCTGTTAACAAGGGTTCATATCTACATTTAATTACATCTAATTTTTAAAAAATATATATATTTTTTTATGGGCCTACAGTATATTGACAGATACAGTGAAGAGTGACAGCAGGGAGAGAGACAGGGTATATCTACAGTTTTTTTAATACTGCACAACTGAGGTACTCCGCACAAGGGTCATTTTAGTGAAGTGAAAAACTGCACTCCACAGCACACAGTGCACACACAAAATTGTATTTATGCCTCACCCATGCAAGGGGGCAGCCGAGTTCAATTCCGGCCCGGGTCCTTTGCCGACCCTTCCCCGCCTCTCTCCCCCCACTCATTTCCTGTCACTCTGTAACTATCCTGTCATAATAAAGGCATAAAAATCTAAAAAAAATATTTAAAAAATTAAGGGGAGATGGAAAATGACTCCCGGTTTCCATAGAAAACGGTGGAATGCAAGTTTGTCTATGGCTGCCACCAGACGCTACTTTTTCCTGCTTCAAATGCATTGAGTCGAATGTGTCTGATGTCACATGAAAAAAGCTGATTGGCTGTAAAATGTGTCCTTGGTGGTCACCTGAGTGCTGCTGCATATGATCGAACCTCCTCTCCCAGTCCACTCTCAGCTGGACCTCCTGGCCTTCCTCCAGAGGAGAGGGCACGAAGTGCAGTGCATCTGCAGCCTGCCTCAACACGCGCAGCACCGGCACACCACCGATGGTCCCCCGATCATCAGGCTGGAGAGAAGTGATATAATTCAATATAATATAATATAATATAATATAATATAATATAATATAATATAATGATTAGGTTGTTAATTTCTGTTCTTCTTGGATAGAATCTATGCAGTGGTGTGGTCTACTTTTTTGTGGTGGGTATACTGTATATTTGAGCATTTTTTTAAGTGGATATATATTTGTGCTATTCTAAATAATGGATCAATCAATTTTAAGTGGGTATACTGAAATACCTGAACATTTTAAGTGTGTATACTGTGCATAGCTGCGTTCTATGTAGACTGCACCACTGAATAATCTATGCGTGTGTTAGTTAGCTGAAAGCAGGGGAAACTGACCTATGGACGGCTCTACAATGTTTCCAATAAACCCCTACAATAAACCAGGCCCCCAGTGGCCCACTAGCTGGGAAATCCCATGCTGCTTTGCACCGGTAACCAGAGGCAAGTGGTCCACTGGCAGATTGAAAAGGGGTTAAGATGAATGTGTTCAGAAAGAATATGAGTTTACAAGTGTTTGGGCAAATAAGTTGCTGATGTCAGGTTGTTGACCAAATCGCTGATATTGCTGCCTGGATAAAATGCAGCTTGGCATTAGCCTACCTGGCCCCCTCCTTCTGGGAAGAGGATGGTGTCTTTCAGCTTCACATTGTAGCCCTTTACTTTGCTCTTCTTCCCGTTGTTTTCCAGTTGCAGCTCTGCTTCCGTGCATGACACCACAGACGTGGTAAACTGCAAATAAACAAAAGCAAGGGAGCTTACAGAACTGGACAGGTGGGTGGTGGTCAGCGGCTGTCTCTCTCAAATGCGATTGAACAGTTGTCCGCGCATGCAGCTGTCATTTTAGGTTCTGCTGTGTACGATGAACCATCAGCAGCTAGTTCTATTAGTCAAACATTTGCATTTGTGGGTAATCAGGGAACGATTTTGCCTGCTATAGAGTTCTATAGTTCCTGCTAAAAGTGAAATCAGAAACTGAAACTGTTTTCTTCAATTAGAAGCACGGCGACTTGCTACACAGGCCAACATGAAACTCATTCAAAGTCACAGAATCTTCCCAGCGTTTTTCTAACAAAGCAGTGCGTTCTTCTTACAAAGCAGTGAGTTAACCTACCTCCTGCATGTAGCAGTCCCTTTGACATTGAAAAGCCATGGTGATTTAATTTTACAAGATATCTGTGAAATCGTGCAGAATGCAGATCCAGCAACACCACAATTAACCTTTCTTCGTCGGTGGAACTCGGCACGTTGCTGCCAGCTAGAGGAAAGGAGTAGAATGCACTCCTTTCTGGTCCCATCAGACAAATGTGTTTGACATGTTGCAACAAAAAAATGTTGTTTTTCATAAGGGATGACAACATTAAAATACACAATTATTAATAGGAGTAATAGAAATAGAATATAGAACTTTAGTTCTAAACGGGCAGTCATGGGTGAGCAAGTCTGACGAGGTTAGGGCGTCAGACTTGCATCCCAGAGGTTGCCGGTTCGACTCCCGACCCACCAGGTTGGTGGGGGGAGTAATCAACCAGTGCTCTCCCCCATCCTCCTCCATGACTGAGGTACCCTGAGCATGGTACCGTCCCACCGCACTGCTCCCCATGGGGTGCCACTGAGGGCTGCCCCCTTGCACGGGTGAGGCATAAATGCAATTTCGTTGTGTGCGGTGTGCAGTGTTCACTTCTGTGCTGTGGAGTGCTGTGTCACAATGACAATGGGAGTTGGAGTTTTCCAATGGGCTTTCAACTTAATAGCATTGTAAATTTAAATTCTAAGACTGCTTTTTACAAAGCATGTCATATTTCAGGTGAAACGGCATAACATTAAAAAGGCCATAGGTTCCCCACCTATGGGATAAGTCTATCAGTTATCTTCATTCTTCAACCATATCTTTCCAAAGGAAGTAGGCATTTTCTTGTCATAGATGAATGAACAGATATATGGGAAAGTGGCCAATTATCTTGATTTCCTTTAAGATCAATGAAGTAACCTTTCTCTACAAAAAAGTTAACAAAAAATGCCAGATTGCAATGTCTTATTAATGCAAATGTATGTTTATTTCATTAGTGTCTGGCCCTCCCATGAACACAGATATACACACATCCTCTCACAAAAGTAATTCAAAGTAGGCACATACAAAAGTCAAACATGGGAAGCGAGATGACAGTGAAAGAAAACATGATTGCATTAAAGATGCAAATATCAGTCATATCAGACAATACAACAATTTGGTATTTCCCGCATGACATAAGTTACAGATGAATACCATGACTGAGTGTCTGTCTATGGGTCTTTGATGAAAAGCCAAAATTGTTTACAAGCTACTCTTTAAAGCGAATATATTACAGAATGTCAGAATGGCATCACTTAAATAATGTCTTCACTTGCGTCAATCTTTATATTATAGAATAAACTCTTGCATGGTATTGCTGAAATGTCATAACAGGAAGGTTACTCTGGAGAGTTCTAGAAAAGCAGGATGAGCTGGGGGAATTATAACTGAAGCTGTAGAACTAGCGACCCCTAGTGGGCTTTATATGACACTGTGACTGCACAGGGGCAGAATCCACTGTACACAAAATGTACACACAATTCCCCTGACTGACTAAGTAGTTTCTCACATTACTATGGTTGTAACTTTGAGATAAATGTATCAACATTTATTTTATTTATTTTTGTCAGGTCCAGAGTCTATAGTGTGAAAAAAAAATTGAACACAATTAAATGCACATTACTTTTTTCACATTATGTGTTAGCAATGTGCAGCATGTACATCTATGACCTATCTGAGCAAGGCCAAGTAGTCTACCGGTACGCATGTTTGTTTTGATCTTGCCTTTACCCAAAACAATATGAGTTAATGTTCACCGGTACGACTTTATTATGTCCATGTGTTGTAGACACTACAAAATTAAACTTCAGGGATGTATTCCAATAAGGTGATAGCAGCTACCATTATGTTTATGTTAAGTTGTAAACCTACTAAGAGAGGTGTTGTGTGCCTTTGGATTCTTCACAGGCCCTTATATTAAAGGATTTACGACTATTTGGAATACACCACTGATTGACGCTATATGTATGGTCTACTCTCTAACACTGGTTCTACTACTAGCGTATTGTATGTTATATTGATGATCTGCAAGACTTCAAATCGACTTCATATTGAAAAAAAACCCACAACTTATTCTCTTCAATGTAGAATGAGAAGCGTGCATGATCTACAGAGCTGTCAATCCCTGCCATGTTTGCTTTCTAACACAATGCGAGTGTATGTCTTTTGGTAAGTTTCTTTTTGATCATTGATACTTTTATTCATTTTTAATTTGCAACAATATTTTTTATGACTGCTGTGATCAGATTGTTACTCAGGTTCATGGTCATGGGGGCAACCGTGGCATTGTGATTAGGGAGGTGGTCTTTCAAACTGGGGGTCGTCAGTTTGAATCCCACCAGCTGACCTCATCCTACGCCTCCATCCATGGCTGAGGTGCCCTTGAGTAAAGCACCTAACCCTACATTGCTCCAGGGACTGTAACTAAAAAGCCTGAAAAATAATAACTGTAAGTCGCTTTGGATAAAAGCGTCAGCTAAGTGTAATGTAATGTAATGTAATGTAACGTAAAAATTGTAATGTCTTGATGATGACTTCATAGTACTCGGAATCGACATCTCTGATGATCAAGGCAAAAGCCCATGCACACTCACATAGTCTCGAAACCGAAGTCCGGACCGCATCAAGCATCTTCACTCTCCTGGGACACAGAATCGTCAATAATAAAATATTTCTGAGACAGAGAAATATAAATTATATATGATTCATTGTGGCCTCACCCCTCTCAAAACAGTAACAGGTCTACAAAGTTGAGTTTGTAGCAAATTCACAAGCGGAGTGAAGAACTTGGGCCTTGTGTACAAAGTTTGCTTACGCACAAAAACACTCCATACTGTAAAGTAACCCTTCAGATGTACTAACTTGACTTAACATGAAAAAGTGCATACGTTCTAAATTTCATGTGAAATCAGATATACCACTCGAATCAGCATGAAAACCTGCTTGCGTGGACTGATGAATACACTGATGAATATTTCACATACGTAAATATTCAGTAGGAAATCTACAGAAGTCGTAACACATGAGGCCCCTGAACTCTGTAAGTCAGTAGGACTTCCTTTATATTTTGAGAATTGCTTGTTATTTTTATAATTTGTGTATAGTATACTATCTTCAAGTTTCAGCTTTCCTTTTCACAGCAACTGTTTTCAGTCTCCATAATTAACTGCATGGTCCTACATGCTACTGCATGGTCCTACATGCTCAAACAGAAGCAGTGTTGCCAGATGTACGATAATTATTGTATTTGTACCATAATTTTGTCCATTTTCTCCTATGTACGATAAAAAAAACATGATGTACGATCATTTCAGATTTGTCATTCAGTTCATTCAGATGCCTTGAAACAACTATTTGGGCCTTCTATGATAATTTCCTCCCAAAAAGCCCCCAAAAACGATAATTTTGAGCTTTTGCTACGATAGTTCAGCATTTTCCATCTGGCAACACTAAACAGAAGTGAAACCATTCGTAAGGTGTTCCTTAGACACCATGACTTGGAATTCGAATTGGATCAAGTGCTGGGCGTTTTCTTCCAACTCTCACTGTACATAAACACATAAGCATTCAAACGGCTTACTATTTGGCAGCAATTGGTTTCTAGTAGTGATAGCTTAGTGTCTCTCCATCACATTTTGTTTGGGAGATCAGTCACCCACAAAAAAATAAAGTGGATCCTGCTTGCTCTCTCTTTCCCTAAAATAAGGAATTATCTGAGCTAATAGATATATGGTCTTCTGACATGCAGACTTGTCCACCATTCATGATACCAACCAATGCTAACGATCCCTTTCGCAAAGGGAAAACCGATTTAGCGTGAATACGGTAGGTTTGTCATAAATAATGAATCATAAATAGTGCATACCAAAAGTAGATTTTTTTGTAAAACTACAAAGTCTTTCTTCCAGCAACGTCACCATGCTAAATGTATATCGTTTTTTTGTTTTGTTTAAGTAGGCATCTTGCCTACCTTTCTGTGGACTACAGTTAAGTATGAACTCCACTGTCTGGTAATGGTCTCTCTCTGTAATACTGCATTGTGTAGTAGCTACATAGTCCTAACCATAGACATTATACTACTGTATATACAGTACATGTACTACATATATGTCTATGGTCCTAACAATTTGCCAGTCTTTGAGAATGTCAGTGGCTTGTCAATAGCCAATGCCATTCACAATTCTGACAAAACAAATTCCAAGCCAGGTAGGTAGGTAGGTAGGTCGGTAGGTATGATTTAACTCCAAACACTCTCCCTGAACCAAAAGCACGGGATGTGATTGGTTGATTGGCTAGGAGGCGGGATGAGTTTAGTTGCTCTGGGCGCTGACTGGTGGGAACTCCTGCTCGTCATCCAGACGGATAGGTCCAGCAGCGAACTCGTGTTCGGGGATCACCTCGCCCTTTTTGGCTCCTCCATCTTCCGAATATCCTGTCATTAAAAACCATATTCATTGAGTTATTTATTTGAGATCCAACATATTCAGAGAAAGGAGTCCCACTACTCCAAAGTGTGAGAGTAATTATTCTCATACATACAGTATATACTGTATCAATAGCCGAAACACTCATATATATATATTTTTTAAATCTTATCCTTTCGGGATTTTGAATGTTTACCTTCAAACAAAGCAGCATAAACAGCAAAAACACATATGTTATATACGTATACTGTAAAGTATAGGTGAAACTTAAGTTATTTTATCTCTTGAATTGAACTGCTACTCAAGTGCAAGACTTTCAACTGCCCATTTATGACTACATGACAATAAAAGGTTGGAAACGCAAAACCCACATTGGCTCCAAGTCAAACTAGTACCTCCCGTCCTGTTTGTTTGCTCGTAGCCTCTTGCCTCAATATCAGTGTCGCTCGCCTCCATGGAGAAAACAATACAATTTCTCCACTATCAGCACTAGGCAAAGCAATTTTGAGAGGGGGTTTCCCCATTCAACATCCCAACTGCAAATGAGAAAGTGACCTATGAAATGAGCTTTTGCGGGATGTTAATAGAACTTTGATCGTCAATGACGTTTCGCCTCACATCACATGGCCACAAGCAACAGGAAAGGTCGTACTTTGTTGTGCACCAAACTGTACCAACATCTCTCATCTCCCATCACTAAGACTTTTAACATCAATTTTTAGGCCCATTGGTCCCACAGCCCATTGGTTCCACAGAATATAACTGCTGCTCTATTTTCCAACCCTTTCAAAGAATGTATTCAAATTTAGGCCCTATGGTCCATGGTGGGGAGAAAGGCGGTTCCCTTAGTTTACATGGAAATGTGGAAACATGGAGTTGTGGAAAATAGGGCCTATATTTTAATAATTTATTACAAATGTGGGGAAATGGAGCAGCAGGAATAAGCTGTGGGACCATTGGGCGGTGGGACCAATGGGCTGTGGGACCAATGGGCGGTAGGACCAATGGGCCGTGGGAACGTAGAGCTGACCCCCTGTGTGTGACTGACCTGTGAGACCTGCGGAGGCCGGGTGCTCCACGCAGGCAGGTGTGGCGAGGGTAGCAGCGTAGCTCTGGGCCCCTCCGCCCGTGGCCAGGGTGCCGGCGTACGTCTGTCCCCCAGCCATGGGCTCCTCTTCTGGGGGAGGCTGCTCCTCATCACTGTTAAACAGCCTGGACGGCAGAGGGGAGCGGGTGAGAACTACCCAGTGCCCAGTGGTTCTCCACCTTTTTTTAAACAAACGCCCCCTTGACCTCATCCTAAACCTGCCAACCCTCCCCCTGACCACATCATAAGCCTGCCAACGCCCCCATCGGTATTAAGAAATAAAATAGACTAATACCCAATTGCAACTGATTGCCTCCTCCTGTCAACTGTCTTCTTCTCAACAACCCCGCAAGGGCTATCTAGCACCCCCTGGGGGGCTGTAGAGCCCCTGTGAAAAACACTGTAATAGTTATAATAATGTTAGTACCATGTGCTCGTACTAACATACTACTTCCAGTAGTACTTGTACTACTAGCCTGGTGTTACCATAACCTCGTACACATTTCATGGGTACAGAAGGTCTGGAACGAGCACGGTGAGAAACGATTACTGGAGGTCCGTTGAAATTTGAAATTCATGTCTTACTATACCTTTCACTAAAGTTTGGTTATGACATTGACTGGTGGGAGTGGTGACCTCCTTTAAAGGTTGAAATATGCCTCCCCTCTCCCTAGTCTCTCCCCATTCGGTGTTTGGTCGGTTATCTGCAAGACTAAAGCCCTGGAGCAGAATACAATACCCGGCCAATATGTAATTTGCGTTGGAAAATAAAAAGGTTGGCATCTGCGCCTAGACATCGAGCCGTGTATTGCTTGGTGCGTCTGCTCAGAAAAAGTTCGAAACACCACAAGTAAACAAAAATGAGGTGCAGACAAAGCTTGTGTCGAAAACTGTATTTTACAGCCAAAAAGTGCTAAGTGAAGTTAATGGATATAAAACTGCAGCAACAGACGTTTCAGACTTAGTCCATTTTCAATGTCCAGTAAGAAGCACATGGCACGTGCCCAGGCTACCGTGCTAACACTACCACTACTATTATTACTTCTATGTTAGAAAAAAAAACACTATCAGGGTGTTAGTGAGCCACTTATGCAAGCACCAGGACAACAGGCAAATTACAATCCATTCAATCAACAATACATGGATACATTATTGATTCAGCATTGTTGAATCTGCTGAAAAGCAACTGAGGGCAGTGTAAACCACCACTGCCACTGCCAATGTCACTGGACACAGCAGCTGTACAACTACAATGCTAGAAGCTCAGCACCATCCCAGCAATGGCACACAGCCAGCTTGCCAACCGCGGCCGTGTCACTCTCAGTGTTGAGGCAGAAGACCTAAAGCTCTGCACAAACACACACACACGCACATGCGCGTGCGCTCGCACACACACATGGTGCACACACACATACACACATACACAAAATCAGCTCTGTACTACTTTCAAATGAGGGTAAAACATCAGCATACACACAGATTCTCTCTCTCTCTCTCTTTCTCTCTCTCTCTCTCTCTCTCTCTCTCTCTCTCTCTCTCTCTCTCTCTCCTCTCTCTCTCTCTCTCTCTCTCTCTCTCTCTCTCTCTCTCTCTCTCTCTCTCTCTCTCAGACACACCAACATGTCATGAAATCAACAAGAGAATTACTTTCACTGTACACTTTACTAAACCCTGTTGTTGTTTGTGTTTACTGACCTGTGCTTGTTTACCAACACACACTCGCCGCCCTCCTGTGGGTCCACATTGTAAATATACAGGAAACCATCTGAGGAAGCCACCAGCAGACGAGGCAATTTCTGGATGCTGCAAAGACAATCAATCAATCAATCAATCAATCAATCAATCAATCAAGATAGAAAAAAAGAGAGAGACACACACACACACACACACACACACACACACACACACACACACACACACACACACACACACACACACACACACACACACACACACACACACACACACACACACACAACCAAATGCAATATACATGTGTAATACCCCAAGAGAAGGGAACAATTCATTTAATACATTACGAAGGAAGTACAAAGTGCAAAGATACCTACAGTATAAAGGAAGCACAGACTATGCTGACATGACCGTTTAAGGTAAGGTAAGGTGAGGTGAGGTGAGATGAGGTGAGATGAGGTTCTTTTGCAGACTAGGTATACGTGTGCAGTTTAGCTCGAGTCTTGACCCTGCATTCCAGTCTCAAATCAGTCACAACCAGAGGCAGGTGTGTTAACAACAAGTGAGCTAAAAGCTGAACTGAACAGTCAGTGCTGTATCTTTTTCAGGTGAAAGGGTTTATTAAACATCTCATATCTAGCTGTGTTTGATGGCAACTGTAGCAGATCAAGTAGCAGTGTGTGAACTAGAGAGTCAGCTCTCTAAAGGCGCTTGCACATCTATCAGAACCGACCAGACTCTCCAACTACGACTAGTCAGTTGTCTGTCTGCTCCTTTCGCTCTTGATCGGACACAGTTTGACACAGTTTTTGCAGTTAGCAAAAATCAATCAGAGTCCGGCATGGAGCCCGACCACCGACCCAACTGAACATGCTCAAAGTCTCCCGACAGAGACACACGACCACCAACGTCCTCCAACTCCCCCAGACGCACCGAGACACATCGAGACAACTCTGTCCCAGCTGCCCCCAACGCGCGACAATAACGAACCCTCGGGTTGGTGGAGAGACACCTTAAGTGTTGAATGAGCGTTAATTCAACACCTAAACACTTAGGGTCACGGAGAGAAGGGAATACTTGCATGAAACCTTTACATTTACATGAGCGTGTGTATGACGGGCAAAATTTAACAACAATAGCGGACAAAAAAGTTTTGCATCTGGAATATGATGGAGGAGGAGGGTCAAGAAAATATTCGTAGATCCAATGGGCGTCCCAGCAGAAAAAAAGGTTTGGGAACCACTGACGACTGACTTACATGGACATGGTGCAGACGTTCTTGAGTCCGAACATGTTGAGGCGCACGGTGGCGAAGGCGCGGTCCTGGTGCATCATGTCGGACACCTGAGCGGGTAGGTAGGTGCTGGCGGCCGAGAACACCTTCCCCACGTACGAGGACCAGGTGGACGAGTCCTCCTCCTCACTGTTGGCCACAGAACACACACGCACGCACGCAAGCACGCACACACACACGCACACACAGATATGTGATGAGCACGCACGCATATGTACACAGACATACACACACGTACAAAGACACACACACACAAACACAGACACAGATACCGGTATGTGATGTGCACATATACGCACGAACGCACGCGCGCACGTACGCGCGCGCACGTACCCACACACACACACACACACACACACACACACACACACACACACACACACACACACACACACACAAACTTTGCTGATGAAACTAAAAAGGACAGACACAAAAACTTACACAAGCACTACTGATGCACAAACATGCAAACATACAGTACATCTTATCACATAATTGAAACAAAGGCCACACCTTTCAGAACGCGGTCTTCCGGAAAGCCAAGGAAAAACACATAAGTAGATTATTAACTAACACTCTACTACTGTCCACCTTACAAAACCCATGAGGGGAGAGAGAGAGAGAGAGAGAGAGAGAGAGAGAGAGAGAGAGAGAGAGAGAGAGAGAGAGAGAGAGAGAGAGAGAGGGGAAGAGAGCAAGAGAGGTAGGCAGTTTAGGAAGAAAAGGATTGCACAGACAGATAGAAAACCGTGTGTGTCAGAGAGAGAAGGGCAGATGACAGAGAGGGACAGAGAGACACACAGACAAATAAACAGATAGGGAGGGAGACATAGAGAGAGGGGGAGACAGAGAGGCAGCTTAGGAAGAAAGGGTTACAAAGACCAATAGATGGATGGATGGATGCTAAAGATTTTTCTTTGCATGTTGTTTTTGAAGAAAAAAAACCTGGCAGACCAATGGATTGACAACTAATAGAAAATGTAAAAGAAAATTGATATGATTCACTACCCACTTAAGCAGTTTTCAATGATTGGGAGAACGCGTCACGGCGGACGGACCAACGGACGTACAAAGCCAGTAATGCGTGACTGGACGCATCTATAAAGTGTGTGTCTCAGACAGAAGGACTGACTACAGAAAGAGAGAGAAGCCAAAACAAAAGTGTGCGTACCTGGCAGGGTGGTGGTCAAGCTTGAAGATGTGCACTGTCTCTGTGTTGCTGGAGGCTGACAGGAACTGCCCATCGGCACTGAAGGACAGCGTGCTGATGCTCACATACCTAGCAAATAAAATAAATAACAAATATGCACAATAATTATTGGTGAAAAAATACATACAGTAACTACAGGTATTGTTTGCTGGAGGGAACACACACTTTAAAAAACAAACAAAAAACAATTACTCATACTAACATAACATACTTTCAAGGAAAAATAACTGATGGATGATGGCAAATTATAAAAGAACATTGTATACACGAAATGCAGGGTTGAAAATGTAAGGTATCATATACAAATATTGGAAATTTTAAATGTTATGGTGACGTACAAATAGTGGACAGTCAAAAAATGTAAGGAGTTAAAAATGACAGACGCTGATTGCAAAGTAGGATTTTTATGTTTTCATACTGAAAGTGAAAACTGAAAATAAAGTCTGTGACGCCAAGCTGCCGTGTCTCTTACTTTAATGTGACGTTTCGGGCAGCACGCCTTTCACCAGACATCATGCTGCCCACTCTTACATTAAAGGAAGAGAAATGGGAGCTGGGTGTAGCTGACAGTTTTCAGTTTTCATGTGACTGCTAGTCCTGCACTCAATCTTTTTGAGACGGATGTGCATGGTTTTTTTTAGAGATGTACAGGATCCAAGATCCCGTTCCGGAAGGATAATAGGGTTTTTCACAGGACCCGGATCCGGTTCCAGGATCCAGGGTCCGGTAGCTGAGGCTTTTCAGTCAAAATAGTTTGAGCCAACATGATAAAAAGGGCCCACGTGTGTGAGTAGGCTATGTGTTTCAACCCTTTGGTAGGATCCGGTATCCGGTTCCGGCAGGATCTTAAGCAGTGGATCCGGTATCCGGCAGGATCCTAAAAATCAGGATCCTGTGCATCTCTATTTTTTTTCCTTTGTTACACTTCATGTAATGTACTTGTGTACTACCTAGTGTACAGTCAGAACTACTGTATTTCACATTGTGAAACTGTTGCAGTTTCATAAGCCAAAGAGCTTTATAAACCATCAGAAGTGTTCACATCATCTCAAAGCAGGATGTAAATGTTATGAACACACCAGTGGCAAAAAAAACAAGGTCAAAGGTCATTATCCAATGAGCTTCTGGTTACATTATGAACCAGCGCAGACAACAACAGACAAAGCACAGCAGTCACAGACAGTGTTGCCAGATTGGATGGTTACCCGCCCAATTGGGCTACTTGGGATGGCCGTCTGCGGGTAAAAACGGGGAAAATTGGCCGTTTGGCGTTTTTTTCCCCGCAGTTTTGTGCCCATAAAAATCAATGCAATTTGTTGAAATTGGGAGGAATTCAGCACATGTTGCCGCTTTTTCAGGGTGGGATTTGATCAGACACATCTGGCAACACTGGTCAGAGAGCACAGTGGCTGGATCAGTTGGGGATCAGTTACGTTTGGCTCAGATGGAACACGTCCAGACTTCCTCTTTTTTTCTCCCTCTCTGGATGTTGCTCATGCATACACACTGTCACTGACACACTGGGCCCTGTTTACGATGATGATGGTCATGAGCTGGTGTGGTGTGGTGTGGTTTACATTCCCCATAACGTCATCTCATGCTGTGTGTGTGCGCGCGTGTGTGTGTGTGTGTGTGTGTGTGTGTGTGTGTGTGTGTGTGTGTGTGTGTGTGTGTGTGTGTGTGTGTGTGTGTGTGTGTGTGTGTGTGTGTGTGTGTGTGTGTGTGTGTGTGTGTGTGTGTGTGTGTGTGTGGTTTGGTTACTTATCTACAGGTTAAAATGTCACAGGACTCAAGTTTATGAATGTCACAACTTTGTCTCATTTAGGGTCTATTTTGGTGTGGTTTTGTGTGTGTGTGTGTGTGTGTGTGTGTGTGTGTGTGTGTGTGTGTGTGTGTGTGTGTGTGTGTGTGTGTGTGTGTGTGTGTGTGTGTGTGTGTGTGTGTATGTGTGTATGTGTGCGTGTGTGGTGAGAGAACACACCTCTTCATCCCTCTTCGAAACTCAAACAGCTTTAGGCCGTCAGGAACACTGAACACTCTGATGACGGTACCCTTGGAAAAGTCACATACATCAACTGGTCAAACACATGGGCGCATGCACACACATACAGATGTAGGACTATCAGATTGATGCATCATTTATACATAACACACACACACATACAGAGGAGTGCACACACATTCATACACAGTACATACTGAATATTCAGACGGATACAAACACACACACACACACACACACACACACACACACACACACACACACACACACACACACACACACACACACACACACACACACACACACACACACACACACACACACACACACACACACACACACACACACACTTGATTACTTTTAGGCTATTTGTATCCAAGAGATAAGCATAGGAGTACAAGATCCAAGAAGTATACGCACGCATGCACGCATGCACGCACGCACGTGGTTCAGCAGTAAATTCACATACATACAGAGATACACATCTTAACATGTGCTCGCAATAAATCACATCACAGGACACACTTTCTGGGCACATACCTTCTCTGAGGCACTGGCTAGCATGGTGCCTTGGATGTTGAAAGACATAGCTGCCAATGGACTGTCATGAGCCGGAATCACAATCACCGTGCTCTGCCATTGGTTAAGAAAGAAGAAGAAGAAGACAGGTGGTTGGTTGGTTGTTAGTGAGTGTTCACCACTTTTGGCCACTAGCCGCCATACAAGTCGTGTCACCAATTATCAATGACTGAATTTGTATTTGGGTAGATGACGTGACGTGTACATTTTGCTGTCGCAGGCTCTTAAAATTAAGTAAATTCATGCTTTCAAAATTGTCAGTGCTTTAAATGATTAAACTAATGTCGTTGTTGTGAAAAAGTAATGTGTAATAAATCCAGAGCTTAAATAAGTATACTTAATTTTGAGTCAAATGTCACATTTGTCCTATGGTGTGACTGAGGCAAGCCTGGTTCTCCTTATTAAAACATTTTTAAATAAATAATCAAAGCTCAGTCATTTGTCTAAACAACCCTGGCATGTTTTTCAAGGTGTCTATTTTAGCAAGTGGCAATGCTTAATTTTTTTCCTGTTTTTCTGAGACCGTATGGACTTATGAAACTTTGTCGCAGAAAATAATGTCCTGTGGTGTGACATCATTATTTTGGTTAATTCTGTGGATAATTATCTATTGTTGAAGCTCCAGCGGTACATAAATTGTGACTTTAGACCCTTAAGAAGCCAATGGCAAGGGTGGATTTTAGATTTTTCTCTCAGAGTTCTTCAGTCAATCAATTATGTTTTGCTACCACAAGATGTATTAGTTTTGTAGTCCTTTGGTGTGACAGCCATAAAATACATTATGACAATAGTGTATATTTTTCATATTTTTTTCTTATGTAGATGTATGAAAATGCATCTTACTAAAGGTGAAATTGTATTTCAGTTGGCAACAACATGGCTTTAAATTAACTCAAAAGCTCAAAAGTCCTATGGTGTGATGGTAAAAGTCCTATGGTGTGACACTTTGGAGTATCACACCAAAGGACAAACAGGTCACACCAATGGACTAGATATTTGAGAAATAGCTTTTAAAACAACTGCTAGTACATATTTTTTTGTTTTGTTGTTTGACTAGATAAATATTGTGTATTCAAATTACTTATTCCTTTATTGGCCTTTGGAATTTATACTTTGATGCATTGTTGATGAATATTTGCTGTTGATTTTAGATACTGTCAAATGATATAAAATGTCATTAATGGTGCTTTGAAACCATAAAATATAACGGTAACAGCGAAGGAAAGATCAGTGAGAGAGTATATAGAGGAGTATAGATGAATAAAGTATGCTGTGGAGAGCTCAATATACAGCATAAATGTGCTGTCCAGCTTGAGATACCAAACAGGCACTGGCCACTACACACTACAGGTTCAATGGTGTGACAGTCATAGCATACCTACAAAAGTGTGATGGTCATGCCAAGGTCACCCTTCAGTATGAGTCTTATGAGCTCTGCAGGTTACATTCAATGACCGCATGGCTGTCATTAAGAGTTACGATAGGCTGATAATCGACGATTCAAAGACTTATAAGTGTAAAATGTAGGTCCATATTGACTACAACATTATATTATGATCAAAAGACAAAATAATCATGTTGATATATTTGTTTCTGTCTCAGTTTTGTATTTTTGTCCTTTAGCGTGACATGAATGTCCTACGGTGTGACATGTTTTAAACGCTCAAATATTTGTTTGAGCTAAACAATATGTTTGATAAACACTGAATATTGCATTAGGGAAGAACAAATTATCGTCCCTGAAAAGTTAGCATGGATTCAGACAATTTTGAACATTTAAAAGAAAGATATCCCTGTTTTTCCTGGAAGGTTTCTAATAATCTCACATCTAAAGGGGAAAAAAATACTTAAATGGTAATTTCTCATTAAATTAAGACTTTAAAAAATTGCAATAAATATGAAGAGTGTAACAATGTTCATAAAACTCCATCAAGCCATTTCTACATTACTTAATATATTTATTTCTTAAAGTCACACCAAAGGACATATTTTCAGCAAATTGCTTTATCAACGTAAATAAATAATCAATGAATAGACCAACATTGTGACCACTTGGATTTTTTGAAAGATTAATTGCTGCACTACGTAGACATATACATTTTCCCTCATAAACATTGTTTTGTGAAAAAAAATGTTTTTTGCTGCCTATCCGTCATCTACCCATTTATTTGATTCATTAGAGGTAAATTGACCTGAGTTTAAGTGATTTGATACCGTAAAAACCTATTTATTCCAGTTATTCCAAGCTATCCCAAAGTTTTCCAGTAGACTCTGTACTTATTTCTGCTCAAAATATATTTTGCGGAGCCATACAGTACACTGCTTCAGGATAAATGTCTGCCAACTGTGAATCATGCATGCATACTAAATCACAGCAGCCTTCCCAGTCTTCCTCACGGCTACATCATGTGCTTGAATATATAACTGCCGATATTAGTTGTTCCAAGTTTACATTTCAAATGTCAATTTGCTTGTCCCTCAATATGGAAGGGGAGTTACAGTAATGAAAAGAAAAAGGTTGCCATGGGCTTTTCTTTTCTATTGTGTCAAACATTGCACTAGCCCTTTTGCCGCTGAATTCTACAGGTCAGTCGACCAGCCTACATTTGTTGCACAGATCCCGCAGTACAGAATTAAGATGTACTGGAGTCACATTTCGGGTACATGTAAGTGTACTTGGCTAATAAAATCCAGTAAAAACTCTGATTCCGACACAACATGACCCTCAGAGGAGTAAGGTATCCTCGCGCTCCTGTACTTCACAATCTGGTGTATCATAGGAGTGGACTAAGTTCAAGTAGGGAAGAAAGTCACCGGAGCATCTTTCGATGTGGAAAATAATTTTCTGCTTTACTAGGAGCAGTGGAAGACGGTACAACATCAAAACGTTAGCTTTGGCACTGCTTCTAACAAAGCAGAAAATTACTGGTCCAATCGTGGTGCTAACGGTAGGACACTCATCTACTACGCGGTCAACGCAGGTTCGATTCCGACCCGGGCCCATTGCCTACCCTTCCCCTTCTCCTTCTCTCTCTCTCCCAACACGCTTCCTGTAACAACCTTCACTGACCTGTCTTATATAAACAAAAATAAATGCTTGAGAAGCCCCAAAAAAACGTTTTAAAAAAAGAAGGGAAAAAAAGACAGAAAATGACTTTCCACATCTGCAGATGCTACGTTGACTCTCTTCACAGCATGACCCTTACCAGGCTGTTGGTGTCGTACACCACGATCTCCCCTATGCTGGTGCTGCCGGGGTAGGCCAGGTAGGAGTTGGAATGGTTCACGGACAGGGCGCATAGACCTGAGACGAGACACAAGCAGGCACACAAAAAGACAACACTCAGAAAACTCAGCATGTTCAGCAAGAAAAAACTGAAACAGTTCCATAGAAACAATTTCAGTACTGTACATGTAATAACAATTCTGGGTGGCCGAATAGTCGATACACTGTAACAGAAATACATAACTACTCTAGACCTGAGAATTGTCCTGATCTTTGTCAGTTATGAAGAAACCCACAAACCTTCTTAGTTTCTCCCTCTCTTTCTCTTTCTTTCTTTCTCCCTCTCCTCTCTCTCTCTATCTCTCTCTTGCATGCACGCACACTCGAACGCGCACACACACACACAAACACAGCGTAACCGCCAAAGCTCACATACTGTAACAGAGAGGAATTCAACCCACCTGTGCGGTTAGATGGTGTGTTGAGCAGAGATTTCAGCAGCTTCATGTCTTTAATGTTGTGAATGTATATGGACTCTTCAAGACATACCACCAGTCTCTGTGGACAGTTCAAAAGACAGTGGGGTCAAAGACGTGCAAAATTAAGTTGTCATTCAGTGTAACGGATACCTTCTGCTGACTGTAACTGTAAAAAACATGATTTTTAAATTGTTTCAAGTGAATGGATGACAGCCGAGGCTTTCATGAATTCACTGGAGAAAAAAATAAAATAAAAAGAGTTACAGAATAAAAAGAGTTTTACAGTTACAATCAGCAGAAGGTATCCGTTACACTAAATGACAATTTCATTTTGCACGTCTTTGACCCAGTGGTATAACATTAGTGATATAGCATACATACCACATAGCATATTATCATGTAATGCATATATAGATTCTTCCACACATGAATTAAGGACGCGAAGGACAGCGCTCTTCAGATTTTTTCTTAGTCTCGACATTACACGCTGAAGAAAATGCTTAAAGGTACACTGTGCAGGAAATGGTCAAAAAAGGTACTGCAACTATGCTGCTCATTGAAAATGGGCTGCCTATTGCCAAATTTGATCTTTACATGAAAGTTAATAAGTAATAAACAAATATTGTCTAGTGTGGTCCAAGTACAGTCATTTTTGCAGCTAAGAATGGCTATTTTTGGAAATTCAAAATGGCGGACCATGGAGAAGATCCCTCTTTTCATGTATGAAAAGTGCAATTTTTCCAGTCATAATGAATACTTAGAATTTGATGGTGGTGGTAAGTATTCATGAAAAAGGTAACATTAGTGAATGGGCAGCATTAATTCTGGAAATAAACAATTAAAAATCTCACACAGTGTCCCTTTAAGTGCGAATAAACTAAGAAAAAATCTGAAGAGTGCTGTCCTTCGGTTCCTTCATTCATTTATGGTTTATGTGGGATTCAGCACCCAGTTAAGAACACACCACAGAGTCTGCTGGTACTGTATGTTCTTCTAAACGTACCAGCAGCCTCTGTGTAAAGTTCAAAAGACACAGTCCATCAACACCACACATCAACAGTTTTCAAACCATATGTCACAGCTTCAAGCAGAAAGGAGAACGCAACCTGCACGACTTGCATATTTAGGATGACATAGCAGATTACATGATGATATTGCATAACAATATACGATACTGCAAATAACGTGCAATGCTGGCACACAACCATTAGCGACGAGACCTAAATAAACTTGCAGCTAGACTCGTCCCGTTATCTTGCTGTTGTACAGAATGACAAGATCAGCATTCAAAAGTCTGACGAATCTATTTCAGTATCACCACCACCAACACCCCTACACCACAAACCAGCTGAGCAGCAGGAAAGAGAAAAGAATAGTTTATCTCGCTACCTAAATACTCATTCTATTACATTATCGCCTGACCACCATCACCGCCATTGCCCCTACACCACAACAACCCAGCAGCATGACGGAGAGGAAAATAGCTAATTCTTTCATTCTGCACTCTGAGACATTGAACTAGAGCATAGCTCGTCTTTTTGTGTACCACAAACAGGTGATATCAGCTTTTGAATGCACCATTATGCATTCTATAGTATCTCCTCCATCACCACCACCATTACCCCAGCACCACAAACCACCCACAGAGTAGCATGACATAGTAAAAATAGGGTATGTTGCCACATGACGTTGGTTGAACCAATCAATCTCAAACTCAGCTTTAGAAAATGCTCCATTATGTCTCCTCTCCTCCACCATCATCATCACTTGCTCCACAAACCAGCAGAGCAACAAAACACAGGAAAGACAGCTTGAAGGAGAATTACGGCCATTTTCAACATGAAGATGTGCTGCTCACACTACCCTTGACTTATCAGTGTCCGACTATGTAGCATTTTTTTTGTTCAGCCGAGATCCTGGCCATTCTAATGGGGGCATGGTTTGTTTAGACTTTTCAGACAACTTGAAAAAACTCCTGACCATTTCGCTGTTTTGCTTTAATGAACGACGTTTCGGTACTAGAGCTTCATCAGGCAATCTCTAGTACTGAAACGTCACTGAGGTGTGTGAAAAAAATCCAAGATTTTTGTTTAGACTTTTGAAAAAAAATATCTAAATATACTCCAAATATCATCCCAAACGTCATAAGATAAACCATGTCCCCACCAGAATAGCCAATAATGGTAGCGTGAGCAATAAAACCGCATGTTGAAGCACAGTAGCAAAACGGAACGGGAAAAACTGCACACATCAGTCGCCACATGTGGGGCAGCCGTGGCCTAATGGTTAAGGAGATGGGCTTTAGATGAGAGGGTTGCTGGTTTGAATCCCACCCTTCCACTCCTTACCACACCCCATGGCTGAGGTGCCCTTGACCAAGGCACGTAACCCCATACTGCTACAGGGATTGTAACCAATAACTGTAAGTCGCTTTGGATAAAAGCGTCAACTAAGTGTAATGTAATGTAATGTAAATTGTAATGTAATGGCCACCTGTGGATATACTATTTGCTTTTTTATGCTGTGATTCTGATGTAATGCAAGACTGCATATGAGACGGAGACGTTCCCGAACGATTCGTCCTCCTCGGGGACGCGAACCTGCCACCTCGTCAACTACATCGGTTCGGCAATGGGAGGTACAGTACGAGACCGCTGAGCTAAAGGGCCGGTCCGATAGCCCAACGCTATCGCACTGTATTGAGGCTTCGGGAGGGAGGTTTACTAACACTCCACACCATACTCTGCTAGTTGGCCTCCGTTACGCATATGATGAACAAAAATAAACAGAAGTTCCAAAAAAATATATAAGTGGGGACATTTGAACGTGGGGGACGAACCTGCCGGTTGAGTTTGACGGCCAGTATGTCGCTGGAGTAGCTGTAGTTGCAGATCTCGGTTCCCTTCTTGAAGTGGTAGATGTTCATGCGGCGCGGCATGGAGTGGCTCACCACCACCACCAGGCTGCTGGAGAACAGGCGCTCCACGATGTACACCTCGGGACTCTCTGCTGCGATGGTGGCACAGGGCAGCAGACACACACACACACACACACACACACACACACACACACACAAATGCACACACACACACACACACACACACACACACACACACACACACACACACACACACACACACACACACACACACACACACACACACACACACACACACAATTAGAGATGCTCCACAATGTGCTCCACCTCAAGGCAGAAAAGAGCAGGAAACACACATGCATGCACTGCACGCGCACACACACACACACACACACACACACACACACACACACACACACACACACACACACACACACACACACACACATTAATTTATGCATTCAAATATTACATTCACACAGGGGGATAACGACCCCCCTACACCCAACACACAATATCACAATCACACAAACAGAATCAAACACATAGTCACTCTCTCTCACACACATACACACATACACTTGGAATCACACGCACCATCCATGCGAGCAGGAAGTATATATACATATATATATATATGCACTATTGTGCGGTTCAAAACAGGAAGTGTATGTTATGATACAGTTACTGCATAGCTATAAAGATGCATCATCTTAATACTATATTACTCCTATAACTACCATAATGAAACACATACTACAGTGACAATAATCTGTCACAAAAATGCAATGTACTTTCCGGAGCTAATTCTATAGCATAAAGCCCTGCAGACAGAAATCATGGTAAATTTCCTTCCACCACACTTACCACCTTCATGAATGCAATTGAGTTTGTCCACAGATGCCAAAGAGAAGAGCCGGTAGCCATCCTTGGTGCCAATAGCCAAAGACCTGACATAAACAAGACAACAAATAAAATGTTTTCTCTTGTTTTACAGTGATAAATACAGTGATTGGTTGTCTATACAGAGGAGCCAGCAGTGTGTCAGTTCAGTTGAAGAGGCCACCTTGGATGAACCTTATCATATGACACACACACACACACACCACACCTGTCCAAACAAAGATTTAACGGCCTAGATCTGTAGCTAAGAAACTCCATACGATTAGGCTAAACATAATAATTAGGACAATATCTTAGGAAGGGTAACGTATGTAGGCTATTCACTTGACGTACGTTGAGTAGCAGCGAGACAAAGCTTAGTTGGACAGTGAATGTAATGTAGCCTAGAGATATATCATAGCGTGCGCTCGTGAGAGCGTTTCAATTTATGTGCGCTCTCGTGCGTTCTCAAGTTATGTAGTGCGCATAACGACAGAAACGGGTCATGTCATGTCCACTAGTTGACCACGTTGTTGCACTGTATAGGAATGGGAAAGGTTACAAAAGGATTGAGGTGCCATATGGTGTGTTGTTGCTAAAATTAAGCGCAGCTCTTGAGCAACAATCGAGCGTCTGTTTTTCTCCAGGCGAAATGCACCGTTCGATCAGTGCGCACACATACTTACGTCGAGTCTTGATTGAAGGAGGCGCACACGAGCCCCTGTACCGTGGCAGGTTCGTCAGACATCCCCGGACAGTCTTGGTCGAGGCCTTCGTCCCCCGAATGGGTGGCTGGGACAGGTTCGATCATCCTGCCGTAATGTCTGTCTGCTATTCGTGGTCACCGTTGTGTGACACGACTACAGAGTTTACCTTGACAATATAGCTGGCCTATGTATGCATAGGTTTTTCGTTTGCCATGGAGCTCGCGTATCCAGAGAAACAGAATTCACCTCCAAAGTATTGTGCGTATTGTTTCGGGCAGATGTCGCAAAAATGCTCGTTGTTTACACATACATACAGCTTACATTGCCAGAGTGTCAACAAAACACGGCCAGCTGAGTGCCTGGTACGTCACGTATTACGAGGGCGTGTTCAAGTGCACGGACAGCCTGGATTCTAGGCCCTAGAAGAAGAGTCTGAAATTGTTATGCAAACCTCATTACTTAACTTTACGCACATACGCGAGAAAATGTTACCGTTTTACGCATATATCGACGGGGGTTTGATCTACTAAAAATGACAGGACAAAACATATTCACGAGGATAGAGGTAACGAAATGCGCGGAGCAAGGCGTAGTGAACGTTGCCTATTATGCTTGCGCAAAAATCCCACGCCGAATGACAGCCAATCACATTGCTTCTTTAACTCAAACACATATGCCTATTGGTTTAGAAGTTATTCTTCGACAAGAGCAAACAGTCAATTGGCTCCTTGTTGTTTCCTTTGACCCATGCAAAAATGACCTGCAGCAAATTGAGGACTGACAGTGATGCCACAGAACGAAAATTGCAACAAAAATAAGCCTAGGTGGATATCTATTTTACTTAGTACAATAACAAAATTTGCAACAGCTGCTAGTTGGCCTATGGGAACTCAATATGATTATGAATACTATATCAGATAAAATAGACAGGTTTATAAAGATTATGCGGTTACACACACCATTGCTGCTGTGTTCATACACAGACTGGAAGGATGACATTATGGGTTAAAAATTGTGGATTAGATGTCATCTTATACAAATGCATTTATTTATTCTGTCACAATACTGTACAAATCAATAAGGAATCACATTGGTAATGAAGAGCCTGGAAATTTAAAAGCTGTTGGTTTGGTTCTCCACAGGAGAGAAAATAACTTCATGATGGAACATCAGGGCATAGAACATTCTGGACCAAATCGTTGTAATCTAGGGCCATTTAAGCACTCTTCACACTTTAAACATCTGCTGCCATTTAACATCAGAGGACCACAATGGAAATAAGCTTTCCAGCTGTATTGTGTTATCCTGACGCTCTGTATTTTTAATTTAAGTATGTGGTGTTTGTCTCAAACTTAATCATGTATTTAATTTAATACAAGAACTGAGAATGTCAAATAAAATCATTCATTCATTCAAGATGGAATTTCATTTTCAAAACAGATATACAAAATTATGATGATTTGAAAAAAATCCTAATAAAGGAAATTCATAAAGGAAGTTCTTTTCCAGTCCATGAAAGTAACTGGAATGCCAAAAATTAACCTAAACTTCCAACAGCAGCTAAGACGCATTAAAGTAAATCACAATGCAGATCTATGCATTAAAAATGAATGAAGTCACCTTCATCTCACAAGCCATCTGAACACTCACATGGTGAAGGCACAAATACAGTATACACAACCCTGCACCTTCATTATTGGTGTAAAGATAATCCATTCTATTCATACATTAACATTAATAGTTTTGCAGTAATAACAGTGAGCTCATTTACATTACCACAATAATAGAGTTATTGGAATTACATGCAGTCCGTCGGTTGCATGTGTTCCACTCAAGTGTGTGACATGTAACTGTAATTCAAGGCTTGTGATTGGCTTCTTATAATTCTAGAATGTTGATAACCCGGTAATAACTTCTTTACGGTGTATACATGTCTTGAAAAACCAGTTAATTAGCCAAAAACCTACGTGAGCGAATCAGATTTCTCATAAACCGATAACTGCAATAAACCGATTATTATAAACTGTTTATTCCGTTTATACGAGCACTTGAATAAACCGATTACTCTAAAAACCTGATTATAAACTGTTTATGGATGTGCATATAAACGGGCTCCGTGTTTTAACTGTAAATGTTACAGTGCTTTTCATTGCAAACATTGTTATTGTTATTAGTATTGTCATCGTTTCATTGTCATTATGGCATTGCTTCATAAGTTGTAGTAACATTTGGGATACTGAATCTTTACAGTACAGTGCCCATTATGATACATATTATTGAGACATAACAAGGGGGCAACATGGTGGCATGAAACATTTCGGAGTGGTATTCTTTCTTGGGATTAGTCGTTTTTTCACTGGGAAAAACAATGGTCCCTCTGTCAAACAGTGGGTAAAGTAATGGACGGTTTCTTTAATGGTGCTCTTTGGTCAATTATTAGCTACAAACACCACGTTACAGCAACACATCTTCTCTCAGGTGTATTAAAGTACTGCAATTGCAAGGCGCCCTATGGCAGAGTAGGGCTTGCCAATGGCGTGTTGGGAATTAAGATTATTATACTGTAACACTGTGGTGTTAAATGCAAAGAGTTCCCAAAGAGCTGCAGAGGTTGGAAGACTGACACAGCAGCACTCATATAGTCTTGACATACCGGTAGTCTAGTTTTTTACTCTAGTTTTGACTCCAAAGAGTCTGCTTAAGCCAAGAAAACTGAAGCAGCACCCCTGACCTGACTACCAAATCATTTAGTGCGTGAGTTTTTAAGGTTAAAGCTAGTCGAGTGCATGCCCTTCTGTGGCAGAGTGTGGTTGTCATTGGTGTGTCGTAATGAGTTGAGGTGCGTTGAGTTGCATCCTGTGGTGGAGTAGGGGTGTCTATACCACTGTTTTCCAACCAGGGGTACGTGAGCAGGGGCTAAGTGGAAACATGTAAAAAAAAAAGTGGGTTTTTCAATGGCATGTTGAGAATAGACTACCTGTGGCCGAGTGAGGTTGTGTATGGCACTCTATGGCAGAGTGGGGATGTCGATGGCATTTTGGGGGTCACAGGTGAAGGACAAGCTGTTGGGAGAGCTGGGGTTGCTTATGGTGGAGAGGGGTTGTCACTAGGCACCCCATGGTAGAATGGGGTTGTGATAGGTACCCCTATGACATAGTGGAGTTCTGTATGGCAGCCTATCACTACGTTTACATGATGTTTTTCATTCCTCCTTAATAATTCAGAATTAAATCGTTCAGTCGAGCTTACTTTGGTCTTTCCTTTAATTCCGAATTAAGAGGTGTTTACATTATGTTTTTTTTTAAAGCGGAATTAAGCCTTATTTGGAACTAAATGGCGTAAACTCTGAATGAAATGTCTCATGTAAACGTAGCCTATGGTAGAGTAGGGTTGTGTATGGCAGATGGGGATGTCGATTGTGTGTTGGGGGTCAGAGGTGAAGGACTGGGGATTGGGAGGGCAGGGGTTGCCTATGGTAGAGTGGGGCGGTCAACGGGCTTCTATGGTAGAGTGGGGTTGTCGATGGCGTGTTGGGGGTCACAGGTGAAGGACACGGTGATGGCGTAGCGCGTTCCCCACATCACCTTCTCCACGCGGTGCAGATTCTCAGAGCCAGAGGAGAAGAAAGACACTCTTCCTGAAGAGAAGAGATGGAGAGAAGACGACATATAGTAATAATTACATTCTTTTATAGTATACTACAGCAAACAGCATTAAATATTTGTTACAACAACAAAGTATTAACCCTTTCATGCAGAACCACTATTATCAGATGATTGCTACCCAAATGGCAATGACAAAGTTTCAAAATAGGGTGCATTTCTCAAAACCATAGCTGCAAACTACAGTGTCTATTTAAAGTCTGCATGCATGATGTACAGTGTTGCTTTTGCCCCAAACATACCTTTTGAAATGATGTCCAAAATGTCCAACCTCATATTCATCAACACCGTCTCCCACACATGCATTTGGGAGATTACAGATGTCTTTTTGCAATTCCAAAAGGTATGTTTGGTGTAAATTAAAACATTGCCCAAATAACGGCATACCCAAAGTGAAGTATGGTAGTGGCAGCATGGTGCTTTTGAACTGTTTTTCTTCAGCTGGAACTGTGGCCTTTGTCAGGGAGGAGGGGATAAGGAACAGCTCCAAATTCCAGTCAGTGTTGCCACAAATCTTCCGACCCATGTTAGAAAGTTGAAGATGAAGAGGAGCGTAATCTTTCAGAATGACATATAACCTATGCCTATATCAACAAAGGAATGAGGTTTTGGAATGGCCCAGACAGAGTTCAGACCTGATGCCCATCGAAAATCTAAGGGGTGATCTGAAGAGGACTGTGGTTTTCTTTCTGTGCGCGCTTCTGGTTAAACTCCTGTGTCTTCCTGTGTGAGCTCTTGCCAGTGAATTATGTGACAGACTGTACCAGGAGGAGACATATCGCCCAAGTTTATCTCAGACAAGGTTACCATTTAGCTGAAGTATGACCTGTATGTTTACTCTTCTTTGGTGTGTTCTCCATTTAAGACAACCGCAGTGGAAGGAGAGACAGAGAGACCAAAGACGTCAAGCGAGGAACACATTTTCCAGGCTTCTCAATCTCTTTCCTTTGTCGAAAGTGAATTGTAAACCTGATTGTTGTGATCTGGTTGTGTATTGCCAAATTAATTCATTTTCTTAACAGGCCTATTTGAAGACAATATTTTAGGGGTTCATCTGAGATTCCTCATTTCTAATTTTAAGAAGTACAAGAACATGGATTGACTGAAGTTGACTGACTTGAATGAATCTCTCTCACCTGCTCTTGGTTCGACCGTTCGGTTCCCAGTGGCATCCATGAAGATGAACCGCCCTCCACCAAAGTCTGTGCCGAAGTCAGACAGGTACAAGAGCGAGGTGTAATCAAACGACCCATACGTCACCTGCCACAGAGACATTACAGGTCATTAACGGCTTGCAGAATATCTACACTTTGGACCGTAGCTTCCCTTTGAAATGAATGAAGGGAGAAATTAAAGGCCTGCACACTTCTGGTCCAACAGCAGGGAAAACAGATTTGAATCTGTCAATTCCAGCCAACATTTATTTTTATTAAGGTTTTGTTCTTTTGTACAAACACACAACCACCCCAATCCCAAAGGCACAAACTGAAATGATATCGAAAGTCTCCCCTGAGAGCATCAACTCCATACACGTAGATGTATCAATCTAATGCAAGACACAAAGTCTCATGATGACAGCACATGTATTTTTTGTTTACCACTTTACCCTGCATTTATACATCTGTAATGACAAATAAAAATACTTAACGTACACAAGTTTGATACAGAGCAGAGTACTTCATTTACGGTATGTATCCATTCTGAAATACCTGAGGGGAAATGTGCATATTTGCGGGGTGCTACCTTATCGATGTGGGGGTGCCAGTACTCGTCGTGAGCGGTCTTGGCCTCCGTGCTGTTGATGCGTGAGAAGAAGGTGGGCTTGGTCAGGTACAGACGCGCGGGGTCCAGACCAAACGTCTCCGCTATCATGCCCTGGATGCGGCCACGCACGTCTCTGGACACATCAAACAGGACAGTAAATATCCCACAACCACAATCATCATCATCAAACTTACTGGTAGGCAATGCATGCAGATAGTCATCTAGATTATCCAATGTACTTTATGAATGGGACTCATACTCAACGTTTACATGAGACATTTAATTCGTAATTAACTGACTTTAATTATGAATAAAGCTTAATTCCACTTTGAAAACGCCATGTAAACACCTCTTAATTTGGAATTAAAGGAAAGATCCAAGTAAACTCGACGGAACTACTTAATTCTGAATTGTTCATTCTGAATTAAAAACATGAAGTAAATATAGTGAATATGTGCATCCATCAGCCAGTGTCCCTTCTCTCTTCTCAGAACACTGATTGCCCTCTCCAAGAGCATCCGTCCACCTGTCCCCCCATTTTAAGTTGAATATAGCAAATCTGTACAACTATTGTGCTTACCTGTAGAGGTCAAAATCCTCCTTGGAGAAAACATCTTTGATTTGCTCTCCAGAGTACCTGCAAACCATGGGGGATAAGACATATCAGTTCAGACAATATCAAAGATGAAGTATTTTGATAAACGACTATTTATGCACCCTATTTATAATTAAGAAAGTAGCAGTGCAGCAAGGCAACAGGTTAGGCCAGTGGTTCCCAACCTATGGGTCGGGACCCCCTTGTGGGTCGCCAAAGATCCACAGGGGGTCGCGGAGCCCTCTTGATTTTAAGGGGTTTCATTTTAAATATATATAGCCCATGTTGAATAAAAGACAAAGCATTTAACTAAAAAATGCATGGAAGCAACAAATTGTAAGTGCTACATTAAACATTTATTCTATATTTGACCAAAGACGAATTGAGGAATAAAATAACTAAAATAAGTTTTCGCAGGAAACAGAGGGCATCTGGTGACACACTTCTCGCGTGGTTGGGTCACCAAAGATTACAATAGTAAAAACATGGGTCCCTTAAGAAAAAGGTTGGGAACCACTGGGTTAGGCCATCCGAACTCTGGTTCCACTAAATTGTGGAGCACTGCTCTGCCAATGTTCGACTCCACTGTTTTCTATATAACCTTGCACACTGGCAACGAGGTCCGAAGCATCCGCGGACATCTGTGCTGGTGTGTGGGGTTGTATTGAAAACTTTGAGCACCTTGGTGACACCAGTTTGTATGCGTGTTTTTGTTTCTATGCGTGTTTTTGCTCACTTGTAGATGTTCACGAACTGCTTCCCCATGGACAGTGCTCCTGAGTGCAGGTCTAGGATAGAGGCCTGCGGAGGAAGAAAGAATTTAAGTTCAAGCCTGGCACATGTTGATTTCAGTTTTGGAGTGAGGAGTCTGCACACCTAAAATCCTTTTTTCTTTGTTTTTTTTTTTAATTCCATGGCAGGATTACGTTTCGACCTCTGTCTTCATCAGATTCTGTACAACCACAGAAACGTAATCCCGCCATGGAATACAAAAAACAAACATTTTACGGTAGTGTGCAGACTACTCACTCCAAAATTACAGTCAGCCTCTGTCCTGCACCTTTTCCTGGGATGTGCACAATCTACACTTTCAACAAAACAACATGTTGATTTCAAAACACCCCCATGATAAACATGAATAATTTCTACTTTTGTCGGTCCATAATAATGAATAACACACGTTTCTTAACACGAGTCTGTGGCATAGTGCAGAATTCATTTTTTTAATATTAGTTGTATTTGATTGTGTGCATAGCCTGTGTACACTGTGGACACCATACAGACAGTGTATGGTTGTGTGTGTCGTAGGTTTGAAGCACTCACCCCTCCCTCAGATCCACCCAGAGAGAGTCCTCTTTCAGCTAACCTGCGAAAGCAAAATAATGTGTCTGAGAATGAGAACTACCACAGTCATCTCTGCTACTATTGTAGACAGGTGGGATGGGGAAGTAGTGCGGGTATTAGAGAGAGAGAGAGAGAGAGAGAGAGAGAGAGAGAGAGAGAGAGAGAGAGAGAGAGAGAGAGAGAGAGAGAGAGAGAGAGAGAGAGAGAGAGAGAGAGAGAGAGAGACAGACAGACAGACAGACAGACAGAGACAGACAGACAGACAGACAGAGCTAGAGGGTGGAAAGAGAGAAGGGTGCATACAGCCTGAGAGTTGATGCTTCTTCTCTGGTGACCACAGTGTCTGTGACTGCTCTTCCACAAGACTGAGGTGTGCAACCTAGACAGGAAAGAACAGTCCTGTTACAGTCCACAGTCCACACAGACACAGAGACACACACACACACACACACACACAGACAGACACACACACAGACACACACACACACACAGACACACAGACACACACCACAAACTATCCACTCCCATAAAACAAACAAGAGCTACCGTATCTAGAAAGCGTAAAGGCGGACTTGCTAAAACAGCCCAAAGGGGCTGAAGCCAAAATATTCACTTCTTCACAACTACACGGAGTGCACTATGTATCCAACTATCAAACTTCCATTGTACTTCTGCGGTACAAGTGACCAAGTGAAGGTTATGGATATGGCCTGAGAATGAGTGAATGATGAACGGCAATTTAACTGTGGCGCTTGCTACAAAGGGGCCGTTTGAATATTGTTTTGCGCAGTGACAATTCAACACGCAAAGACTAGGACCAACTAGAAGGGTCTTAAATTCAACTGTACAAATGGTGAATTAACGTTGCAATGTTTGCTGTATGAAAGCATCACCTGGGAAGCGTTGGTAGTTGTCATAGTCCTCCGAGCATGGCACTGGGAAGACCCTTGGCTGTTCCAATAGGTCCCTGCGTGACACCAGTGTCTCTGTGATGTCCCCATCATTGGCGACAAAGTACGACCATCCCAGCACAGCACAGGCAGTTACCACCGCACACAACAGCAAGATGCCCACCGTCCTCTTCCGCGAAGAGGCTTGTCTTTGAGCATTTCCCCTGTACACATCGCATGTCACACAGATTATTGAAAAGTGAAAGACGCACGCACGCACGCACGCACGCTCGCTCGCTCGCTCACTCACTCACACACACACACACACACACACACACACACACACACACACACACACACACACACACACACACACACACACACACACACACAATTAGTGATGACAAACAATTAATGAACTGGGAATGCATCAGAAATGTAATAATGCACTATTTCTATAAAATAGCCTTCTGAGCAAAGTCAAGAAGATTATATTATCTGATTCTTAGCCAAATGAATGTTAACTATTGTGCACAGGACAGGAACACTAGTAAATATTATTTCATTCTAGAAAGAATATGAGATGCTATTATGTTGTGAGTAGCCCCAATGACACACTTCAGTTGGTATACGCCAATGACCATATGGTGCATGGCCCTATGTCCATAATGAAAATGAAAATTACTTCCTTGTCAAATGGCTAGTCTATCCTAGGCGAACATGTGTGCATGACACAAAGCAAACTAGAGTTGATTACCTTTTAATTTTTTTCTCTATCGCAGCTGCTCCATTAACTTTTGCGTTCGCTCTACGTTGGGCGACCATTTCAGAATAAATTCAGTCCAGAAGATATGTTTAATCATCTCAGACAGCCAAGTGTTTTTCAGCTGCCGAAGTCCATCCAGATGCTTTCCTCTGACATTTCAAATTCGGCCACTTGAACACGTCTACTTCCCGTGTAACATTGAAATGTGTCCGTCAGAGGAAACTTGATATGTTTTTACCACTAGAGGGAGCCACACACAAAGCTAAAATGACACTGCAAACGCACGCTGACTTGATGTCCCTGTGATTGTAATAAAGCACTTTGAGAACAGTATAAAAATGTTAGTAAAATGCAAACAATTGTTGAAAAAAACTTCTTGCATACATAAAGAGAATAATTATTATTAACGATAATAATAATAATACTTATAATAATACTTATAATACTTATAATAATACTTATAATAATACTTATAATAATAATCATCATCATCATCATCATCATCATCATCATAATAATCATAATATTCACAATAATAATAAATCAAGCATCGCCATGAAGTAGGCCTATCATATAATCAAACATGCATAATTCTGAACACAAAGTGGATTTGGTGCCTACATGGGAGGAGGGGGGGGGGGGGATGGAGTTAATTACCAGGGCCTCTCTGGTAGGTATTTAGGCCTATAGCTATTGTTTTAGGTCAGCCCTTACACTGTTCAATTGACTGTTCCACTTCCAGACCTGATATGACTTCCTGGCTAAGTAGAATACAAATACTTCTGATAGCCTATTTATTGTTGTTTTATATTGTGTTATTGTAAATTAAGAAGACTTTTATAAAGTAATCTCTCTCCCATTTTTCTTTGGAGTGTGCCACATGATGGACATGATGGACCAAGATGTGGGGTATCATGTGAAACACTGTGATAATGTTTCTCCTTTATAGACTTAACTCATCTTTGTCTATGCCTCTGTGATCTGGAAGGCGTTCAATTAGGCTGATTGTTTTAACTATCCAACTATTAAAAAGGCATCAAAGAATTGTTTAGCATTATGAGACTTGCTGTAAAAAAATGTGAAAAATGTAATAGGCCTATTATATTACATTACATTATATTAGCCTATATTATATTATATTATATTATATTATATTATATTATATTATATTACATTATATTATATTATATTATATTATATTATATTATATTATATTATATTATATTATATTATATTATATTATATTATATTATATTATAGCCTATTATAGCCTATTAAGATATTATTGATGAGCTGATGTGTCATCTCATCACCTTACAAACAGGGCGCGCCAGTCACTCACAACCACATTGGGGAGGCAGGCACTTGCCGACACAGCCTTCCACCTACGTCACTATATCAAAGGTACGAGCCGCATGCCACGTTATAGCTTCGCTCATAGGGACATTGGTGAGGGGAGGTCACCAGCACCCGGCACGCCGCAAGTTTGCTCTCTCCTCTCTGCAATCATGCACCACAGCCATACCCCACTGGACAGCGTGCTCAACGAAACACAGAACGGAAACACCGGCTTTTGAACCGCGCCTGCCTGGGGGATATAACGTAAACGGATAGACAAATCATCCTAACCGGGCATGGGGCTCCCTGCGACAAGTGCAGCAGAACCACGGAGTTAAGAGACAAAGCTTTTTTCCCTTGTTGTGTGAAAAAGATGCTGACAGACATGATTGTGGAGGAGGAATTCGAAATTAAAGAAGAGGAGCCTTGGTACGACCAGCAGGACCTGGAACATGGTAAATGGTTTTGAATGATTGATCATGTGTAAAACACCGGCGCGCGCTCTCAGCCGTTGGGATATAATGTTACAAATTTGTAGCCAAGTCCATTCTTATATGAAACGGCTTTGTGGGCCCGGCCGTCGTGCTTGAGTAAGATCTTTAGAAGTCGACTTGCACTGACACAATGGTTTAACATTTCATCAGCGAGTTTGAAATGTGTGCGCTACAATGCATGATAAACTGAAAGCAATAGCGCATCCTTTACACTTGATAGACAGCGGAAGAAGCTGGTTTTGTCAGTTCACCTAGATTTTTTTTGTGATGCTGCTGACCTTGCTAAATCAGCAAACGAGCATGACCTGAGCTTAACCTCTGTCGAACTGGATGCACAGCATCTGTTACAAAGACATTTTATCCCAGGCATTCAATCACTTGACCTAATAGATATTTGGCGGTTCAGTGACTTAACAGTAAAGGCTATTGGAGCTCTGATGAAGGGCAGACGCCCGTTATATTTCCAGTTAACAAAGCAGGTTGACAAAAGCAGATACTACTGAGTGTGAGACGAGAGAAAATCGATCCCTGGCGCATTGTGTTTGAGTGGTTTGGATATTTGACAGACGTGCAGCTTCTTGCGAGCGCTGTAGCAGACCCCTGGCTCCTACCATGTCCGTTTAAAGATTGCATATTGCACGGCATAACAAGCATTCTTCATGTCGATGTTGATGATACCCAGACGGGAAACATCACGAGATGACATTCCAGTCACCCTCTCCACGCGCCAGTCTTGGTTGTCTGTCTCATGCTCACATGTTCCTAGTGTTGCTCAGCGGCCTAGACAAACCCATGCTTTGGCAGGTGGTGAAAAATAAAATTGAGGTAAAATAGTAATAGAATGAATGTCAGATATGAACAATTGGACCACAGTAGGTGTTTAGAAGAACATAATCATGACTGCCATCTTCACTACTACTTGTTTTGAGTATAGGCCAAAACTAGACCCAATATTAATTAAAACCTGCTACATTCCTTAAGATATGAATTGAAAGATATGCCTTTTACAGGATAAGCAGATAGTCTGGTCCTAATTTTGGGTAGGCCTATACCCAAAACTAATCCTGCCTAATTTATTTTGGACTGAAGCACTTACGCTTGACAAAGCCAGGCTAGAAAGAATAAACTCAGACAACCCAGACTTGACTGTTTTTCTTTGTTTGTGTGGTGCCTATGCTGGTGGGCACAGATCTGCATCTGGCGGCTGAGTTGGGAAAGACACTGCTGGATCGTAACCGCGAGCTGGAGGATGGGCTCAAGCAGATGTACGGCACCAACCAGGAGCAGCTGCAGGAGATCGAGGTGATTACTTACTTATTTATATTGTTTGTTTGCTTGCTGATTGGGCTCATTTCACCCCCTGCCCTTCCATTCACACTGGCATTACCTCTCCTAGATTCTCTTCCCTACAAAGACATAGTGCAGTAACTGCACATTTTGTCAAAATTGAATTTAGACTGCAAATAGTCTTCATTACACCCCTTTTATCTTGTGACAAAGCCTTATGGTCCAAATGTGTCCCGTTTTAGTGATATTGTCATGATAATTTGCAGTAACTTAACTATCCAATCCAATACCAAGGTTTTGAAGGCCTTTTTCTCAGTTTCATTGTTGACATAGTTGACATGGTTACTGCACTTTGCCTTTGTAGGGCAATACTGTACATGCATTCACTGCCCCCTCTCCCCATGTTGATACAGGTTGGCTGATCAGATGCTGTTTCTCAGCATGTTTCACTATGTAAGCCAGGGTGTGCTTTGTTGAAAACCAAGGTTGAAGGGGTGACCTCAGATTCTAAGCAATATCATTGCAGTTACATTACACAGAGAATAAAATCATATCGAAGAAGTGGATCCATCTAGAAATTGCACCCTGCTATAAGCAATATCCCATTTGCATTTGCAATAAACTTGCAATTAGCCCTCTAGCCTATATTGGGATACAAGTTGCAACATTGCTATATATTATTGTTCCATACATTATATGCCATAACAATATACTTCTGTATGCAAATGACCTTGCGTCTTCGTGAAGCATTTACAAGACAATGGTTTTGATGGAGAGAGGCGTTCACTTTGTTGACCTGTAGTTGGGAAGTTAAAATATTGAAGGTTGGCTTATGAAAGTACTTGCGTCCACCTGACTGCAGATTATAGTCAAAGCCTCCTAAAGCTACTTCTGTAGGCCCAGAAACATGTTACTAGCATGTTCGCAAACTGTTTACGCAACACATTTTTCAAACCGTGCACTGCAAACAAACACTTTAACAGGGTTAATGTGACATTTACATAAGGTGCATGCGCATGATGAAAATGTCAGCTGTTTTCAATTAGGTGTTTGAGGCGCATGTGACAAAGATGTTCTTTTATTTTGAGGAATGCAGTTACTGCCTGTTGGATATACTTTACCTTTTAACTTGTACAAAGGCCATGTATCGTGCAATAACATTGCAAGAAACAAAACCGGGTTAGCATCCAAAACCCCCTGTTAAAATGTTCTTCATGGTTGTTGATATTTGGAATCTGTTTGGTGACAAGGCCGTCAAAGATTAAACCCTCAAGTGTAAAATGTGGTGATGTTTTAACCCAGTTTTAGGCAGAAATACTGAGAACTGCATCTTCTTTATTCTGGTGTAGAATGATATAATATTACTTAGTTACTTAGAAGTATATAATTTTAGTCAGGACCGCTCAAAACGGTGTCCCATTCGTGATCGCACTGTGTTCTGTCTTAGAAGTATAACATTTTTAGATATTTATTGAGGAGTTTGTTGTATTATTGAAAGGACTGACTGGACAGGAAGAGAGTTTGAGAGGGAGATGGGGGAGGGATGGGAAACGAGTTCGACCTAGGCCGGATTCGAACCTGGGTCCCCATGGGAGCACGTCCATGTTATGGTGCTCCGGCACAGGGCACCACAGCACCCCCAGAAGTACATAAGATTTCAAATATTTCTTGTGCTATGATAATCTAATGCAAACTCTAAAAGGTAGGCCTACTTAACTCTACTCTAATCTGTCACCGTCTGACAGCCAGTCAGCTGCAGTAACACCCAAAGGGGGACTATTAGTATCTTATGTGCTTTACTCAGCTTTTTGTCAGGAGCTTAAGGGGGGGGAACAGCTTTAGCTAATTTGGTAAAAAGGGATGAAGCGGCCTTGGCTGTGGCTTAAACGGCTGAGGCACCATACAGTTACAGGGTCCCGGGTTTGATTCCGGCCCGAGGTCGTTTCCCAATCCTCTCCCTCCATTTCTCTCTCCCCCCCACTCACTTCCTGTCACCACCTCACAATTTTCTATCAAATAAAGGCATTAAAAAGCCCCTCAAAAGGGATGAAGTGCTGTCTGTAATGGGAGCTGGAACTTTTACACAAGCTCCCGTTTGTATAAGATGTCCTCTCCCCCACATTAGACCTGTAAGCATGCACTAGGAGCCACTCAGGTTTTCTCCTTCCATGCGACTTCCATGGGACCTCCAAGGTCTTAGTGTGTGGGAGATCAGTTGAGATTGCCCAGACTTTGCAAGGACCTTGCCAGTCATGGGTGAGCGGTTAGGGCGTCAGACTTGCATCCCAGAGGTTGCCGGTTCGACTCCCGACCCGCCAGGTTGGTGGGGGGAGTAATCAACCAGTGCTCTCCCCCATCCTCCTCCATGACTGAGGTACCCTGAGCATGGTACCGTCCCACCGCACTGCTCCCCATGGGGTGCCACTGAGGGCTGCCCCCTTGCACGGGTGAGGCATAAATGCAATTTCGTTGTGTGCAGTGTGCAGTGTTCACTTGTGTGCTGTGGAGTGCTGTGTCACAATGACAATGGGAGTTGGAGTTTCCCAATGGGGCTTTCATGGCTTTCAGTCAGTCAAGGAGGCATGGTAGGCTATCAAATCAGTGGTCCCTTCTACTGTACTGTGTCTGACTCTGCACCACTGCAAGTGCATATTAATCAGTCTTAGCAGAGTCAGTAAGGATACTCATTTGAATTGGAGATGGGTGACCGGACGACTCGACTGTCAATATCTTTAAAGGGGTCAAACCGAATGGAAATCCATCGAGGGACAATGTGACCCTCTTGCCGTGTTTCATTGGTGAGAAGGGGGTGACTCGTAAAAGCTGCCTTTGAAAACATAGAGCCTATAACTCTTTCAGTAGCGAACAGAGACTTGTCTGCAAGACCTGGCACGTGAGATTCTGAGCTGGAGTGTCGGCACGGCATGCTAGCATTGATTGATTTAAAGGACTTCCTTGACTTGACACACCAACGTTGGTTAATTTAATGGACTGTCCAGACTTGTATTGAAGTCAGAGTCCCTGGAGTCCTTGGAAATCTTCCTGTAGTTGCTACTGACCCATGATGATGCATAATCTCGTTGCTTGGTGTATAATTATTAGCTAATATGTTGTTATATTATATAATATTTGTGCTTTACCCATATCGCTATTAAAGGAGACGGCGTTAGTTGCCAGGTCCTCACTTGACATGCTGATAAAGACCATAATATTTTGAGCAGAAGAGGACAGTTGGTTTATCTTTATTACTCTTATCTGTGTGGATAAAGCAGCTAGGTTCGCAGATGAGCTGACCAAGCTTTTTCAAGGGTGTACAGTATGTACATCTTGTGTGTAAGACTCCAGGGGCCTCATGCACTACTTTCGTTGATTTTCTGCATATGTGAAAATCTGAAAAGATTCATATTCATCAAAAAACTTTTTTTGTGGTACATCACATTGAAATTGAAATTCAGTGCAAATGAGCTTTTTCACATGTTGATTTTAGCACATCCAAACATTTGCATGAGAAGTTACAGTACGTAATCTACGTATGTCACTTTTTTAGCAAGCTTTGTGAGGCCCCAGTGAGGAATAATAATACAAAAAAACCAGTGCTCGGTTCTCCAATGGGGTGTGACTTTTCTGACACCTTCAGCTCTACCAGAGAGCTAATGAGAACATCTTGACCTTTTGAGTTTGTATTGAAGCTCTACATTCCACACAGGTCAGCTCTTGGTTGCAATGGCGTGGTGTGGGAACTTGAAGCTAATGGAGCTCTTCGTTACGGAAGATCATGTTGACCTATCGGTGTGTCTAATTTAATTTTCTGTTATTACTAGTAATCATTTTTACACATTTGTCACATTTTTACAATTACTACAGTTAGTGACATGAGTTGAATCTCCACATTCCACACAGGGCAGGTTTTGAGTGGAGTTGAGAGGGAAACTAAAGGTTAATGTAGCACTTAACTTACTTTGTTGATGGAAGATTGTGTTGACCTGTGTTTTGTTTTAAAAGAGCATATTGAATTGATGTCTCATTACTGATAATTGACTGTCTTGTTACATTCTAGAGGTTGCGTGAAGTGTCTTGTGTTTACTTAAAGGACGACTCCAGCCAATTTCAATATGCAGTTGTAATGCTCACACTACCCTGGACTTGTCAGTACCAAAAAAATGCAGCATCACCCGGTACTGACAAGTCAAGGGTAGCGTGAGCAATTCAAAAGCATATTGAAATTGGCAGGAGTGCTCCTTTAATAACAAAAAGGGATTAGGGTGTTCTCTTAACACAATCATGACCAACTGTACAAAGAAATCAGGTTGGCTGCTCACTCGTGAGGTTACTCCAGGACAAGATACTGAAAAAAGCATACAAAGAAAGTTAAGTTTTGTTTGCAGCAACCACTTAATTGTGAATTTAACATGGTTATTGTCTTGCATTCCCCCTTCACATCTTTTTTTTCTTACTGGTATCTCCAATAGTCATAATCCAGAAGCAGTTTTAAATCATAACCACAAAACAATAAGCCATTGTTTCATTGTTTGATCCCTTCATCCCTGTGTTGTACAGTACATATAACACTATATAGTATTTATATAATTTCATGTAGTATTACTACAAAATACTCTATGTCCACAAATGAAACACGTCAGGAAAATAGGCTACATTTCCCCTCTAAATATAAATATCTTTCTCCCTTCTACAAAGCGCTTTGAGTGCTCGAAGGAGTGAAGAGGTGTTATATAAATGCAGTCCATTTACTATTTACCATTTCTTCCCCTGCGTGTGTGTGTCTGCTGTCCAGTACCTGTCCAAACAGGTGGAGCTGCTGCGTTCGGTGAATGACCAGCACGCCAAGGTGTACGAGCAGCTGGACAACATGGCCCGAGACCTGGAGCAGAACAACCATCGGCTGGTCATGGACAACCGCGCCGCCCAGCACAAGATACAAGGGTGAGGGGGAGCACTTGGCCTGAGTGTTCTCACACACACACACACACACACACACACACACACACACACACACACACACACACACACACACACACACACACACACACACACACTATGCATGCACAGTGCAGCACACACACAGACTTGCAGACACACACAGGCTGTAGTCATGCATGCGTATACTCACACAAATTACATTTTGCACACACGTATTCAGTCATGCACACACTGAACATAAAGACGTATACACGACATACACACACACACACACACACCAGGCAGCTGTTCAAAACATGACCTTCATTGAGAATGGAGAACAGCACAAAATGAAAATGGATTTCTATACACGGTCACAACAGGCAATGCGGCTTTCGTTGCACTCTGATGACTCGGCATCTTTACTCGGAATAACAAGAGCATCAACCTCAACCCATTTGTCAACAAGACTGCTGCTCCTATGCCCTTGATGTAAATGAATTTGGTCAATTATTCAAACCACTGTATCTTGTGGACCTTTTGTCCCTTTGTGTTTTAATTACATCACTTTGAGTCGTTGCCTGTGGTTGTGGTGTCCCCTGTCCTATTCCCACAGTCTATATTATAATTAGCCAGCGCTCTCACACAGTAGGCTACACCTACTTTGTGTCTTCAAACTATACCTCATGCCTTTGGGCACTGGGTAAGTGTGGAGCATTTTTAGTTACCATAACTAGATGAATCTCCTGGAAAACACTCCCTTGGTGATCAAAGTGGCTTCTTCATCATGAAACCAAGGCAGTGTAACTGAATTTATAGTTAAGGTTTTTACAAAATAATGATTAAAAGGTTAGAAAGGCTCATGCTGAAATATGTGACTAGACAGAGACTGAGCTACTGTCTACTAAGGTAGGACAAACCTTTCAAGTCAAGTCAAGTCAAGTCAAGTTTATTGTCAATTTCTTTACATGCACTGGTCATACAAAGAAATTGACAATACACTTGACTTGACTTGACTTGACTTGAAAGAGTTCAAGTCAAGTCAAGTTTATTGTCAATTTCTTTACATGCACTGGTCATTCTTTGTATGACCAGTGCATGTAAAGAAATTGACAATAAACTTGACTTGACTTGACTGACGATAGCCTTTTGTACCCCATAGGACTTTGTCTCGTCACTTAACTTGGATTGTGAGCTCTGGTAGCTTTCGGGCGCAAATGATGTGTTGTGCTTATTAGGTGAAGAGTGAGACAAGTGTTAGGCTCTGCACAAAGGTCCACGCATCAGAAAAGGGAAGACCAAAACGCTGACTAAAGTGTATTTAAATGTATTAAATGTAAAGGTTTAACATGTGATTGAAAATGAAGTGTGTGGGTGAAAATGAAAGTGTGCGCAAAATGTGAGTGGTTGTGTGAAGGAAAGCAAAAGGTGCGAGAGGGTAGGGGAATGCGGCGGGCGCCCGTAGCCTCTTTTCGTGTCCTTTTAAAGGGTGGTAAAGAGTCTTATTTTTCATGTTAAGCGTTGTCTTGCTGTAAGACAAGTTAAAAGAGGGAATATGTCGCTAAGCTAGTGAAAGTCAATGTATCCGTGTAGCATTGTAGCATGTTACACGGATACATTGACTTTCACTAGCTTAGCGACATATTCCCTCTTTTAACTTGTCTTATAGCAAGACAACGGCTTACATGAAAAATAAGACTCTTTACCACCTTTATAAACCCCAGCCAACGATTTTAACTGTATTAAGCCCCAAAATAGTGGCATACCCCTTTAACACCCTTCAATCAAGGCCAGTAGTCAGTATATACGTACGTCATGAGAGATGATTAATGTGTCCATGATGTGGTCTCGCGTATCCCAGGCTCACGGACACGGTGGAGGGCTTGCAGGCGCAGGTGGACGACCTCCAGAAGCAGATGGGCGACCTGAGTGTCTCCACGGCGCACATGTCAGAGCGGCGGCGGTCTTCCAGCTCCAAGAGCCACACCTCAGGGAACAGCGGGTCCAGGTGAGAGTCTGATGTATTTTTTTTATTATTATTATTACATTACATTACATTTCACTTAGCTGACACTTTCATTCTATTCAAAGCGACTTACAGTTATTATTTGTCAGGGTATTGGTTACAGTCCCTGGAGCAATGTGGGGTTAGGTGCCTTGCTCAAGGGCACCTCAGCCATGGAGATGTAGGGAGAGGTCGGGGGGATTCGAACCTGCAACCCTCAGATTGAAAGACCAACTCTCTAACCACTAGGCCACAGCTGCCCCAGATTTTATTATTGATGTTATTTATTACTGGTATTATTATTTATTTATTTTCAGATCTGGGTTTTTTAACCTTTATTGGATGGATAGGTGAAGCTGGTAACGGGAAGTACAGTAAAAGGAAGAGAGAGAGAAGGGGCAGGGCTGGGAAACAATCCATACCGGACTCGAACATGGGTCCCCTTGGGCATGCAAGCCCATATGTGGGGAGCTTACAGTAGCTCACTCTGCCGCAGTGTCGTCCTATTATTCTTTAAACGTTTTGGCCTTTTACCTTTATTGGGTGGGATGGTGAAGCTGGTAAGAGGAAGTATGTGGAAGAGTGAGAGAAGTGACAGGGTTGGAAAACCATCCAGACAAGACTTGAACGCGGGTCCTCGTAGGCATGCAAGCCATGGTATGGTGTGTTAGCGCAGCATGCCACAGCTCCCCTGTTGGAGTCTGATTTTGATAAAGTCTGAAATGAAGAATAAAGAGCTTATAGGAAAGTTGACTTCATCTTGTAACTTGATGACGTTTTGTTTGCTTGTTTGTCAGACTTGCTCACTCAGTTCTAATTTATGACGTGGGAATAAGATCTTATTGAACTCTGGAGTGCGGTCACTTCGTATCCATTTGTTTGCCATCATGAACATGAAGTGATCGCTGCGGTGTGCGGTCAGGCGGTCAGACCCACTAACGGCTTTTTGCAGGATGCTTGTAGCCATGGCCGTAACTGCCCAGAGGTGTCCTCAATGGTCAATATTTCTTTTCAGTAATGTAAAATGTATCTATGATGACAATGACAACGACAATGATAAATTCAGTCTATAAACGCCATCCCCATTTATCCTCAAGGCAGTGATGAATGAAAACAAACTTTGAAAGTTTGACTGAAGCGATTGAAGCATTCTAAATGTACATTATTCAGTACAGCACACAGTATTTGACCTCTGTATTTGAAACTGTCTGGTTTGTGCCCTGCCCTGCTTGTAGCATAGTTGGTGTCACCAGTATGTCTGTGGTGCACTGTATACTTCACTGTATTACTTTCAGCATGGCTCTCCTTCCTTGCCATCTTTGTTCTGCTGCAAGTGTTTTCGGTTTAGTAAGTACATTTCTGAGGCTAGTACAAAAGAAAGATATCCTCCGCCCTCCTTCACAATCTTCACAATCTTGTGCGTCTCGGGAAAGGACTAGTAAGTGCAGACAAGAAAGAAAGTTACCGGAGCATCTTCAGATGTGGATATTTTACTGTTTTATCAGGCAAGTGCCAAGACAGACGTCGTGACGTTCTCACGTCTTCTTCTGAGTCAATATGATGCATTTCTGAGGCTGTCAGGCATCAACATGTTTAGCCAAGACGTTGTTCGGCGTGCCATCATTTGCGAACACACTAAGTGTTGATGTCCCAGCCGCCTTTGATCTGCTGCCTGTTTCATTTGAAGTTTGTTGTGACTAGCCCTGTCCTTAATCCCATATGCTAAATTCAGCAGAGAACAGCGAGGGGGTGTTATTAAAATAGCACCTGGCAGTTCTACTCTAATGGATACATTAAGTGTTCCCATTCTAAACCTACACAACTGCACACACTGCACACACATTAGGCCTACCTATAGATAAACAAACAAATCTTCAAAATCAGTCAAAACCCAGGGAGGGTGCTTACTATGTTTGTAAGCAGGGCTCTAAATTAACTTTTTGCATCACCAGCCAAAATGGCTAGTAGATGTTTATATTACCAGCCTAACACACACTCACCAGTGGGTCAAAGTGGTTAATGAATTTTCTTTTCTACCAGCCAAACTTAATTTTCACCAGCATTTGGCTGGTTGGCAGGTGTTAATTTAGAGAGCAATGATTGATGTGCTTCACTTTGAGTCTTACAAAGTGAAGCACAGCCCACTGACTACACTCGTACAGATTAAAAACATAAACAAGTCTGCAAATCAGACAGAACACAAGGGGGGTTGCTGACTAAGGTGTGTTGAACTCTCATCTTTCTGTTCTATACATTTAGAAGTGATTTACATCCTACTGCATAGGGGTGGGCGATATGACAATATTAAATCGTGAATCGTGATATTGAGTAAAAGATCGTCTCGAATCTGCCAAAGTGGAGAAATCGTATAGATCGTCTTGCAGTGAGGATGTTTATTATCAGCATCAGAGTGACGTTTTCTCACTTGTGTTGTTGTCTTCACTTTATTCTTTACATTATTGTATTCCAATTGTACACTTTATGAGAGTATCATCAGTGTGTTAACATTTTATTGACTGCAAATTACAAATTGCAAGTATCTGAAAGTTGTTTTTTGTTGTTTTTATTTTTTGGATGGAAGATCGTGATAAAAAATCGAAATCGAGATTTCATGTTAAAAAATCGTGATACAACATTTTTGCCATATCGCCCACCCCTACTGCTGCACATGTAAACCAGTGCTCACAAGGTGGTTGCTGCCTATATTTGGGGATAAACTCACCAGTCACTTGTTGCTTACTAGACACAATAGACACTTCCAGTTGTATGCAATAGGGATGATGCAGAGCCTACCACACACGTGTACATAAACAAGTCTGCAAAGCAGTGAAAACACTGGGAGGTTGCACAGTCACACTATGTTTATCCACTGTCATGTATTGCTGATTAGACACAATGGACATCCCTATTGAAAGTACAATTGAAAGTGACACAGGTTTGCAAACCAGTCAAAACACAGCAGTCTTGTTGTCTATGTTTATCTACGTACAGGGGTGAACTTTCACTGGGTTAAATGGATTACCTGGGGGAGAAGGTAAACTTTGACATGTTAGATGAGGCAGAGGGCAGGGCAAAGAAGTCTTAGGGCCTTTGCACATCGGCTCAGACAAAGTGCGGAGCACTGCTCTGCCAAAGTTCGATTCCATTGTTGTCAATACAACCCTGCACACTGGCGCCGATGTCCGCGGACATTTGCGGATGTCGGTTAGCGATTAGACAGGAGTGCTATTTTGTCTGAGCCGCCCGTTGACTATCCATGCTATGTTCGTGTGAAATTGGGTTTGGGGGTCAGAATTGTGTCAGAAGCGAAAATGCTCCGCAGTGCTGTCAGAGCCAATGTGCGGAGGCCCTTACTCTAGACCAGTGATTCTCAAACTGTTGGCCTACAAAGGTATTCCAAGTGGGCCCTGAAATCATTATCTAAAAACCTTAATAATGTGTGTTACTGTAAATTCAACAGTTCAAAGTCCATGCACAGCTTGTAGGTGCTGGTAAAGGCAAGAGTGTTCAATACTCAGGCCTGAGCAAACCTGATGACGCACAGAGGCGAAACGCGTTGTTCGCTCTGAATAAACGAGCAAAAAAGTCAAATAAGTGTGCGGTAAAATTCTTCCTTTTGAAATGTGTGTTACTGTGTTGCTGCTCACTGTTCATTGGAGTTGTATTGTCTATTGGCTCAGAGGTGGGTCCCAAACATTTGTGGAAAGTTCAAGTGGGCCCCAAGTTGGAAAATGTTGGGAAGTCCTGCTCTAGACTATAGGTTGCAGCATATATTTACAGCAACGGGTTTTAACCCATTGATGCCTGATGTTGCATTGTACAACATTGGCCCTGGCGCCTGGAGCTGCATTACGCAACATTCAGGCTCATGAGATTTGAGATACCTTTATTAAAAATCTCTGTTTGTTTGAGATGATTGAACACATTTTAATGGAAGATGAGGGTCTTTAAATGCAACTTAGTGCATATTTTTATGGGCTTCAGAAGCTGACATATTTAGGTTTTTATAGACTAAGGGCAGCTTTTCTTAAAAAGGGCATTCAGCAGCCTTTTTTCCAGGTGCCTTAGGCATCAATGGGTTAACCTGACGTTTGAGGTTTTTGGTGGTGTAGACATATCCTGTTTCGTGCATCCTGTCTGGTGTCTCGTGTCTGTCATGTTTGTAATTTGTGTCGGTACAACAGATTTCATATAGGAGGTAGATGCCATCACGTGTTCTACGCGACTCCGTCCACCACTCAAAGAACTTCACCTGCTCGTTCGGCTTCTTTCCCCAAACCGAACTTGCTGCCACGTTAGGAGGCTCGGGATTTTCCTATCCCCATTTCCACTGCTGCCCCCGACGTGGGTTTTCATAACTTTTACACCTACAGCTCCATATCGACATGGACATTTCTCTTCCACTGAAGTTTACTTGTGTTGTCTTGTTGAGTCTTTGTATGTCTTTATTTTGTGTTAAATGGTTTGTAAAGCGTCTTTGGTGGTTTTGAAAAGCGCTATATAAAAATAAAGTATTATTATTATTATTATTATCACTGATGGCCTCTGTTTCTCAGCATTGTGAGAAATGTGTCACAGTCCATATGGGAATTGGTGCCAGTCACGTGTCACACATATCTCTCAGTTTATTTGCTATCACGCTCTCAAACTGTCCAAATAAAGGCTTAAAAGACCAAAAACATTGTGGGAAAGCATGGAGGTTTGCTCTAGATGTGACAGAGTGCCAGTAATCATCATTACGCTGGGCCTACACTAGATGCATTATGTTACTGACTGTATGTAATGCATGCAAAAGAGTGGGCTTTTTTTTTTTAGAATACACTCTGCTGCACTGCCGTGTCTGGTGTAGCCAGTTACATTGAGTATACTGGAAGCGAATTGTTACAGCAAATAAGTCTTTGACTTAACACCTCCAATGTAGTCCCAACATTTGGCCAGTGTAGCCCCAACATGAGGCTTAGATATTATATATATATTTCATCATTAGATATCTCATTGTTACCGGTTATCCTAAATTAAACTAAATTAACTAAATTAAATCCCACCCATCCTTAATCCCCTGCACTAACTTTCACACCTACACATTATACTCCCCCAACACAACTATATTGTACTCTGACTTGTTGAATTACTTGCATACTGTTCTCTGTACCTTCCCACACTTTGCACGCCGCAGTTTGTCTCTTCTGTCAAGTCACTTTGAATTAAAGTGTCAAATGTCTTTTTGATGAAAGTGACCTTATATTTTTTCACTTTGTAGCTCCCCACACTTGATTGAATTTTATTAAGCGGACACTTTTATCCAAAGCAACGTATATTGTGTCGCTCTAACACCATCCTATTCCTGTGCACTTTGTATCTGCAAGTCTTGTACGCTGTGATTATATTGTAAGTCACCTTGTATAAAGGCCTCTACCAAATGTATTGTATTGTAATGTACTCCTCTGGTTTACAGGCATTCTTCCCACAGTGCCTCTGACGACGTTGAAGACGACGACTACTCTGACGACGATGACGATCACCTCTGTGGCACGAAAGAGGAAGTGGCGGAGTACGAATCTCTGTCCAAGTCTCTCCAGACCCTACAAGCCCAGCTGGCTGCGGAGCGGGCACGGCGCGAGGGCACGGAGCGTGAGGCGGACGCCCTGGCACGAGAGTGCGGCGAGCTGGAGCTGCGGCTGTCGGCCATGGAGGGCTGCCAGGTACGGAGGGCTGGGGATTGGCCAGGGATTAGGGCTGCACAATATATCGAAAATGTATCGTTATCGCGATATCACGGCTTGCAATACACGTATCGCAAAAGTTGCGCACGTATCACAAGAAGTTTTTCATTTTTAATAACAGCAAACTTGGTGAAAAGGTAAAAAAAATAATGTAAAAAATGTTGACATTTTAAGCTGATGCTGTATATTAGCCATTTTTTTCCTAATACAAAATAATGTTGGAAATAAAACATTGCTTTCAGTTGTTTTATACATGATAAAGTGTATTATGGCAAGTAGAGAGGGGAAATATATGTATATTTTAAATATCGTGAGTAATATCGATATCGCAGTAGTATACAGTCATATTATTGTGTATCGCATATTTTTCTAATATCTCGCAGCCCTATTATGGATCCAACTCAATATCCGACCTCATGTCCTCTCATTTTGCTTGTAGCCACAATACGTTGAAGGCAGAGCTCTAAATGAACTTTTTCATCACTAGCCAAAATGGCTTGTAGACGTTAATCTTACTAGCCAAACACACAGTCACGTAATGGGTCGAAGTGGCTAGTAAGTTTTCTTTTCTACCAGCCAAACTGATTTTTGATCAGCTTTTGGCTGGTCGCGGGTGTTAATTTAGAGCCCTTGGTTGAAGGTGAAGATTGTGCACATCTCAGGAAAAGGTGCAGGACAAAGGCTGACTGTATTTTGAAGAGTCGTGACGTGTCTATCTTAATTCAAGTCTGATGAAGAGCGACTAGCTCGAAAGCGCTCACTTGAAAGAAATAAAAAAGCAACACGGGAGCAGTGTGCGGACATTCATCGTTGTTTCTACAGTGTTCTGGCCTTGCGTCTTGGATGTGCGCACCACTAACCTAAGAGTGAAGAGTCCTCACACTTAAAATCTTTTTTTTCCCCCTTTGTTTTTCATTCCATGGCATTGCTTGTAGCCTCAATATGCACACACACACACACACACACACGCACACAGACAAGGAGCTGGGATTGATGGTTAAAAGTTAAAGAGTGGGTCATAGCTGAGTGGTACAGACCGCAGACTAGAGCAACCACATAATCATGACGTTTTTTTGTTTTGCCCCCCTGTTGCCAGGCACGGCTGGCGGAGGCCGAGGCAGAGGTGGCAGAGCTGCGGGAGCTGTGGCGCAACGACGGGCACAGACGACACCACCACCACCGCGACTCGTTGTCCACCACCGACGACGTTGCCGCCGCCAACAATCGGCTACTGCTGCTGCCGGACATGTGTCTGCTGCCTGACCCTCTGCGGGGGCGGAGTGGAGGTGGTGGTGGGGGTTACGGATACGGGTATGGACACGGGCGCGGTGGGAGGCTGAAGCGCTGCAGCAGCGAGCGGCAGCTGAGGGTAACCCAGGACGCTGACGTGGATGGAGACGCGGAGAGTGGGCTGGACGACGACATGGGCGGCGGCGTGCGCAAGAGTTTGGAGGTGGAGGACTTATTTGAGATCAATGGCGGTGTTGGAGTAGGAGGAGGAAGTGTCCTCGGAGGCACTGGCAGCTGCTGCAGGTTCGAGAGGGGGTGCCTGGGCCGTTCGGAGGTGGTGAAGCAGCGGGGCATCTCCCTGCTGAACGAGGTGGACGCCCAGTACAGCGCCCTGCAGGTGAAGTACGACGCCCTGCTGCGGAGGTGCGAAGGCGGCGCCCAGGCGCAGAGCCACAAGGCCGTGCAGACACCCGCAGGTACTGTACGCCCCCCACACTTCTATCCATCTGTCTATCTACAGTTGTGCTCAAAATAAAAGCAGTGCCCTTTACAAAGGCGAGTACATGTCAAAATTCTTCAAATAAATTACACTTTAATGAGCAAAAATGCATTTGGGACACGGTACATTCAGTGCCCATTCTATTTAAAAGCAAGACAATTTGGAAAATTAATTCAATTTTATAAGATCTTACAGAAAGTGAAGAAATGTGATAATTGAAGAACTGAAGAATTTTGACCTTTTCTAACCTTTGTTAAGGCACTGCTAGTATTTTGAGCACAACTGTATCTACAGTGATGGGCAAAATGGATTCATTAGTTACAATCTTGTGCCTATAAATTCCAAATATGGCACAATCTAGTGCCACATATTCCAAATGACTTTGACTTTGATTGAATTGGACGGGTAAAACTAAATAATTTGGAATATCAGGCACTTAATTGTAAACTAATGAATTCACTTTGCCCCGTGCTTACAATCTCATTGTGAATGTATGTAGTGTAAAATGTGAAATACTGACAATAAAAGATGTTCCATTTCTAACTCTAGGTGCCAGTGCATCCTCGTCCACCAGCACTACCAAAGTATCCACCTCCACTACCACCACCAGCTCCACCACGGAGACTGATGAATGCCCTCCTCTGCACTCCATCGCAGAGGGCATGGAGGAGGACGCGCAGCTGCCCGAGTACAAGGTGCTCTTCCACGAGATCTTCAAGTGCATCCAGCGGTCCAAGGCAGACATACTGCAGAACAGGACCAAGCCTCGACACGTCGAGTGAGTGAGGGAATGAGTGAGTGAGCGGGGGAGTGAGCGATGGAGTTGGATAAGGCCAGGGGCGATGACAGCTTTGGCCGGGGACCAGGACAACGTCATCTGAAAGGGCCCCCTACCCAATACATACAATGCCCCTTCCCCCTTCTCACTGGGCCCGGGACGACTGGCCCCTTGCTCCCCCTCCTGTTGGCTTCCCTGGATGAGGCAGGCAGTGCTACAGTTTTGGCCGTGCCTAGGACAAAGTCATGGAAAAGCCCTCCCACTCCATACATACAACGTAATGAGAACCAAATTCTGGGCCTGGGACAACTAAGCCCCTTGTCCCCCTCTGTCTGCTTACCTGTTTGAGGCAGGTGCCTGTGAAGAAACAATTTATTATGGTGTTGCCTGGGGGAAGACTCGCAGGAAGAGAAAGAACTTTGTCTGAGGAAACAAGTCCTGAAGGAATTGAGTTCATCAGATACAGTTGAAGCAAGCAAGCAAGGAGAACTATTTGTTTTGTTAAACCAGCCAAAAAAACTTTGGGGGGGACCCATGACGATTGCTCCACTGCACTTTTAACACCAGTGCCTACAACTTGCGGACTGCAAAACTCAAGTTATCCTGCCTTCTCTAAAGTGTTTGAAAACAAACATGCAAACCTCAGCTACTGTATGCTCCTTTTTTGTTTAGAATTGCACTTTTTTAAAAAAAGACTAGGTACGTAGTTAGAACCCTGGTAGGTTAGAGTAGGTGTTGCGTGGATCTCAATTGAGTCACGTTTAGACTTGTTAGCACGTTTAGACTTGAATTTGGTCTTTTCCACCGGTTTGTGGAAAGGCCAGTGGAATTGCCTTCTTGGAATGAAGGGCTTGTTTTGAGGACTCGTACTTCACCATGTAAAAAAGAGAAGCTGGCTTAGGGATGAGTCATGCATCTGCCATCGAGAGGATTTGAATCTGTACAGAGCAAGCATGGAGTTTGGTAGCTCTCAGCTTTAGAATCGTTTTTTTCTTTCCTCCATTATGCTTAAAGAGATTATGAGGACGTTGCTGGTGTGGCAAACGTTCAGCTTGTTAGATGGCATTTGAAATGGCTGTTCAATTATTGCAATTCAAAAAGTAATATGCTATGGTGCTCATAGTTGGTATCAAGAAGTACCTTGGATCAGAACTGTACATTTTGAGGATAATCATTTTTTGATTGTGGCACCCACACACCTTTGTTCTTAAAGTATGTTTGACTTTAGAGGTACCGTGTGAAAGATTATAGCCAAAGCCATATGTTAAGTGGTTTAAAAAAGAGCTAACACCTGGATCTTGACACATTCAGGAGATTTGTAGCTTATCAATGTAAAAAACGCTGTCTTATTTCATACAAATATCAATATTTATGTCCAGTTCTACTGCAAATTTAAATGATGTAGCATTACACTGGTTTATATACTGCACTTTAGGCTATTGCAGGGTTTCTGCTCCTTCTTTTGAACTCCTGTGTATAAATGTTGTCCCATGTCATTCATTCTGTTCCTTTATAATGTGAATTGTATGTATAATCATTGTTTTGCTTAATGCACAGCTGTTGCTATGCCCTGACATAGGCAAATGTCCACAGTGTCACATTGTGTGACCCTGTTGTCTGTCTGAATATGTCTGAGTAATACAGAAAAAAAATCTTTCACTTGATCCTGTTTGCATTCCTTTGCTCTTACCTCCCGCTATACACCACAGCCATAACTATAGTACAACTCTATGAACCCTTAAGATAAAAACCGAAGAGATAAACAACTGACAACAAACAACAGATAAGGACCGCAGGCATAAAATGGTTAGTCCCCCTTATGTCATCACTGCCATGGCCAATGTCCACATTTGACAATAGAGTGGGGTTTTTTTCTCCAAACACTCTGGAAACCATTTAAAATGCCTTTTTCTTTAATTTGCAGTTTTCTTAAATTGGATTTTAAGCCTAATCAAAAACTGTGTTGTGCTTCAGAATCTAAACTGCAGGGTTTTAAAAATATTTTTCTGCAGTACACTGCAACCTTTATGCAGTGGATTCAGTGGGTTTTTTTGCCCTCATAAGGGCCGTGTATGCTGCTACCATGATCATGCATGCATGTCGGGAAATGGTGCAGGCATATTACGCATATTATGAGTTCCACAGCTGGTGCACAACTGCAACTGAAGCGCTATAAAGGCTCAGGTTTGTTGGGGTGTGCACTTAGTATTAGTACTGATTAGGCTGTTTTGCATAATTCATTGTCTGAAGACTCTGTGTCTCTAGAGTCCTCTTGATGTGTAAATGCCTGAATTCTCCCTCCTGTTCATTCAGTCTGGGCTGTACGTCTTTCTACTGTAAGGGTTTGGCTGGCTGCCAGGCTAGTGGTACCCATGGCTGGGGACTGGGACCGAAAAATGGCCTGGGCATTTTTGGCATAGACCAGCCTCTGACGCACACAGGCCACTTATATCTATAATATATAGATATTATATCTTGACTGGCTGAATACACTGTCTATATAAGCGACAGACCAATGGGCCTCACCCTCTAAAACGTGGGCCAATCCTCAGGACAAACAACAGCAGCAGCAGTATTGCCCCCTGAGGACTGTCGGCCCGTTGGGAAAATGCCCTGTATGCCAGATTACTAGCCCACCCCTGATGGTACCTCAGTGCTGCTGCATCTAACATGGATGTTGACCATGATCATGCATAGGGCCCCTTATGTGGTAAATAGCCCCCAGCACCACACTGCTGCTTCTTTTCAGGATTGCAGTGGTTGCGTGACCAAAACACTGCAAGGCAAGGCAAGGCAAGGCAAGTTTATTTATATAGCGCATTTCATACACAGGTGCAACTCAATGTGCTTCACAAAGTTAACAAATGTAAATGAAAGGAAAACAGGGAAATGAATTAGAGTCAAAAAAACATTTAAAACATTAAGATAAAACATAAGGTAAAAATAATAATAAAATAAAAAAAAACATTAAAAAAAAACATAAAACCTTGAAAAACATACGCAGTCTTCAGATTTTAACTGTTCGACGACAGAGGAGTCTGGCCTCCTTTTTTCCGTTTACCTGATAGGGTCTAGAATTGTCAGGGTTTTGTCTTCTCTTATTTTACCGTCTTTTCATTCAATAATTTAAGAAAGCATCTGAGAACAGCTTTGTCTTGAGTCTAGATTTAAAACTATCAATAGTGGGTGCATTTTTTACGTCATCTGGAAGCTGGTTCCAAAGCTTTGAAGCATAGAAGCTAAAGGCTGCCTCTCCACACTTTGTTTTGACTTTTGGAATCACCAGCAAATTCTTCTCCGTTGACCTTAGTGACCTGGTCGGTGCATACAGCTGAAACATATCCAGTAGATATGTGGGTCCCATTCCATTTAATGATTTAAATACAAGTAGCATTGCCTTAAAATCAATTCTGTAGCTTACTGGGAGCCAATGCAGCGATCTTAGAATTGGAGTAATGTGGTCAAACTTCCTTGTCTTTGTAAGAACCCTTGCAGCTGCATTTTGTACCAGTTGAAGCTGTTTAATGGTCTTATTTGGGAGGCCAGTAAACAGACTGTTACAGTAATCGACTTTACTAGAAATGAAGGCATGTATTAGCTTCTCCAGATCATGTTTAGACATCAGGACCCTAAATTTAGAGACGGTTTTTATGTGATAAAATGCAGACTTAGTAATAGCTTTCATGTGACTGTTGAAGTTTAGGTCACTGTCAATGAGGACCCCAAGATTTTTAACTGTTTCCCTTGCTTTCAGTCCCTTCGTTTCAAGGATAGTAGCAATCTTTTGTCTCTCCTCTCTTTTCCCCAAATATAATTACTTCAGTTTTTTCTGTGTTCAGCTGGAGGAAATTGTGAGACATCCATTTGTTAATTTGGTCCATGCAATGATAGAGTGATTCAAGGGGGGTGTAGTCATTGGGGGACATAGATAAGTAGAGCTGGGTATCATCCGCATAGCTATGGTAATTTATGGAGTTATTCTCGATAATGTGTCCCAGTGGCAACATATACAGATTGAACAGTAGTGGTCCCAGAATGGAGCCCTGGGGGACCCCACAATCCAGAGACATTGGTGATGAAGTATGTCTTCCAATGGCGACAAAAAAACTTCTTTGTTGTAAGTACGATTTTAACCAGTCGATCACTATGCCCGTAAAGCCAACCCAGTGTTCCAGTCTATGTAGTAGTATAGAATGATTAACTGTGTCGAAAGCAGTACCAAGAAGTACCAAGACGGATGATTTGCCAGCATCAGAATTCAATCTTATGTCATTCATAACTTTGATAAGAGCTGTTTCAGTGCTGTGGTAGGCACGGAAACCAGATTGAAACTTATCAAAATAGCTATTAGACATTAAAAAGGCAGTTAATTGGTTAAAAACAATTTTCTCTATTATTTTACCCATAAATGGTAGATTGGATATGGGCCTATAGTTGTTTAGTACCAGTGCATCCAGGTTGTTCTTTTTCAGTAAGGGTTTCACAACTGCTTCTTTCAGACAGCCTGGGAATATGCCTGTTTGTAGTGAGGTGTTGATGATCTGAAGTACATCTGGTGATGTAAGATGGATTTGAAGAAGGCTGTTGGTAGAATATCTAAGTCAGATGTAGAGGAGCTAAGACTTTGTACCGTTCTATTAAGAATGTCCACATCAACTAAATAAAAATTTCTCATGAGGTTAGGATTTAACTTCACCGTAACAAGTTGGTCCGAATCTTGGGTCGGTTGCACATGTGTGAGCATGTTTGTACGTATTTTTTCAATCTTACCTTTGAAAAAGGATGCAAACTCATTGCATTTGCTGACTGAGAGGAACTCAGAGGGCATTTGATTTGGGGGCCTTGCTAGCTTTTTCCACAGTGCCAAACAGGACGCGTGCATTATTAATATTTCTGTTAATTATGTCAGAGAAAAAAGATTGTCTAGCTTTAGAAATTTCTTGGTTGTATTTCGAGAGTGTGTGTTTATAGATTTGGTAGTGGACTTCAAGTTTGGATTTACGCCACTGTCTTTCAGCCCTCCTGCATTCTTGCTTTAGCAATATAACTGTGGGATTCATTCTCCAAGGGGCTTTTTTATGTCCCACTGTTTTGATTTTTTGGGGGGCAATAACATCCATAATATGGGTCATCCTTGCATTAAAATTAACCATGAGATCATCAGCATTCTCTGAAGTTTGACTTTGGATCTCTGAAAGAGTGAGGCTGTCTCACAGTTGATTATACGTTTTTTGACTGTAAAAGACAACTGCATACTGAAATAAAGTGCAGTTTTTTTTTGCAGTCACCTTTTGATTAATAAATATTTATTGAATATCTGCACTGATGGTACTTCACTCTTAACCCCACACCTGTCTGGAAATTCTCATTCATTAGGCCATGTTAAGTGACGTTAGTGGAGTGCTTCAAAAGAGTTCAGTTGTCAGAAACTGGACTTGTGTTAAGAGCTTGAACACATTTTACCCTTTATGAAATTAACGTCACGTGTCCCTGGTCTGATTATGGACCAGATCAAATGTTTAGAAACCAGGTACAGGTCTTTACCTAACAGAATTAATTTACTGTCATTTTTTACCAATAAACAAAATGCCACTTTCAGCTTCACAGAACCACGAGAGCACAGATTGAGTTTTGTACAGTGTTTATTGAGCCAAGTTGTAAATGTGGGGGACTGACATCTCAGTCGGGTCACTCGTCCAAAAATAACAAGAAAGGAAAAGAAAGAACATGTGATGTCCTGTATTAATCATCCCCACCTCAACACAATGGCTACGGCAGTCTTTGGTGGCTTCAGTTTATGGCCTGTGCCATTGCGACCAAGGTAATGGTGAATCACTGTGAAGGAAACAGGGCTGAGCAGGCAGGGGGGGTTCTTTCTTCAGTTTGAGGACAAGACAAGAAGTTGTTAGAGGTGCACTGCGTAGGATTGTGGCTAGAGTGGGTATTGCAACTATGCTAATCTTTGAAACTGTGCTGCCCATTGCCAATTTAATATTTTCATGAATATTTACTAAATAATAAACTAATATTTATTAGTCTCACCAAAGTATAGTAAAATTTGCTACAAGATCCCCCTTTTCATGTATGAAAAGTGCAATTTTCCCCGGTCATTAATTTTTAGAATTTGATGGTAAGTATTCATGAAAAAGGTTATATTTTTGAATGGGCAGCATGAATTCCAGAAATAAACTACTCAAAATATTACACAGTGCACCTTTAAGTGAAGGGTGATATCTCCTGGGTATAAAGGAGGCACTTTTCTCTTCTCTTGGATGAGGGAGGCGGGCTGATGGGGCATCTTTTTTAGCACCTCAAGTCCCAAAAGCAGAGCAGCTTTTCATTATTTATTTTTAAATTCAAAGTCACGTAGCAGAACATTTCCCTTAAATTGCTCAGGTCGTTTTTTGATTGCTTACACAGACAGAACACAATGACATTCATTCAGAAAACCCGTCACCCACACCACAGGGCCAAACAACAAAAACTAACCAAGAGCGAGAGAGAAGAAAAAGACCCACAATCTCACAGGTGTGGCACAGACTACGAGAGATGAGGTCTAGAGGTTTTTGAGTGTGGTGAAAACATCTTAGTGGGGACCTGAGGTACGTTTATGGCACTCTGCTGGGGTGTAGTCCAACAACATGGTGAAATGATAAACCTGGTTTAATTAACCAACAGGAAATGGGAAATCTGCTAATAGATAGTTCACAGGTGTCATTCAGTGAAGGAAAACGATGACTCCAGGCTCTTCTATTAGATTATTTACAGCTACCTCAAGGTTTAAACTTGGCCAAGTTTTCTAACTAAACCAGCTTCTTGGAATAACCCTCTGGGATAGAGAAGGTGGGAGGTTTGTGTTTTCTGTTGGCATAGCCCAGAGCATACTACAGTTTGAGAACTCCCCCAAGCAGGGGAAGGAGGATGAGATTTGGTGAAGGAAAGGGGGTTGGGGTGGGGGGTACTGTCAGGTGGATTCTGTTCACTAGGACCCCCCAGAGAGCAGCATCTGATCTGCGAAGTCTTCGGTCACAATACTCTTCGGTCTTACTGAAATTCTCCCATGTCTCCAAACACAACTACTGTATGTGCCAACTGTTTTTCAGCCTCGCTTGATTTTCTTCCATTCTGACTGTTATCTGTCATATTTCACATACACACACCTCAAATGACAAAAAACCCTGAATCACTTCAAACGCGCTCTCGTCCGGATTCTTAGCTCGCAGGATCACAGATTTAAGAGATCTCCTTAAGTCTTAAGTAGTAGTAGTAGTAGTAGAAATAGGCTTCAAACCCATCTGTCTTCCCCTCCACCCCGATCCTTGGATTTTACAAGACCTAACCTCCATCCTTGGATTTAACAAGACCTAACCTCCATCCTTGTCCGGATAACTTTTTTTGTCAAGGTCACTGGGGGTGTTTGTAAACAACTGGGATAAAACGTGCTTGGGAAACCATTCACAACTTCCAAAACAAATTCAATCAATATTTTATCAATACAGTATTTTTTTTTTAGCTTCCTTGCAATTGCTTTTAGTTTTTTTTTCTTTGTTAAGTCAAGTGCATAGGCTAATGAAAGCGCACATTTCATATTTTAAACCGTACAGATAGAACAGCTTATTCTCTGTATATATTATTTAATGGGGGCATATTCAGAAGGTGGAAAATAAAGTAACCAGAGCTTTGAATTCTTCTAAAATACAACTGGTCTTATGAAACATCAATGAGAAGGAGTATTGATGGGAAAACAAAACCAAAATTTATAATACATAGTTCCTGACACAAGGCCCACACTAACTCAACAGGAACTATAAAGATGTGACTTTTTTTTTTACCCCCACCACATCTAGAAAAGGCCACCAAATCAGAACTCTGAACTGTCTTTTATTATTATTATATTTTAGACACTATTCTATATTTAAATTAAAATGGAAAAAAAAAGAGGAAACTGAAATGAAGTACTACAGTATCATTTACACTCATTCACACCAACTGCTCAAAACTCTGCCAACCAGTTCAGTTTTCTTCATGTACATGCTCTGGCTCCAACGAACTCGCTTGCCCTTCTGAGGACCGGAGGGGTGTGTGTGTGTGTAATAGAGTTAAGTGTCTGTGCGTGATGGGGGTTGTGTGTGTGTGTGTGTGTGTGTGTGTGTGTGTGTGTGTGTGTGTGTGTGTGTGTGTGTGTGTGTGTGTGTGTGTGTGTGTGTGTGTGAGAGAGAGTGTATGTGAGTACGTGCATCATGTTCACTCTTGCAGGGCTTAATGTTTACATATCGACCTGGCATCTTGTGTTCGGCTGCGTTGACGAAAAAAGCAAATTGTCGCCAAGAGCCAATCAGATGATGGAATTCTCTTCCAATCATCCAACCGACCAATCACGGGCGTTCTTTGTTTTTATCTCCCCAGGCGTGAGCTGCTAGGCTTCCCCAGCCAGAGGCCTCTCTCACTGGGCCCTGATGTAGGGGAGGAGGGGGGTTGGGGGAGTGGTGGTGGTGGTGAGTGATAGAACCCAGTGACAGGGTTCCGGCGCCCTTCGTCACGACTGCATGGTTCCCTTTAGATACCACATGCCTCCCTGCGTGGTGCAGCAGTCCTGTAAAAAGGGGTTGGGGAGAGCACAGAGCACATAAGCAAAGTGTTACCAAAGGGTCAGGAGGTACATGAAAATGAATCATAACTTTCAAATCATAAATGTTATTGATGTGAATGAAGAGCAGTGCAGAGCAGTTCTACTGCAGCATGAAAAATAATCGATTTTATTACAGTATGATTATGGAGAGTGTATGTAATGTATTTAAGGGTCAATGGCGTTTTAGTTGTAGGACACATCAGGGTGGTGCAACCACAGCTAATGCCACTACTGTATGGATGTTTAAGTGATTTAAAAAAAAAAAAAAAAAAAAAAGCATATTCACTGCAGTACATTAATTATCAATTACTAACGAATTTATGAGAATTAGCTGCAGCTGTACCACCTAATGTCTGAGCTCAAAAAACGTCATTGACCCTTAAACATCCATTTATATATTGAACCATCCATTTTAGGTAACAGGCCAGGATAGACTTCGAGACAATGTAATAGTGTGTGTGTATGTGTGTGTGTGTGTCTGTGTGTCTGTGTGTGTGTGTGTGTGTGTGTGTGTGTGTGTCTGTGTGTGTGTCTGTGTGTCTGTGTGTGTGTGTGTGTGTGTGTGTGTGTGTGTGTGTGTGTGTGTGTGTGTGTCTGTGTCTGTGTCTGTGTCTGTGTGTCTGTGTCTGTGTCTGTGTGTGTGTGTGTCTATGTCTGTGTGTGTGTGTGTGTGTGTCTGTGTCTGCGTCTGTGTGTGTCTGTGTGTGTGTGTGTGTGTGTGTGTGTGTGTGTCTGTGTCTGTGTGTCTGTGTGTCTGTGTCTGTGTGTCTGTGTCTGTGTCTGTGTCTGTGTCTGTGTCTGTGTCTGTGTCTGTGTCTGTGTCTGTGTCTGTGTCTGTGTCTGTGTCTGTGTCTGTGTCTGTGTCTGTGTCTGTGTCTGTCCTCGTCTGTGTCACCTTGAGTAGCCGGTCCACGTCGGACTTGGTGACATCGTCCCCCAGTTCCTGATTCAGGCGTGCCATCACCACGTTCTTCCTGACCCGATAGTTCTTCGAGAACAGCTCAAACAGGATCTGTCGGTACTGAAGAGGGAAGGGGGGAGGGAAAGGAGAGGGAAGAACCAGACTCAGCAAACACCCACAAACCAAAAGGTGTCAATTCTAGGGCCAGAAAGTGCACAAATAAACCCTGCCTCAGGGGCACTGTGTCGCAGCGTGCTAAGCCCCCCACATTTGGGGACCCCGGTTCGAGTCTGGCCGCGGTCATTTCTCGGCCCTGCCTTGTCTCTCTCTCCCAGTCATTTCCTGTTTACTCACACTGTCCAGTTATTTCCTGTCTACTCTCACACTGTCCTGTAATAATAAAGGCCAAAAAGCCCCCCAAAAATACTTACAAAATAAATGACTAAATAAAATCCTGCCTCAAGTTTGATCCAACCAGCTCTAAATCAGCTGAGTACTCAACACACCAGTGATGTTCAACCTGAATTTATTAGTTATGTCTAGTGTTACACCGATACCATTTTTTGGCCCCGATACCGATACCCGATATCTGGCTGTGCAGTATCGGCCGATACCGATACCACCCTATTTGAAATGTATATATATGAAGGGCTGTAGTGCATACTACTTGGATGTAAAATCATTGCATGGCTTTGTCAGGCTGCTGCCTACCTTTGTGAAACAGGAAAAAGACTAATACAAAGTGAATCCAGCTAAACTTTTCATCACTTTTTAAATACCTCTATGAAATAACTAATTTCAAGGCTGTTTAAGTGTCACACAAGCACCTATAAATGGTATCGGTGCCCTATTTGTTGGTACTCGCCGATACCGATACCACCATTTTAGTGCCGATGCACCGATCCACCAATACTGGTATCGTTATCGGTGCAACACTAGTTATGTCTAATGCCACATAATCCAAATGACCAGGGATCCAACCAAAAGTCCCCACTGCCTTCATATGTAGAAGGCAAAAAATATGGTAGTGCCCATGTAGTAAATCTGAATACCTTAGTAAGCTTTCAACAAGGAGGCGAACGGTACCTAGATGACTTTCTAATATTCGGTCATATTTGCAGTTAGCCAAACGTAACTGCGGTATCCCAGAAGTGCACAGAAATGTCACCAATGCACGGTTACTGGTCATTAGTGCCATGAAGGGCTGCCCCCAGTGATGTAAATGACGGTGCGTGCTGTAGTACGTCTAATTTGTGTTAACTAGTGATTGGCTTTCTATATAGAACCTACTGGTCAGGGTGACAAGCTACTGGTAGAAAGGCAGTGCCTGCGACAGTATTCGGATGTAGCCCTGATTTAACCTGTCCAGTTCAACCAGGTAATCAATCATTCCATTGGACAGGTAAAACCAGGTAATTTGCCCCGTGTGGCTGCTCAGGCTAGATCAGGGATGGGCAACTTTCATGATAAAGAGGGCCACATTTTTTATCACCACCATCGGAGGGCCACATGATCACGGATCTGACTGCAAGAGTTTAAGGTGCATTTGGTTGCTCACTGATTATTATTGTTTGGAACAAATAGGAGTGTTCTCTATTGGTCAACAGTATAATTACAATGAATTAATTCAGTAGTGGTTTAAAACAAATCTGCACATTATTTTTTAAGGTCATGTTTTATCTATGTAAGGGCCACACTGAGTGAGGAGGAGGGCCACATGTGGCCCCCGGGCCTCCAGTTGCCCATCCCTGGGCTAGATCTTAAAGTAATTGGACTCTCCTCTCTCTACATTCCTCTCTCATACTGGTTTTAAGGGCAATCTCAAAATGTCCTTGAGCAACCCAATGATTAACTGTAACTGCTTCAAGAATCCACTTAAGCTGCATGCAACTTGCTCAGACTTGAATAATTTTAACATACGAAGAAACTTAATTCAGTCAGCCGGTAATGCTTTATTTGACATGGTTTACATAAGGGCATGTAACCGCCATGTGAATGCCATGGCCATGTCAGTAATATTAATGACAAAATGAGGTTTATGACAGTTGTCATTCGTTATTTGGGTGTTTCATGACAGCCAAATAGTGTCAACTAGGCCTTTCAAAAAGGACGGTGAACATGTGTCAGTGAAGTAGTGGAGGAGTAAGAGAGAGATGAGGTAGGGGCTGGGGAATGACCCTGGCTGGACTGCAACCTGGGTCCCCATGTACCGGTATATGGTACGGGTGCTTTACGTGGCCACAGCTTCCACCCATATGGGAATTCTAGAGAATTAGCTTGTTAACCTTTGAGGCAACCTTCTACTACAGTTTAGTCTGATGTTATGGTCATGGTTGGATTATGGATTATTAAAGGGTTATGTAAATGTTAAAACGCTCAAGTGTTTGTGTGCGGGGTTTACCCTGTCAAAGGTCTCCCCAGACTCCCACAGGCCAAACACCTTCTGCTCGTCTGTAGCCAGCTTGATCTGAGGAGGGAACTGGAGGGAGAGAGAGAGAAGAAAGAAAGAAAGAAAGAAAGAAAGAAAGAAAGATTTCGTCAATAAACCAAATTACTGAAAACACCGACTTATGGGCAGTGGTGTACTGAAGGGCCCTTAATCAAAGCACCTATTGTCACATAATTGCTTCTTCAGGGTATGTAACCAATACCCTGCATGTAAATAACTGCCCATTGCTTTGAAAAAAAAAACAACTAATCAATCAAGTTGTTGACATCCCTAATCCTGACTTCAGAAAATAAAAATCTAAAAAACAATAAAATCAAGCTAGGAAAATGGATGAATAGACAGTCAGGCTCTCCAGGTTCTTGCCCAGGAGAAAACAATAGCTTGAAACAGATAGAAATCAGCTAAACACTGCTAAAAAAAAAAGTTAATATTGACTGGTGCACACTGGACAGAAACTAAATATTAACTGTTGGATGGTTTGGGCATTTTTCCACAGACACATTCAGACACACGCACACAATTGTATACACTATTCCACAAACATTAATGAAATTTGAGACTGGGGAAAAAAAGAAATGGGGGGGGGGCTTTAGTAAGTGAAATCCGGTTCATAAAACAACCAACAGCAACAGCATGGCTTACACAGTAATGTTTTGAGTGAAACATCTTGTCAGGAGATACAAAAAAAGTTAACTCCCAAAGGACAACATGACCATAGTACAGTCTGGACAGAACTTCTTAAGACTGTTATTCAAGAGTGTCAAGTAACAAACTCAACCAGTGTTGGCTTTCTGCCCATGACCCAAACAAGTTACCTGAGGGTGATACTGTACAAGCACCAATCACCTTTTCTATTGTGCTTTTGAATTTGCAACGGCGCAATGCAGCGTCATAGTCAGAAGAGCATGATTGGTTGAGGAGGTTTGAAATACACAAAAAAAACATTAGAAAGTAGTTTCCTACTGTCTATAGTCCTAGACTCGGAGCACCAAGAAGGCTACAGTGCAAGTGAACTCCCTTTTCTAAACACAAAAAAGCATATTAGCCGTGTTGACAGTAGAAGGGTTTGGTCATATAATTCCAGCAACTTTGTTTGAGGACAGTTTGACGGGTTGTTTTTCTAGTTCAATGTCTATTCCAAAAAGGTTTGTGAACTTGATACCAAAGCAAGTGTTTAAAGGCCTGAAATGTCATAACATACAAAACATGGGATGCAAAAGTATGGTATAAGTGTTTTTTTTTCTTTCCTGCATGCATACAGTTTTCTGATTAAGTATGTGCCACAGCCATGGATGTGGGAGGAAAGTCGAGTCATTTTTAACTTATTAATATTTATATTGGTCCATTGGAGATGGTCGTACACACAGCCCAGAAATTTGCCCTATGCCCCTGGCCATAGCACCAATTCTGGCATGTTAAAATGTACATCACACCCATTTATAGGCTGTGCCAACCATATGAGGTAAGGTGCTAAAACCCAGTGCCCTCTTTCACACCATCTTGATCGCACAGACGTACCTACCCACCCCCAAACCCAGGCCTGTCACAGCCAGGCAATTGCCTTGGGCACTCAGCTCAGACAAGGCCCCTGCTAATGGCAAGTTATGTTCTAGAATTCAAATGACGGCAATAACCACTTTGTGACCGAAATCTCAGAACAAAACAGTGCAATGATACTGCTATACAAATCTCTCGTGAAGGGGCCCCTCCCCAATTGTTTGAAGAGGAAAAAGAGAAATATTATGAATGATTAAAAGCAAACATACAAAAACATACAGCTCATTTTAGTTTTCAAGAAAAATGTGGGCTATAGCAACAACTCTTTCGCCATCACTTCCATCCCATTCTAATCACATCACGTCCATTAATAGGTTGTTGTGCCAACCATACGAGGTGAGGTGCTAAACCCAGTGCCCTCGTTCACACTCTCTCCCTCACACAGACACACCCCCACCAACCCCCAATTGTCACAGGCATCGCTTCTCTCTCCTTAGGAGCTAATGTGCTTCGTCTCTGCTCAAGGCTGGTCAGGGACAAAAACAAGCCCGGGCATTTTTGGCACAGACCAGCCCCTGAACACAACCCCCTGCTTTTCTGTGATATGATTAGCTCAGTTCCACGTTTCTATTAAAGTTGGACAAATGGGCTGCCTCATCCAAACGAAGGGCCAGTCTCAAAAGGGAAAAAAACAAACAAAACAAACAAACAAAAACAAAAAATCCCAACAGCCTCAACAGGATCAACCTCGGAGGACTGTAGGGTCTCGCTGGGAAAATGCCCTGAATGCCAGATTACCATTAGATTAGCTCTGTCTGTCTGCTGGTGCTGCTCTACCATAATTAGCAGTTACATAAGGCAGGTCTCTCTGCTGACCCTCTCACCACATCCCCCATCTTCCAATCCCAGCAGAGCAGAGCCGAGCAGAGCGGGATTAGATTAGCCTGCTAGCTAGTCTGGGCTCTCCAAACTAGATTAGGGACCCAATAGGTGACACATGGGGTCATGTGTGTCGTGCAGTGTTGTCTGCCCCCAGGGTGGGGGTAGGGGGTTAAGTTACCCCTGAGGAGGAGAAATCATTATTAAAAAGGTGCACTGTGTAGGATGGTGGCCAGAGTAGGTATTGCAACTTATGATGCTTATTGAAACTGGGCTGCCAATTGCCAAATTTGATGTTTTCATGAATATTTACGAAATAATAAACTAATATTTACTAGTATGACCAAAGAATAGTAAGTTTCCCAGCTAAAAATGTCAATTTCTGGAAATTCTAAATGGCGGACATGGAGAAGATCCTCCTTTTCATGTATGAAAAGTGCAATTTTCCCAGTCATAGTGAATACTTAGAATTTGTGGTGGCGGTGAGTATTCATGAAAAAGGCAACATTTATGAATGGGAAGCATGAATCCTGGTAGGAAACTGCTTAATATATTACACAGTGTACCTTTACGGTCCTCCATAAACTGGTTAACGCTCCCACTATGATGAAGGAAGATGATGTGTCCAAAACATTGTGCTTATTAGCGCACGTTTAGGGCCAAAACATACCAAGGCGGAACGGAACCGGCACGGGACGAACGCGGTCTTTCTGCTTAGTTTCGACCGGCGTGTTTTTCTCTGCCTTTCACACTGACAACGTCGGCGTGTGCGGCCAGTCCTGTTCAAAACCCTCCCCACAGCTAAAGCTAGCATGTGTCCAAAACATTGTGCTTATTAGCGCACGTTTAGGGCCAAAACATACCAAGGCGGAACGGAACCGGCACGGGACGAACGCGGTCTTTCTGCTTAGTTTCGACCGGCGTGTTTTTCTCTGCCTTTCACACTGACAACGTCGGCGTGTGCGGCCAGTCCTGTTCAAAACCCTCCCCACAGCTAAAGCTAGCATGCTACTTTGCCATTCATTTGAATGAGACACCGCCGGTCGCCGGCGTGAAAAATACGCTCGAGTTCTATTTTCCAAATGCAGCGCGGCGCGGAGCCGGCTCCCGCGCCGGCTCCCGCGCCGCTGACGCTCGACTACCGCCGGTTGGTGTGTAAGGACAGATAGGTTTCAATGTATTTTCACCGACGCCGGTAAAAAACGCGGCCGTTCCGCGACGCTTTACCGCCTTGGTGTGTAAGACCCCTTAGGGGCGCTTTTTCATTTTTTTTTTTTGGTAACACTTTCTTTGAAGGGAGTATACATTAGGGATGTCAAATAACAGTTATAAGAATGCTATGACACGACAGGAACATTAATGACACATTATGGATGGTTTTTGACTGATATCTGAGAGTTATGACACCCAATGTCAACTTTAAATGGTTAAAAAAAATAAAAAAGGAAACAAGAGCCATGAACATCAATCATGTGCCATAATGTTCCTGACAACAAACGTCATGTAATTCTTATTCCGGTTACCCAACAACTTTATACAGACCCTTTCAAATAGAGTACTACTGTCTTTGTGGCCCAGGACCGAAACCTGACTGGGTGAATTGGGGAAAGAGCACACAAATGAACATGTAATGTGGAAGTTGCAGGGCAGCGTTCCTGGAGAGATATTTACATCTCAAGACATCTCGCGTTTCAGGGTGTTTACCAGGAACCTTTGTTTCTTTTCGGTTAAATAATTTTTTTGGGTCCGGTGCTCTTGTGTGATAGTGCGTGCCTTCCCTCTAGGATTTAAGTTACCCAAAGCAACAGGACTGTGGAAGCTGCGCGGCTGCATTCCTGCACAAATCATTTCTTTCAGGGCTCAATGAGCCTTTCAGCTGGAGTTTTTTTTCCCCAAGGCTCAGTCATGTGCAAGAAAATCTGTCATTTCAACCTTGAAACACGATGCAGAGATGCGCTAGAATTCAAATCATACAATAGGACGGAAGAGAAGATGATGTGCACACTCTTTTTTTTCTAAGTTCGAAAGGCCATTGTCAATGTATGAAGCCAGATCGGGGACCAGAATGAGGGTAGCCAGCCGGTATGCTTGGGGCACAGTGTCCACTGTCTTCAGGGGCTGGCCACACACAATAACAAGAGAGGCGGAGCCCTCTACTCCAGTAGGTCAACGGCTCTCAGCCTGAACCACCTGACACACCTGTACAAGGAATCTGAATCACAATGAATCACTCCTCAATGAGAGTCTCCGCATTTATCTGTAGTGGTGAGGGCCGCTGACAGCTTTGGTACGAATTCATCTGAAAGCCTGGTACAAATTCATCTGAAAGCCTGGTACAAATTCATCTGAAAGCCTGGTACAAATTCATCTGAAAGCCTGGTACAAATTCATCTGAAAGCCTGGTACAAATTCATCTGAAAGCCTGGTGCAAATCTATCTGAAAGGCCCTCCCATCCAATACATACAATGTCATGGGGACCCAAAACCAGAGGCAATTCTAATGTCAGTTGGGGCCCCGAGCAAAAGCCCAAAAGGAAAGAACATTCAAAACACAATCAGCACTATTATTGTTTTCCGTTGAGCTGTTGTTCACCATGCAGTGGCTTAGGGGCCCCAAGCGGCTGCCTGTCTAGCCTAGTGACAAGATGCGCCTCTGGACCCAATTCTGGGCCTCATTTCGCCCTGGGGGCCAGACTTCTCTTTGCCAACACAACTCCCCCCCCCCACTGCCCCCCTCCGGCTTCCCCGTCTGTGGTGCAGGTTTGCCATCAGATGTAATCGAGACGCTCCAGGTTAAAGTTTGAGCATTTAACGGTCGAGCACGGCTTGAACAAAAGCACCACCACTCCTCTTTTCGGTCCGGGTAGAAATTGTGCTACAACTGTCTGCAGGATGTCCGTGTGTGTGTGTGTGTGTGTGTGTGTGTGTGCGCGCGTGTGTGTTTTTATAGTGACATTTCCTGAACTGAGTTTAACTGATGGAATGGAAATTCACACAGCGCCAGAGGCAGAGCATGTTGGTGCAGGTGGGAGACACGTGCATAAACGTGTGCCCAAAACTCAAGTCTCATATTCCAAAATCTACGCCACATCATCAACATTCAAATCTTCACCAACGTTTCTGGGGATAAAGGCGCAATTGATCTGTGAAGATTCTCATTTGAGCTTTTAGTCAAAAGATTTTGACCAAGCTTGATGGGAAGCGGGCATTTGAAATTGGCCTTGGCTGTATAGATGCCATAAATAATGCTTTCTGCTGGACTGTGGTACAGTGTACAGTCTGTGTATATGATTTGTATATGTCCCTATCAAACAGCAACCAAACAAAATTTTCCCAGAAAGCTTGACAAGTCTTTGGAAAACACCTGCGGGCTGTGTGCCAGTGACCTCAAGTCCACTGTCCAACGCGGCGGCCTGAATGAATAATGTAACCCGTTCATTTCTCCCTCGCGGACACACCCGCACACCAATACATTATGACCAAGTTGGACTGTGAACTGGCCTGGACACCTCGATTGCTAGCGAATGCAGACATCATACGATAAGATATTTATCTCAATGGCAGACCACACTGGATTTCAATAGTAAGAATCTATCCATATGTTCAAGCCTACAGCAAAGAGGTTGTTGAGGTGTGTGCAACCAACAAAAGCCAATTCACAAAGCTGATCTCAGTTACATTAGATTAGAACATTCCATGAACATTTCTTTCACCATGCCACTTGCACTTTACTCTGTGCACCTTGCATACAGCATCTACAAGTTCACATTACCTGTATGGCCACTGATTGTACTTCTGCTGCTGAATGTGTGTATGTGTGTATGTGTGTGTTATTATTATCAATGCCACCTCTGCCAATTTGCCCATTTTCTCACGGACTCCTCTGCTTTAAAGAGGGCGTCCCAAAAATGTATAAACACTTTCCATCTACATTAAGTAAGTATTTAATGAAATTAGTGTACTTTTCAAAGTGTAATAGGATTTACAGGGCACTTTAATATTTGGTCAACAAAACTTATCATCAATCTGATGACTGAGCCCTACGCTATGAGACCTGAAACGGCCACTGGAAGTGAATACAGCCATTGAAAATGAATGCACAAAAAAACCCAACAGAACTGTGTGTGACTTTTTTTTGTTTAAAAATCCCTTTCAGGGACAGGCATCGGAAATGGCCATTTAGCTGTTACAATCCAATCTACATGCCATGTATCGGTCCCCATCAAATAAACCTAAACTTAACTAGCCTCACGTCGTCAGCAGTGCTTGGACAAGAATGGAGGTCAGTTAGAGAACAGGTGGTGGTGGCGGCAAAGCAATACAATGATGTCCAAGTTCTTGCATAATTACTGGCACCAGGACCCGTTGTCAGCACTGGCTGAGCAGAATGCCATTTGTATACCATTTGTTTCCTGTGGACTGCCCAATTATGCCCCTGTAGCACCCAGTGCTCATCAATTCCACCACCCCTAACCCAAACCCTGCAGTGCCCCGTCAGAGCACGTCCATTCTCACTACAACAGTGTGGTTCCCAACGTTTTTTGGCATGGGACCCCATTTAGGCCTGGGCAAAAAATCGATGTGATTTTAAAATCGAGTTTGAACGTCAAATCGATTTGTTTTTTGAGAAATCGCGTTATACGATTTTTTTTTTTTTTTTTTTTAATCATCTGTCAGTTTATGTACCCAAGCGCACAGCGCATTGCATTACGTTCGCCACTTGGCGAAGACGTAGGTCTAGCCTACCTAGTGCATTCTCTGTGTATCCTCCCCCATTACATGCACAAACAAACGTTGTGAGTGAAATGGTTTGACAGAAATATAGTGAAACGGGTGAGGAATACGGGCTCCTGTTCAAATAAGGTGACACTACCTCAAATCGTTTTGCCAATGATGAATTAAACAACCTACCACTTTGTAAATTGTGAATGACAGTGTTGTCGTAACTGTAGGTCGTAGCAGCCGGACTACATGCATGTTTCAATATTTGAAACGAAAACATCTCGCGGAGAAAATGCTAAACAAACTACTCTACCCCTACCACAAGAGTGACGCAAGGTGGAAAGCAATCACGGATGCAATTAGCCTAGAACTGCCTAGGCTACTACGATATGCTTCCAATTTGATATCCAATATTGAATCGAATCGTGAATCGTGAATCGAGTTTGGTAATGGTAAAAATCTAGATTTTTTTTTCAGGGTGAATCGCCCAGCCCTAACCCCATTTTGACATCCCAAATTTGTGGGTACCCAATGCGCATTTGTTTCACAACAAGGTCGGGACCCCATAGGTTTAATAACCTACAGTTTATGTAGCTCAGTGCTGAAAAACACTGCCCTACATCATCCTTCATGTGCTCCCCATAATCTGGAGGCATAAGAGTTTTTACCTCCCCCCTCCCCATGTTATTTATTAATATGCTACATTGCTTTTCTTCCTTAAAAGACGCACTGCGTAGGATGGTGGCCAGAGTAGGTATTGCAACTATGCTCCTCATTGAAACTCTGTTGCCTATTGCCAAATTTAATATCTTTGGCCATTCTAGTAAATATTAGTTTATAATTTAGTAAAAATTCACAAAGTACAGTAAGTTTTGCAGCTAAAAATGGTCTTTCTGGAAATTCAACAAGGCAGACATGGAAAAGATTCACCTCAATCCTGATTGAGCAGTATTAGAGGTTAGACTGAGAAGTACATGGAAACTGGCTCAATGTACTTCCAGTCTACACCACTCTAATCAACCCCACCTTGCCCTTGTCATCCAACAACAACAACAACAACCATGTAGCCAAGCATACTCACAGGCCCCAGGATCTGTCGGCACTGGCTGAGCAGTGTGGCATCCTGCCTGGCCTATATTAGGGATGGGATATCGGTATCGGTGTATCGGTATTGGGTTCAGATAAACATAATTCAGATCATGAATCGGATCAGAATTTTCCCAAAGTATCGGAATTTTCCCGATAGCTAGGTGTAATGTTAATTTGAAATCATAACACTTGCATATTAGTTTTCAGGATGGGATTGTTAGTTTTTTACTTGCCACTTTTTACTTATTAATTGGTTTCTTGTTCTTCTGACTTCCTTTTCTGACCAAATAGCCTACTTGGGCCTACCTCAAGTTGAAACCCATATATACACGCATATACCGGTATGTGGTTTTGGGATTGAATGGGAGTAGTATCGGTATAGGCAGATATCCAAATTTAGATACCGGGATCGGATCGGAAATGAAAAAATGTGTATCGGTACAGCCTATATGCCTGTTTCCACCTACTGTGCCCAATCTCCCAACCACAACCATGTAGCCAAGCATACTCACAGGCACCACGATCTGTCGGCACTGGCAGAACAGGATGGCGTCCTGCAGGGTGCGGTCGGGCACTGTGCCGAAGGGGCAGTGTCCCGGCGGCTGGCTCGCCAGGTGCAGGTTCAGGTGACGCTTCATCTCGCTGAACGTCAGCACAAAGTGGCGGCGGAACGTCGAGCGCACAAAGTCCTGCAGCTCCGGCCCCGGGCCCCCTGTGTGTCCGCCATTTTGGGTGTCCGACGTGGAGCCGTTGGGGGAGCCCGGGTAACCGTTCAGCGAGCCGTTGGCCAGGCCAGGCCCGGCGTTGTCCGAGAGGTCCATGGCCTCGTCTTCCGATTCGCTGAGGGGTTCCTCCTTGATGCACACGGGGGGAGGGGAGGTGGAGGTAGTGATCCTGGAGGCGGCGCCTGAGGGCTTCTGGGCGGGGCCTTTGCGGCGGGCGTCCAGGTCCCTCTGTAGCGACGCCTGGTTGTCACGGGCGCCGTCCCGCGCTGTCTTCAGACGCTGTTCGCCGCTCACGTGGACCGGATCTGGCAAAAGCACATTTCATTTACACGTTAACGACACATTTATAGAGTCCATCGACATGCGTGCATTAAACATAAACATAGGCCCAAACAGACTCAACGAAGCTTCGTAGGCAAAAATGCGTTGAGGGTAGAATAGTCAACACTTTAATTATACAGCAAAAAATGTGTCTAATGGAAAATGTTCCGTACAACCCTATCCCTTGACACAGCATCCAGTCACACATACACACTAGAAGTCTACAGCAAGAGACCGTCATTAATGGCCATAAATAAGCATGAGCATTACGTTGTGACATTTAAGAGATATGCAGTGGGTGGTGCTATGGTATCAAAGTGCAAGGGTGTGTCGTTTAAAGTCATTTCCCACTACTAGATCAGTATCCTGATGAAGCGATAATAGATTAAGTCAAGTGGCCAATTATAAAATTAAATCAATACCATGTGTCAAATGACGACTAAAGTAGACTTTATTTTTTGTAATTATTTAGTCAACTTAACAGTATTTGAGATTAATTGTACCCAATTGTTCAGACAAAATGTTTACTTGAGGGAACAGAGAACAACTTAGAAAGATCTTAGAAATTCACTTCTCCTCTAAGACCATCATGGGTTAAATCGTCGGAGGAGACGTAAACAGAAAGCAAGTCTCCCCCATCGTTACATCAGACAAATCACCACCATTTTTATCAAGTGGCGGTGTGAAAGTCCACTCGATATCCGCTCAACTACAGCAGGGGCAAAGGTGCAGCTCTGATAATGACATCAACATCAAACAGAGCTCCAGTTGCTAGCCCATGGAAGACATGCGTTTAAGGTAGTGTTTCTCAACGGGGGCGGTACAGCCCCCCATGGGGCATTTGGGAGCCCAAGGGGGCGTTGAGAAGGACACAGCTGAGTGGAGGCTGGGCTTAGTTCCTATTCGGGGGCATTCATCTACTTTATTTTTCAATACTAAGGGGGTGTTGGCAGGCTTATGATGAGGTCAAGGGGGCGTTATGAGGCTTGTGATGAGGTCAAGGGGAAGTTTGTTCAAAAAAGGTTGAGAACCACTGGTTTAAGGTTTTTAGTATGATGGGACTATTATCATGATCAACGTGGGAGGGCCACCACGGTGAGGAAAAAAAAGAACAACTTCACCTACACACAGACCAATGAGAACTTTCCCAGACATCAAAAAGATCTCCCTTTCGCCGCCTGTAAAGATATGCGTGCACATACTGTAGGTTTGTGTGACGGAGTTATCAAGATCAACATGAGAAGGGCATCACGGTCTCAGAACAACTTGGCCTACATAGACCACGCTGGGGGTCTCTGAATGAACACACATATACACACAAACGCACCCACACACACACGCACCTGCTTGAGAATCCTTCTTTGGGGCAAAGTCCTCCTTGGAGAAACCAAACACCTTCTCCAGTCTGTGAAGGAAAGTAAGCAAACAAACAATGGGTCAGTGTCCAACTAATCAACTGAGTCGAGGGAAAACCTTCACCCATGGTGTGTTCCAGTATTCACCCTCTGTACTGTGTACCTTGTTTGAGTGCAGTGAAGTACCCTTTCCACCCTCCGCAATTCACGAGGCGAGTACATTCCGATTCCCGTTCTGTCTGATACACTTAACGGAAATGACGGTTGGTCGCGTGTCATCCGAGTTTACCAACCGCTAATATGCAATTCAACACGGAAGGCACTGTTCATTATGCTAACACTTTTTAAAGTTACCCCTGCCTCTAATACACATGGCGATTGTCTTTGGAATCAAAACTATGCTGTTATCACGGAGATTCAACCGTTTGACAGATCTGACACTCAACTACGTCACAAACATGGCGGCCGTTGAGTGCGAAAAGTGTACAGTAACTGCACACTTCGAAAAATGGCCGTTTTGGGGGCGTTATCCGGGTAATTTACAGTACACTTTACCGTCGCGATTAGAAATGGAACACCCTGCGTACCCAAACACAGTGCGGAAAGGGCGGACAGTACGAGTATTGGAACACAGCACCCGTCTATGCAACAATTGATCAGTCTTCGCCTGTGATCAGACGCAGATATTTGTCCTCTGTGCATCTGTGATCTGCAATCGACTTGCTTGACCTATGTGCACCTTACATTTGTGATAGGCTCATATGGACTAGGTGTATTTCTGATCTGTGACCGACTCACTTGGGACAAAGAGCATGCACTGGCTCTGCATCTAGGCCGTGTATGCAACTGTGCAACCATATCAATTGGCCTTTATGTATTTTTTTCCCACAGGTGATCAATTTGCTTAGCCTGTGTGCATCTTTTGATCTGTGTTCGACTCACTTGGCCTGGATGCCCAGCCAGAGCATGTGCTGCCTCTGGGCCACGTCGGGGTGCTTCTTGACGAACTCGTGGTCGCTGGGCAACAGGAACTCCCAGCCGCGGTTCACCCTGGGGGACGACATTTGCTCCAGGAAGTCTTTCACGTCCTCAGGGGGCAGCTAGGGAGGAGGAGGAGGAGGAGGAGGAGGAGGAGGAGAGAAGCAAGAGAGCACGGTCAAACAAACTGAGAAGGAGGTGGAGGAGGTCAAGAAGAAGGAGGAGGAGAGAGGCAAGAGACCAGGTAAAAACAAAGCTAAGGAGGAGGAGGAGGAGGAGGAGGAGAGAAGCAAGAGAGCAGGTTAAAAACCAAGAATGAGGAGGAGGAGGAGGAGGAAGAGAAGATGGAGGAGAAGGTAGGGAAGAAGGAGGAGGAGGAGGAGAGAGGCAAGAGACGAGGCTCAAAGAACTAAGGAGGATGAGAAGGAGGAGGAGGGGAGTGGCATCTCTTCCACGTCCTCAAGGGATTGCGGGGTAGGAGACGGCATGTTCATAAAAACACAAAATGCTCAATACACACAAATAGCTAGCGATTGGCAACCAGAGCTCATTAGTTACAACCCAGTGCAGCACATTATTGAAAAACGGTACCTGGTTTTACCCGTCCAATTCAACCAAGTGACAGATCGGGTAAAAGCAGGTAATTTGGAATATGTGAGAATAGATAGTAACTAATTAATCCAGGTTGCCCATCACTGGCTATCTTTGCTTATTGAGCATTGAACAGTATGTTTTAATGAACCTAAAATGGGCTGATAACAGTAGCAGATAGATATTATTACTATGGCACATAAATACACATATATGTGCTTAAGCAGTGTTACGGCTGCGTAAGATGACCTTCTGTAGGTAAAAAGGGCAAAAAAGGGCATTTGGGCGGGTTTTTCTGCAGATTTACAGCCAGAGAAATCAATAGAATTTAGTTCAAATTGGGCGGGATTTAGTGCTTCCAGGCTGATTTTGAGCAATTCAGGGCTGGAAATCATCAGGTTCATCTGGCAACCCTGTCCTTGTGCCCTGTAACCGTAAAAACCAAAGACCTTCACATCCACAGGGGATGGCTGAATGGAGGAGGGGGAGGAGAGGAGCAGCGGCATAAAAATAGCACATGTACTGTACACAGGCACAAACCAACACAGGTGAACTGGAGAGGGAAGAGAAGCAGGGGCCTCCTGTGGTGAAAACATGGCTCACACACACACAGCAAATCCATGTACCTAATCAACACTTACACAGGGAGCTCAAGGGAGAAGAGCAGGTTTCAAACAACCTCACATACAAAAAAATAGCAGTTACTAAGTGCTGATTCACACACACACAGCTTCAACAGCGCAAAGTCGGCAAAAATTGTAAATTCTTTTTACAAGTCCCCGCCGGCCACAGCACTATGTGTGTGAAAGGACTAATCAGTTTTCGTGCATTCACACCTTTTATGCTGGCAAAAAAAGTTTCTGCACCATTAGCACACAGACTGTCGATGTGGCATCACAATATGTACACAGGGACTACATCATTGACATATACTAGTGTGATGTTGTTCCCTGGATAAATAAAGGTTAAAAAAATGTTAACAGGTGGTTGGAAGGATGGGAACAGTTCAGTCACACACACACGGGCCATGTACCTGGTAATATGTACACATGGATACCATTCAATAGAGTGCTTATGTGTACTTGCAACACGAACACAGACACAAGGAAGTGGATTCGCATTTCACAAAAAAGAAGCTCTATGTAAATGTGGATATTATTAAGTTACCCGACAAGAGGAAAGAATTTCATAAGAACAGGTTACAGATATGGCGTGTTTATGTATAGTGCTTGTATGCCAAATCAGATACCCATCAGGACAAGGGCCTTTCACATATACAGCCAGACATACAAATAGCACAGAGTAGAGTAGAGTAAACTGCAATCCCTAAAGTATACCAAAAAGCAGAGTCAATACAGCATAATATTGAGTAAGGAGGACAAATTCCAATGCCTCTACATTATGATACAACATTGAGGCATAAGTCAAGAAACTTAGGCTCAACCAAATAGCACCGATGTACTAGAATCACTAACTCTACGGTGTTGTATTTATGGGCATATGAATAGCCACTGCCGTGCCTTAATGGTGGTGCTGTAACGATGACACTGGCAGTGATCGAAAACCTAGATTCAGAAGCTACAGTCCAGTGGCACATGTTCCACAACAACCAGATTTACCAGTCCAACTAGCATTTGGACAGGTACAGTTACACCAGGTCACCTGGCACACGTGGCACTGGACTGTAGCTTTTGAAGCCGGGTTACCCATCACTGCTGACTTCCCCAAAAAGTGTGTTTGGACTAAATCAGAAGCGAAGCTCTGTGCAGAGTCACAGTTAGTATGGGGAGGCCCAGGCTACACGTCCGTACCTTTATAAGCGCAGCCACCTCCTTCCTCATCACCGAGCGCTCCTGAGTGAAGCGCCACATCTGCAGAGGGGGTGAGGAGCAGAGAGGAACACAAGATGGATAAGAGGAGTGTAGAGGAGAGTAACTTTATTGATACCGAGGGGAAATACAGGTGCCAAGTAGCTTACTAAATACATATAAAGCCCACATGGAGATTTCGAGACACATAGCACAGATAATAGTAGGGTGGGATAAAAACTACGGAAAAAAGGCAACAGTGCAAAAACATCATCTGTGAGTTGAGGGATAACAAGGGATAACATGATACAACATGGAGAGGCCTGGTTTAATGTAGACTGATGGCAATGAAGGGATTTACAGTAATATTTGCAGGCCAGAGGAGATTCAGAAGAAGAGACAATCAAGTACCAAATACAATCCTATATCACCTGGTTCTCCCTGTGAAGTTAATACAAGTTACTATGATATGGAGGACTTCCTCTAACAGGCTCAAAACTGTGAAAAATCAGGGAATTTAGAGAATGAAAGGGAAAAGAATGTGGTGATGGACAGAGTGATCTAGAATGATCTGAAAGCAATGGGACTTCTCAAGCCTTCTTCTGTCTTATGAATGAGCCATGAGAAAATAATGAAAAGGGAATATGGTTTATTTGAGGGACCACGCATATTAATGAACACATCAATATAACCTAGATGTAAATGTGCCATAATGAACACAATGGCTACTTTCCATCTGTAGTCCCTAAAAAAACACACTAACAAAGTGTAAAAAACCTCATACAAAATAAAATGCATAAACAAATAATAATGATAAGACAACAGGCAGTCACTAACTGCCACTTATCATTAGATGTAGGTACTGAGAAAAGAAGCATGTCTGGTTATCTAGGTAGGTACCACTGTTTTAAGTGGCGTTTGAAAGCTTTGTATGTAGGACATTCTCGTATTGACATGAGTTAAGTGCCCCAGAATTGACACCCAATTATTCACGGTACACTCTCTCTCCAATAGAGATACATGTAAATGTTATCCTGCAGGCCCCTCTTGCACAACCCAAAATAAGTGAATGAAGGAATCGAAGAACAGCACTCTTTCTATTTTTCTTTGTTAATTCGCCCAAAGACATTTTGGGTAGAGCTTTTCTTCAGCGGGTAATGGTGATATCACCCAAGAGTGCTGTCTTTCGCTTCTTTTATTCATCTATGCTTTACTTGGGATTCAGCACCCAGAAATTAGGGGAGAGTGAGTGCATCCTCTCCCATTCTCTAAAGCCAAAATTACGAAGCGAAATGAGTACTCACCACGAAGTCCCTTCCCCTGCAGAGCACCTCGGCAGGCACGCCACTGTGGGGACTGCAGCTTGTCTTGGGGTACAGCACGTCACTGCAGACACACAGGCACAGACACCAATCATCAGCTTACTTGTACACACCATAAGTTCCATTAGGCTTAGAAAATGAATTGATTTGACACATATTGCATTTGTTTTGATTGACCAGTCTGGTGTGAACATGAATATCCCTATGGGACAAATTAAAGACTTCTAAATTACTTTTTTTTAAAATAATTTCCTTTCAGCTCCTTTCTGTTTGGTCCAGCTACTGATGTGCGCACATTCTTTGACTTTTTAGCAGAGTAAATTCTCACCTCTTGACGACCCAGTTGCCCTGTACCAACATCGCCACCTGCTGAATACATCGCAGTACTGCGGTGGAGTCGGTGCCCGGAGCCAGCAGGCCCATCAGGTTGGCAAACGGCATGACCTTCACTGTGGACACAAGAGGCAGACCAAAAATACTGAATGAAACCAAGATAACGCAAAACACGCCCACTCAATGCAAAAGCGTGTGCTCAAGTTGGGTCTCCTAAGGGGGCGTTGTCTCCAACTTCTTCTTCTCTTTTTGACGTGTTTGCGCAAGACGTGCGCTACCGCCATCTACAGCGCTAAGGGGACTTCATTGATTCTCAACCTCAGGACTCCGAAGGTCTCCTAACCGAGGTCTCCTAAAGGGGCGTTCACCCGACATAAAGTGGATACCGGAAAAGAAACAAAATGACGCTTCTTGTTAGATCCACTTTCTTTGGGCAGACCAATATAGTGATGAATACCAAGGTGCCATTGAAATAGACATTTGGTGTGGCACGTCCACCTTTACTAGCATTTAAAATGAACAGCCTTCATGCAAGTTAAATTAGGTATTTTCCCTGGAGCACTGCATACATAAACGAAGCATACCTCAAAGATAACATGCTTTACACCAAGGTTTGCTGCATTGAGGCCAAATTATAACAGAAGCGCGCTAATCTCATAATCGCATTGATGCAACATTGATTGGATATTTCCCTTTTTCAGTAGCTTAGACTCAAACAAAGATGCTACTGAAACAAGAACATTTACTGTCACGAAGTCGTAATCATGTAGTAAACTAACAGTAATTCCAACACATTTTCTAACTCATCGCCAGTTTACCATCAATGTAATCAATGGCTGTATACAGTCAGACCATGGTGCTCTAAAATTAAAAATGAAAGCACTTAACACTTTGGAAGTCAGGAATGCGACTTCACTCGATTACTGAAGCAGGTGCTCTTTGGATCAAGGCAAATAGGAAATTACAATAAAGGCTTATAACTTAATCTGGCAGTGTGCCTTTGGGAACACATCGCAATACTTTCATCGCAGAAACCACTGCAGTTAAGTTTGACCACATTGCATGGTACTGCCAAGTGGTTATGGAGTAAAGCGTCTGCCAAAAATAATGTAATGTAATGTGATGCCTGAAGGCCTTGCTCACCGTTCTTCATGAGTGTCTTGACCTGGTCTCCCAGGGGCAGGGTGCGCAGCTGGGCCATGGACAGCACGTTACTGGGGCCAGTGGGCTTCACACTGAAACAACACAACACAGAGAGGAGGCTTGTCATTAGGGATGTCAACCATGAATCAATTACATGGGAAATGGGAATGAATAAGTGTGTGTGAGAAGGGAAACATTTCAAGCATTTTCTCTGATTTTTAATTTTTAGATTTAATTGCGAGTTGATCGATAAGGCCAATCAAATGACACGTAATGAATTAATTGATTATTTGCATCCCTACTTGTCACGTCACTGTTCACAATTCAAAGTGAATTCCAGTCGGCCCGAGTCGCCAAGGGAACACAAACTATTCAGTTCCCGCGTTGCCCATCCCAGGACCATCTGATCAGCATGAGCAACCATGGAATCTTAATATCTATGCAGCTGTGTCCCTAACTAGTTAACTGTGTGCTATGCTGAAGTTATAAAATTAAATCATACTCACACTTTCTCTTCTGTTACTGGAGGCATCAGCATGGCCAAGTACTCGCTGTAGAGAAGAAATTCCAAACAGATCAGCTCACAGACTGTATATGGATAAGCATAATTTGTTCAAGTCAACATTCAACTCTTTTCTTTTTTCCAGATCATATATCTTCCATCAATGCTTTGGTAACTAGTTCACTATCGCTCAAGCAAAGCATGAAAATAAAAGTCTAATTCTTAAAGGTGCACTGTGTAATATTCTTAGCACTTTCTTTCCACAATTCATGCTCCCCATTCACAAATGTTATCTTTTTCATGAATTATTACCACCACTATCAAATTCTAAAGTATTCAATATGACTTGGAAAATTGACCTTGCATACATGAAAACGGGGATCTTCTTCATTGTGCATTATTTAGTAAATATTCATGAAAACGTTTTTGAGCAGTAGGGAGCACAGTTTTAATGAGCTGTATAGCTGCAATACCTACTCTGGCCACCATCCTACACAGTGCACCTTTAAAGCTAGTATGGTAAATTGGCCTGAACTGGTGCTCACCCAGGAGTCTTGACCAGCTCTGTGTTCTCCGTGGTGCCCATGGACTGGCAGAACAGGTACTGCCTCTCATGGTCCGAACGCCCATCCTACACAACAGGAATTACATGCCGTTACGAGAGTGTATTGCAACAATGTGTTTTTCCCAGATGGTTAACAAAAAAAGAACCAACTTGCTAGCCACTTTGACCGATCAGTGTGTGTGTGTGTTTGGCTAGTAAGATTATCATCTACTAGCCGTTTTGGCTGATGATGGAAAAAAGTTTAGCGCCCTGAGTGACAGTATACCTTGATGCCGCGGTGGAACAGGTGTATATGTGGTGATATATCTTGATGCCGTGGTAGTGGAGGTGTATAGGTGATAGTATACACTGATGTGGTAGTGCAGTTGTATTAGTGTGATGGTGTACCTTGATGCCATGGTAGTGCAGTTGTATTAGTGTGATGGTGTACCTTGATGCCATGGTAGTGCAGGTGTATAACCGGACAAATAGACCAGCCGCGACGCGATTGAAGCGACAGAGAATCGCTTCTGTGCAGCAAGAGCGATACGAGCGATTGAAGCGACTAGCGTATGTCCGGGCAAAGCATTCAAACATTCCCATTGGCTGCTGTCACTGATCTCTATACAGTCAGTGGCTGTTGCGGCTGGTCGCCGAACCGTGTCATAGAAAGTGGAAAGGATTTCAACTTCAAATTGTCGCTCTCGCCGTGCGAAACGCTCTAGTCTCCAGAATCGCTTTTGTCGTGCGACTCAATACAAAGTCAATTACTTCCGTCGCTCGCCTCGTTCATGTCACGCTTGGTCTATTTGTGCGGTAAAGCTATGCATACAGTCATTATTTCTCTATGTTACATCCAGAGCGAATACAGCAAATTCATGGCAAAACGTCTTCAGCGACTTCAGCTACTCGATGTACAAGCAGTTTTATAGTGTGATAGTATACCTTGATGCCGTGGTAGAACAGGTGTATACTGTAAAACCTCTAATTGTGGCCTGTATTCCATTACTGGCCTGGATTCTAATATTGGCCGGTCTCGCTGTCGGCGGAGGTAAATTGGGGCCGGTCTCTTGTACAGGCCGGGTCTAAAAATAGAATCAATGTTTTTTTCCGTTTACCGGATATCTCACGTTGTTCTCAAAATCCACAACTGTAACCATTAAGCTGGTTAGCATTAGACATAGTTCCTCACTCCGAAAAAGGACCAATTTGCTACTATACAACAAACGGTGCACACGCCAAAGACTAGTTATTAGCCTACATGTGAGCAGCAGTGTGTTAATATCAGCTGTGTGACAGCGACCGCTTCGGTCAGCTTCTCTAGCTTTCCTGCAGAAGCTGGTTAGCATTAGACATAGTTCCTCACTCCGAAAAAGGACCAATTTGCTACTATACAACAAACGGTGCACACGCCAAAGACTAGTTATTAGCCTACATGTGAGCAGCAGTGTGTTAATATCAGCTGTGTGACAGCGACCGCTTCGGTCAGCTTCTCTAGCTTTCCTGCAGACGCTTGGGTAACCTAGCAACAACACGAGCCCAGAATACAGCCAGAGGCAGAGGGAGCGCGCCCATAAAGAAAGAGACTTTGCCTTGGTTGCAAAGTTGAAAGCCCTCGTCGTAAATGCATTTGGCGGTCAAACTTTTACTATGCATTGCCAGTGGAGGAAAAATAGGAGGCACGGTACAGTATTAGACAATAATATGGTTACCTCGCTTAACCATCATATATTTCCGTAATGTGCTTCAAACAGAGATTGCTTCACATCAGGCTACGGACCGGAAATAACAGAAATTGCATGTGTATTTTCCCAACATTTGGCTGCAGCAAGAAACAGTTTGCCTTGTGAAGTCTGGAGTAAAATAGGGAGTGAAACAGCCACAGATATTGGAAATACGACCGTCAATGCCAATGACAGTTGCCACATAGTGTCCATAAGCTCAAGGCGAGAACGGGAGGAAAGACAAACAGAGGAGGGAGGGACACACGCCTCGTTAGTAGGAAATACCGTAACTGTTATGGTAACTGTAGCCTACTTTTTCAATAAATGAACCAAGTATTTAATTGGTTCAAAATACGGTAGACACATGGTTTTATTCATTCCACTGGTAGTCTGTTTTGCTCAAATAGGAATACAGGCCTGTCTCTAATTCTGGCCTCCTTCCAATTATGGCCCGGTCCAAGATGCACTTGAGTAAATACAGGCTCCGGCCAATTTTAGAGGATTTACGGTATGTGATGGTATACCTTGTTGGCGTGGTAGTGCAGGTGTATGTACTAGTATACCTTGATGCCGTGGTAGAACAGGTGTATATGTGAAAGTATACCTTGTTGGCGTGGTAGTGCTGGTGTATCTATGATAGTATACCTTGTTGCTGTGGTAGTGCAGGTGTATTATAGTGTGACAGTATACCTTGATGCCGTGGTAGAGCAGGTGTATATGTGATAGTATACCTTGATGGTGGTGGGGCAGGTGTATTACCTTGATGCCGTGGTAGTGTAGGTGAACCCAGGGCTCCTCCGCCTGCTTCTTCTGCAGAAACTCGTAGGACTGAACACGCCGCTGGCGAGCCTGCTCCGACTCCGGACGAGAGAACCGCACCTGCAGGGACAAACAGGGGGTTAAACTGTGCTCTGGTTGGGAAATGCTGGCAGAATAGCTAGTTGGAAAAAAATACTCTTTACTTTAAAAAGAAAGAAGTTAACCGCACACTTGCTTGTCTTTTTGGATCCTTGAACTTTTGCAAAAAATATACTGATGCTTGAAGCCACTGATAATATCCTACTTCATTCTGAAAAGGTGTTTCGCTTTGAAAGTGGACTTCAAATGAAGTGGGAGTGTGAAGCGAAGAGAAATTGGACAGGGCCTTCGTCAGAATCATATGACTGGCCCTGCTGTGGCCAACCGGTAGGGCACTTGTCTGCCATGCGGCCGACCTGGGTTCGATTCCCGGCCCAGGTCATTTGCTGACCCCTCCCCACCTCTCTCCGCATTCACTTCCTGTCCACCTCTCATACTATCCTGTCATCAATAGTCATAAAAGACCAAAAAATATCTAAAAGAAAAAAAAAAAGAATCATATGACTGAAATGGTGTCTCTGAATCGGTCTCAAGTGTCATTATGTGAAATAAAAAGTGTGAGATGGAGACAACCAGAAAAAAAGATAGACAGTCAGACAAGAGAAAAACAACAGGCATGCAAACAGAGAAAAAGCATAGAGAACAGCTTACAGTAATCGCCTTCACATCGTCCTCTGCCTCATCCTGAGAGGAGCCCCCATCTGGACCCAAACAAAAAGACATATTTCAAAAATAAACACATTATATTGACAATTAAGGCTCGCCATGTTTCATATCCATAATTTGTGTCATTATCATAATTGATCCTATTCTCAGCACCAGATTATGAGGAATGGATGAAACTTGGAACAGTCTTGGGTAGTTGTTTCAACAAGCACCATATGCCTTACTGTACACAGAGCTTTTTGAGTAGAGACCAAGGCAGACCCCGATTTTTTGGGGGGAAAAAAATGAATATATATTCTAAATATCTTCTGACCTCCTTCAGAGATCCTGGTGGTATTACTTGGTGGTATATTTCCATTTATGTCTGGAGACCTCACAATGTTGTGTAAATAAAAGCTAACTGGGGTACCAATTACGCTGAGAGGAGCTGTATGTCAATAAAGAGTGTTTCATGCATCTATAATTCCTGTCATTATTTGACTCCCATCACCAGGATCAGAGTGTGTTGAATGGTTAGCCCCATTGTATGAATGCAATGTAATGTAATGAATGCACCAGAGTGTAATGATGACAGGCTAGGTAGATAGGCGAAGCCAGCGTACCTTCGTTAGCTGCCTCCCTCTCGCGGTGCTTGGTGTCGGCCTTGTCCAGGTAGGTGAAGCTGGGCCGCATCTGGAGGATGCCCTGCAGTGGCGTCAGGTGGATCTCACCTGCAAGGACATTAAACACCTCAACTCAAAAACAGCACCACATTCGTTTTACACGTATATGGATATTTACCTCCGTCAAGGAGGTAATGTTTACGGTCGTGTTGGTTTGTCTGTCTGTCTGTCAGCAGGATAACTCAAAAACTAATCAACAGATTTGGAAGAAACTTTAAGGAGTTGTTGGTAAGGACCCAAGGAACAAGTGATTCAATTCTGGTGGTGATCCGGATCACGAACCGGAACCAGGACCTTTTTAAAGATTCTGTCAGCAGGATAACTGAAAAACTAATCAACGGATTTGGACGAAACTTTGTGGAGTTGTTAGTAATGACCCAAGGAACAAGTGATTAAAAGTGATTAATTCTGGTGGTGATCCGGATCACGGACCAGAACCAGGACCTTTTTAAAGATTCTTCACCATTACTGGCCTATAAATCTAGACACCCATAGTGACCGCAAATTGAATTGCGGAACAGGGCAAAGCATTCCAGTTTATAACTCCACAAAAGAAGGCAGAAAGAGAGGGTGTAACTTGTCAAATGTTCTATCAAACAGCTTCCTTGGCGGAGGTCTGCGCTCTCTGAGTGCTTAGTTTGGAAAATGCATTCATTTTAGTGTTCCGTTTACATGTAAGCGGAGATTTAGAATGTGCATTTCAAACCTATGGTTTTAAAAATATACCATTTAGGGGGCTAAAATGCATTTGTAAAATATCAGCATATGTGGAACCACCATGTAACTTTGAAGGATTGGTTGCCTGCAAGAGCGTCAGGAGGATCTCATCTGGAGCAAATTCCAAAACGATGGTTCAGTGATAACCCAGCTCGTTGAAAGGATAACTTCAGCCAATTTCAACATGCAGTTGTAACGCTCACACTACCCTGGACTTGTCTGTATGTGAGATTTTTTTTTTTTTTTTTACTTCAGCCTTTCCTGAGATCCTGGTCATTGTAATGGGGGCAGGTGTTAGTTTACATTTCAAAAAAGCATCTTGATTTTTTCCCCAAAAACATCCAAAAGTTATGCAACATCAGCAGACCGCTAGCAAACAGCAATACCTTTTGGGAAAATATTTGGAGTACGGTAGGCCTATGTTAAGATTTTTTTAAATGTATAAAAAGCTGCCCCCATTAGAATAGCTCAGATCTTGGAAAGGGCTGAGCCAAAAAATGCAGCATCACCGGGTACTGACAAGTCAAGGGTAGCGTGAGCAATACAACAGCATATTGAAATTGGCTGAAGTTGTCCTTTAACCAAAAGATTCGAAAAGCATGGAGGGATTATGTATTGATAATATGTATATTCCCGTGTTTGCTTTGGATCTTCAACGTGTTTGTTCAGAGAAAACAAGTAAAGTCACTGGAAAATGCCCACGATCAACTGAAGACAGATGTATGAACAAAGCTTTGTGATTTATGGTTGTGAGGATCTGTTTCGAATCTGATATGGGTGGGGGAATGATGCCGTGAGGTTTATGACTGGATAAGTTATCTCTGTGTGAGAGGAAAACCTTACCGAGGAGCTTGAAGCTTTTTCTGCCTCGGCAAAAACAAAGCCCGAGGGCTGTACAGCTTTGGCAGTGTATACATGGGTTCACCGTATTAATAAACACGATGTTGTGAGGGGGGGCAAGACACTGGCAGCCAACCATGTGATCTAATTTTTTGACCGACAGCGGTCTCCAACAATCAGAGCTTCAGTTGTGCGCAGATATTGTTGCGCAGCCAGGAGAAAACAAAAAAATAGAATCCATGTATAGCTAAGTTAAGCTCATCACACATTTACACTCACCAGCCAAATCATTAGGCAGACCTGTCCAACTGCTCATTAACGGAAATGTATGATCAACCATTCAAATTGCGGCAGCTCAATGCATTTGGGCATGGACATGTGGTTGAGACAATCTGATGAAGTTCCAATCAGAATGGGGGAGAAAGGTGATTTAAGTGACTTTGGCCGTGGCATGATTAGTAGTGCTAGCCAGATTGCTTTGACTATTTTAGAAACTGCTGATGTCCTGGGATATTTGCACACAACCATCTCTGAACAGAGAATAGTCAGAAAAAGGCTAAATATCCAGTGAGCAGCAGTTCTGTGGGTGAAAATGCCTTGTTGATGCCAGTGGTCAGAGGAGAGAGGCAAGACTGGTCCAACCTGATAGAAAGGCAGCAATAAGTCAAATAGCCACTTGTTACAACAGAGCTATCCTTACCTTTGCGAATAACAGCAACTGCATAGCGAGACGTGTCTGTGGTTGCCTGAATAGATGTCAAGGTTTGCTTGTCCATCATTTTTCTAAAACAAAACAAAAACGGAGACAAAAATATCACAATAATATGCGTATTGTTAGATGTACAACGAATTTTAAAAAGTCATATCTGAAGGCAAAGTCAAATATCTGTTCCTGAATGTTAGATTGTATTTATACTCAACACTACAATACTTAGTTAAAAAAGTTCTGTAGACCAAGATATTGTACCCATGATCTACAGTGAGTCCAATAAGTATTTGATCCCTTGCTGATTTTGTTGGTTTGCCTACTAACAAAGACATGATCCGTCAATAAATGTTATGATAATATGTATTCTAATTAGGGATGCAAACGATTAATCGATTAATCGACTTTAATCGATCAATGCATTAATCGATTAAAAAACATTAATCGCAATTAATCGACAATTCAACTTACAAGTGACCTAGGTGAAATAGGCATGTGAAGAGTGTGTGTGAAGAGGGGTGTGAATAGTGGGAATATTTCAATCACCTTTGGATTAAAGAATTGAAATAGAATTCATTTGAATGTGGTATTTTATCTCAATTTTTAATTGAAATGTTTAGATTTAATAGTTTTTTCCCAGAGAAACATTGAGATTTAGGGGGGAAAACGCTGCTTATCAATTAATCGTAAGTCGATCGATAAGACTATCAACTAATGATTAATGAATTAATCGATAATTTGCATCCCTAATTCTAATATGGAGAGACAGAATATCAAAAAGAAAATCCAGAAATTAACTTAAAAGAATATATATTAATTTATTTCCATTTCATCGAGCAAAATAAGTATTTGATCCCCTGCCAACTGATTACAGTTCCGGGCCCACAGACCAGATGGGCACTTCAGATCAACTTGTCATCTGAATTAAAGACACCTGTACATACTAACATGCATAAAAGACACATCGAATCAGCAGAACCAGTCCATAGTATGAGTGAATCAGTCACACTCCAACCTCACCAGCATGGGAAAGACCAAAGAGCGGTCAAATGATATCAGGGACAAGATTTTAGACCTGAACAAGATTAAATGGGCTGCAAAGCCACAAGAAAGAGACTGGGTATTAATGACCCAGCTGTTGATGCATTTCTTCCAAAATGTGAGGAATACAAAATGACTATCCATCAGGCTGTCTGGGGTTCTATACAAGATTTGACCTTTTGTAGGGATTTGATAATCATGAGAACAGAAAGAAAGCACCCTAGACCTGTACGGGATGAACTAGGCAATGATATCAAAGCTACTGGGACCAAAATCACTGAGAAAACTACTGGTAGCACTTAATGCCACAGAGGTTTAAAATCCTGTAGTGCACACATGGTACCTCTACTTCAGAAGGAACCACCTGAGGTCCCACCTGAGGTTTGCCAACGGACATCAGACTGGTTTAGGATATGATAAGGAGGTGCTGTAGTCAGATGAAACCAAAATCAAGCTGTTTGGCATTAACACAATTCAATGTGTTTTGAGAAAGAGTACTGCTGTCTATGATCCCAAGAACACCCTCCTCACCATCATGCATGAAAGTGGTATCATTATGGTTTGAGGGTGTTTGTCTGGCCAAGGCACAGGACAACTTCACATAGTCAACGAATGGATGGAGGGAGACATGTAATGTGCAATCCTGAGTGCAAACGTCCTTCCCTCCACCACTACACTGAAGGGTGGGCCATTTTTGGATCTCCCAACATGACAATAATACACAACATACAGTCAAAGCAATGAAGGAGTGACTCAATAAGAAGCATATTAAAGTCGTGAAATGGCCTAGACAGTCTCCAAATATTAACCCTATAGTAATTCTATGGAGAGAACTGAACCTCCCATTTGCCAAGCTACAGCCACAAACTATTAATGTTTTAGAGATAATCTGCAAAGGAAAATGGGCAAAAATATGTTCTACTATATGCACAACCATTGTCATCAACTAAAAGAAGCATCTGACCTCAGTGCTAGACAACTAAGGCTTTGCCACAAAGCACTTTTTCTTCTTTAGCGAGAGGGGTCAAATACTTATTTGCCTGTAGTAAATACAAATAAATTAAAATATATTATTTTAAGTTATTTTCTGGAATTTCTTTTTGATATTCTGTCTCTCCATGTTTGAATACATATTATCATAAATTTATGAACTGATCATGTCTTTATTAGTGGGCAAACCGGCAAAATCAGCAAGGGATCAAATACATATTGGACTCACTGTAAGTCAGTGATTACCGGCAGTGGTCGAGTTGTAAAATCCAAGCAGGGGGGATGGACAGAGACGAGTTCTGATAATTGGGGGTAAGAGGGTTTCTCCCCCGAGAAAATGTTGAAAATGTAGTTGATAAAAGTGCAATTTTAGTACAATATGTGAAGAAGGGATGCCTGTTTTAGAAGGGGGTGATTTTTGACCATTTTCATTAAGGGGGATGATTTTAGACCATTTTCATTGTAGGGGGGATGACATCCCCCCCATCCCCCTACAACGCGAGGCTTGATTACCGGTACCTACCAGGGGTGTGTGTACCACTAGGGGTAGCAAGCACACTACAGGGGGTACATGGACAAATTATAACAAATGCATGGAACATGGTCACATTGGGATAAACAGTAATTCTCAACATTTTTTTTAAATTAACGCCCCCTGGACCTCAGCATAAGCCTTGCAACGTCCCCCTTAGTATTACAAATTAAAATGGACTAATGCCTCCCAAAGGCAACTAAGCACCACCCCCTCTTAGCTGTATCCATCTGAACGACCCCTTTAGTCTACCCAACGACCCCCTGGGGGCTGTAAACCCCTGTTGAGAAACACTATGAAAATGTAACAGGGCATTCGTGGTAGGACTAAAATATTTAGGGGGTACACAAGACAAAAACCGGTTGGGAAACACTAATATAAGTGACTGACAGCAGAACTCTCAGCAGCACAATACTACTACCAACAATAAATAGCGAAAATGCACAGTCCATAGCTTTGGTACGGAGCCAGAAATTGAAGGAAGCAAGCAACACTCACACAGAATACAGATTGGACTCGTCACATGTAGTGCCATCAACGTTGAGGGCAATCTGTTCCCCTTTACTGCGGCAATAGTTTGGGCTCATTGTATCCATGGCCACCTCAAGCTCCACCTACACACAAAAAGTCAAAATCAATCAAACAGATCAGTCAATCTAGCTGTGATTTTATTTCTGCCTGTGCATGCTTTTCTACAAATACTGCACATACCTTCTGTTCCTTAAAGGGACACTGTGTGAGATTTTTAGTTATTTATTTCCAGAATTCATGCTGCCCATTCACTAATGTTACCTTTTTCATGAATACTGACCACCACCATCAAATTCTAAGTATTCATTATGACTAGAAAAATTGCAATTTTCATACATGAAAAGGGGGATCTTCTCCATGGACCGCCATTTTGGATTACCAAAAATAGCCATTTTTAGCTGCAAAAATGACTGTACTTGGAGCTTACTAGAAAATATTTGATTAATACTTAGTAAACTTTCATGTAAAGATCAAATTTGGCAATAGGCAGCCCAGTTTCAATGAGCAGCATAGTTGCAGTACCTTTTTTGACCATTTCCCGCACAGTGTCCCTTTAAGCTTAATTTTGGCAGTTGACATTAATAAAGACACAAAGGGTGTGTGCATGAACTGCCACTGTGACTACACAGCAATCAGAGCTCTGACTTTAAAACTGTCTGTTATGTTCAATGATAGAGTGGAGTGCTCGTTTAACCCCTTCCCAAACCATACGGATAAGCTTAAGCTTTTCAGATCATCAGGTTGCGTTTACATTTTTTTCATTTTAGTTGTCATTTTATTTACTACATTACAACTTTAGACTGTTGTCCTACCTTCTGTTGCTTCGGCTTAATTTTGGCAGACAAATGAGTTGCATCGTTGTATGTCATAGTCGAGGGTCGCACGGGATACTGTAAGAGGTACAGGGAGTGATATGCAGGGGAACAACCATAAATGCATTCAAATAGTGAAAGATGTGTTGTGTATTGTTTGTATCGCGTGCTAAGATTTTACCTGAAAAAGGTACAGCTTCTCCGCAAGACTCTTGGCCAGGTATACATCAAACTACAGAACACAGTCAAGAAAAGAAAAATAAGCCTATTCAATCCTGCTCATCAGTCCCATGTAGAATGCACATTTGGTGCCTTGTGAAACACAGTTTCAATCTTCAATAGTTGCAAATTACAATTGATGGCAATAAAGAACATTTTGACTCTGAGGCAAGTTTATGTCCAGGGCTCGAAATTAAATTTTCACCACCAGCCAAAATGGCACGTGGATGTTAATCTCACTAGCCAACCATACACTAACTAATGTGTCAAAGTGGTTAGTAGGTTGGTCTTGCCTACCTGCCAAACTGAAATTTCACCAGCATTTGGCCGGTTGACTGGTGTTAAGTTAGAGCCCTGTTTACATCACATAAACCACCTAAAGATGTGGTTGTGCTAGGATTTGAGGACAGGAAGTACTATCTTTTATAGGAGGTTATGGGCTCGAAAGTTAGAAAGCGGAGGGTGCAATCAAACCTCTTGTATGATGGGGTCGTCGTCATCCCCGCTGGCCATGATGAGAGGACAGGGAGGTACCTCTGCAACAGACCCCTGAAGTCCAACACACAGGATTAGAGAAGTGCTGAGGCACTCACTTTACGAATAAATACCTACAGAATGCTAACATTCCTCGTTTTAAAACTGACACCGTCTCGAGGCTGAAGATTTGTCATCCATTGTCCAGGTTTTGGATAACGTGATACACTCCCGTCGTCGCTAATGTGTGAAGTATGATGCATGCCCTTACTGCGTGCCATGATTTTTTTTCAAGTAGCTATTGACATCACCTTTCACAAGTAAGCCCTTAAGACTGACAAATGTCCCATGACCATGTTGTTCACATTACATAGTTGAGTCTTCAATCGTGCCAGTATCGTAGATGTCTGCCTGGGTTTTCAGACGATTTCATTAGATAAGCTAACAACATTAGTCCATCTAGTTCTACTTGAAGATACTAAGTTCAAGCATGTATGGCTACAACCGGTGTCCTGCCAGACACTGGCTGAAGAATAATCTGTAAAACCTCGGGGTGATGGGAACTGCATTCAAACGAAAGCTTTCTGATGGAATAACTTTGAGTATCAAAGCGATTAAACAGAAGTTGATTTTGGAATGAATGACAGACCGAGCTAGCTGCGGTAGTCATTGCTAACATATGCTAACTGTGTTAGCATCAGTAATTGATTTGTGAAATGATGCAAGGACGTGTCATTTCATGTAAATCAACATTGTAACTGACCACATATGTACGACATCGTTTGACCTAGTTACTCGACCCGTTACATCAGTTATCCTCAAATAGCTGACGAGATAACATGTCAAAACAGAAGACCTGGCTAATTTTAGAAAACAGTCCTCTGCAAGTGAAATCAGAAAACTATCAAACTCCCGTAATCATGGATGGTTCAACATTTCGTGCAAATAAGCAACAGTAATGCTTCCTGAGGTATTCTCTAGGTAACAATTGGCTGTCTGATGAATAACCATTCCTCTTCATTAATGACCCTTATTTACACAAAGCTCACCTAACAGCACAGGTAACTTTACACATGATAGGGTAGCTAGTTAGCTACATAGGTGCCAAACTATTTTCCCCCAAGGCCTCGCTACTAAATGACTACGTTTGGACATGATCAAACCAGTCTTACTTACGAATCAGACTTTCAACTTTTCTCTGGCTTCTTTACTCTGGTTACAGTTCACCGCTTCAACAAAACACAAGAGTGACTGTGTGGAATATGTCAGAGTAAGAAATCAGGGTTCACTGCTGCCATGATGCTGATTCCACTGTGCACAGACACGTGGGGAGGAGCCGCCGCTGTTCTATTTCCCATAATTCTATGCAACAATACACGTTCTTGCATGTTGCAAACGCGGGGAGGCGCCACAGGTCCGCACAAACATCTCCAACTTGGTGGTAACACAATGTTCAATTGAAACCGTGTGCTGACTAGGCTACTAACATGTCAAACGGAGCAGACACGGCTGCAACGCCAACGCCAGATATACACACTATTTCGAATATTAATATTTTTTTAGGTCCGAGCGGAGAGATTGTGCTATGAAATTGTGCTGTGAAACATTTTCATGACAAAATGTATTTGGCAGCGGTGGGATTCGAACCCACGCCCCCGAAGAGACTGGAGCCTTAATCCAGCGCCTTAGACCGCTCGGCCACGCTACCCTGTTGCGGTACGGAGCGAAATATATGAGTCATAAAACTAAAACATATGGGATGATGTTCTCTGATGAGCAAACAATATTGCAACGTGTTTGGTTGATAATATACCACTCATGCACGTTGTGATATTTAATAATTGATGATTGATAATCTCACTCCTGCAAGACCCCTCGCTGAAGAATGTTAGGTGTGAGTATGGTAGGCCTACTTAAAATGTACAAGTTATGTCTAGGCTGTGATGACAAGGGCCAGATGAAATGGCTCTGAGGGCCGCATGCAGCCCCCGGGCCTGAGTTTGCTCACCTCTGCCATAGAGGTTCTTTGCAGTTAAAATACTGCAGCTGTGATACTGCAACAACGCAAGAGTTTTCCATATGCTTGTTGCTCTATGGCAGGGGTCAGGAACCTTTTTGGTGGAGAGAGCCATGAACGGCAATTTTTTTACAAGAATTTTTCATGAGAGCCATACCATTTTAAAAAACTGAATACAACGAATAGCATGTATTTCAATTAAGCCCAACAATTTTATAGTGTACTGTAAAGTTATTACTTTTATTGATAACAGGTAAATATAGGATTGTCAACCGTCAACCTCATCATGGCGAAGGTCTGGGAGTCCTCTCCCTAAAAAGTGTGTATTTCTTTGATGTAATTTCCTGCATTTTAACACATTTTAACCTCCCGTGTCCCGTTTCAACTCAATATGGAACCCGTACTTTTATTTATAAATAAAGGACTATTCTTTATTTCTTGGGATGGTTGGAAACCCTAGGTAAGTAAGAGCCATAGACAGTTCCCAAAAGAGCCAGATGTGGCTCTAGAGCCATAGGTTCCTGACCCCTGCTCTATGGCCTACTGCAGGGGTGGGGAACCTTTTTCATTCGAAGGACCACTTCAAATTGCTTCAAGGGCCATCAAAGTCCTCCAAGGCCCGTACTATGAACACAAACCAGGATTTCCCCCTGTACTTTAGGCAAGGTGGCCACCTCTACAACAGACCCTAACTTCACTAGGTCCTCTGAAAATTCTGTATAACTTAATTATATGGCAAATTAAATTTCTAACATTGCTTTTCAAAATGTCATATTTCATTTGAAACTGCATAACATTAAAATTATATCGAGCCGGATAGGACGGCCTCATAGGCCGTAAATGGCCCTCGGGACATTGGTTCCCCATCCATGTTCTAAATGCAAAGATATTTCAGCGCGCATTGTATGAAGAGATTGCACCATATCCTCTGAAGTGAAATATGTCTAATTCAAACACATTTACCCAAACCTATTGTCATTTTACTGGAATGATGGGAAACACATTACATGATTTTAACTTAAATGTAGCCTACTCTACTAGTCATTTATGAGGGTGCATCATCCTCTTCATTCTTTTCTGAAATGCCATCAGTGTTCAATGGAGGCGGCCGTGGGACCATAGTATATTGAGTTACTTCTAGGATTTGTGGCATCACGAGAGGCTGCGTCTTGGAGGGCCGATATATTCCACGTAAATGGCTCCATACGCAAACCGCTCTGGCTCCATCTGGTGGTGGAGTTGGGAACTTCACCCCTCAACACACCATGCTGCAACACAGCTGAGGCCGATGAGGGCCTAATGAGCTAGAAGGCTTTTTGTGAGCTGGGACCTCTCAGTATGTGTGTGACACTGGAGAGAGCTCATGTTTGCACATTCTCTCCCAAGAAGAGAGTCCTTGGGAGGACTAACTTGTTGAAATTCCTCAAAGCCTCAGAGACTATTTGCGAATATTATTTCCTGGACTTTTGTGTTGACTTTTCATCATTGGAGTGCTATACCTGCTACTGCTTCCTGGAATGACAGTAAGATTGAAGATTTCAGTTGACTTTCAAGAGGATACTTTTTGAAGAGGAAAACTTGCCATTGAGTGACTGTTAAAGAGCCGTGGGCCTTTGTTTATGTTTGATTATTGAGAAGAAACCTTATTTGAACTTTTGAACTTTGAAAACAACTTTTTGTTAAGTCCTCAAAATAACATTAAATCATACTTTATTTGAAACTTGTGTCCTTGCACTGATTGAAATGCCCTGCTTAAAACGAGTCAACCTCTCGTGATGTCACATATGGTGGAGGACGCGGGCATTTCAAACAAATAGTGCATGTATGAGGAGGACACCGAAAACTTGATTGCTCAATTCTCCCAATTGACCCTAGTCGCCCCACGCAACAAGATGGAGGAATTTTTGAAGGCCCTTCTGGCAGGCCAACAAGCCCAAGCACAGGCTAGTGCAGCGCTCCTAGAGGAACAGAGAAAAGCTAACCAGTTGAAAGCTGAGGAGCTGCAGCTACAGAAGAAGATGGCTGCTCATAGTGTAGGCCCAATAAAGGCTAGTAACTTTATCTCCAAAATGGGGTCCACAGACAATGTTGAGGCGTACTTACACGCCTTTGAAGCCACGGCCACGAGGGAAGGATGGCCCAAGGTCCAGTGGGTTGGACTGCTAGCCCCCTTCTTAACGGGGGAATCACTAAACGCTGTCCGAGACCTACCCCCTGACAAGTTAACCGACTACGACGCGCTGAAGACGGAAATCCTCAGCAGACATGGGCTCACCAAGTACGGTATGGCCCAGCGCTTCCAAAGCTGGACCTTCCACGCGGACCAAGCTCCGCGTACACAGATGCATGAACTGTCAAGAATTGCCAGGAAATGGCTTGAACCTGACAAAAACACCGCCGCTGACGTAGTGGAAACCATTGTTGTGGATCATTACCTCAGAGCCCTACCGTATGAGGCGAAGCGCTTCGTTAGTCAACAGGCCCTAACCACTGTTGACCTCACCATTGAGGCAAGTACCAAGCCACCACAGAAATGCTTCGCACTTCCAAGAGAGACCCTATAGGACCACCACCCCTCAGCTGACCGGGGGAGGCCACTCCAAAAACACCAAGGTAACCAGCCCAACTACAGCAACACCCAGCTATGCTCCATTGAGGGCCAAAAGCCAGCCTGGTCCAGTTAGAATGGCTCGTGATAATGACACCCGACAATGCTACCGGTGTGGTGAGATAGGACACATGTCTTGGCAGTGTGATAAACAGCTCGACGAGCCCATGCCAACTGCAGGGTCCTCCAGTTCACCATCCACCCAGCTATTCGCATCGCTCATCGGGGTCACAGATGGGCCCCCAGATCGACCCCCCACCTGCCCTGTAACTGTAAATTGCCAGGATGTAGAGGCATTGTTGGACTCCGGAAGTCGGGTCACCTTGGTACACAAGGACCTAGTGGATCCATCGTGTCTGTCCACTGATAAAGTTCTACCGATTTCATGTGTGCATGGAGACACCAAAGATTACCCCACCACTGAGCTCAAACTAACCACCACCAGGGGGACTCTTAACACAAGGGCAGGAGTGGTCGACTCTCTCCCTGTTCCTGTTCTGATTGGGCGAGACTGCCCAGCCTTCCACCAGCTGTTTAGGGAGACACAGCAAGTGCCAGCCAGAGCGCCCCGCAGCCGGAGAGGTAAGACTCATCCAAAAGCCACACATGTGCAAACCTTGCAACCACTCATCCCTGCTTTTGCACTCACAGGAATGGCGGGTACCCAGGCCGACACAGAGTCCGGCCCGGATACTGAAGAGGAGAATATGGCTGGAGGAATCTCTCCAAGTTCCAATGAGGGAGACGCCCAGGTCATCGAGGACCTCCCCCATCTCACAGGCCAGTATGGAGCTGCACAGTTGCAGGATCCCACACTTGTAAATGCCTTAAAAAATGTTCAAGTGCTAGAGGGCAGAATAGTAGGGGATAGAGCAAGCCCCACATACCCCCATTTTGCTGTAATACGGGGCCTACTGTATCAGGTTGTGAAGGAAAAGAATGAAATACTGGAGCAACTCCTTGTACCACAGCCCCACCGGGCAACTGTACTCAATCTTGCGCACACCCATTTACTAGGGGCCCACTTAGGTGTAGAGAAGACAACGGAAAGAATCTTGCAGCGCTTCTTCTGGCCTGGAGTGCACAAAGAAATAGAGAATTTCTGCCGTAGTTGCCCAGACTGCCAGAAGAGGGCACCCAAGCCCACTTACCGTAACCCGCTCATCCCCTTGCCAATCATTGAAACCCCTTTTCAGAGGATTGGACTGGATATAGTTGGCCCTTTGCCAAAAAGCTCCAGGGGCCATCAGTACATACTAGTCATCCTCGACTACGCTACCCGTTATCCTGAGGCTATCCCCCTGAGGAAGGCTACCTCTAGACAGATTGCTAAAGAGCTGTTCCTCCTGTCCACCAGTCTGGGCATCCCAAAAGAAATATTGACAGACCAAGGTAGCCCCTTCATGTCTAGGGTTATGAAGGAATTGTGTGCCCTGTTGAAGATAAAACAGTTGCGAACATCCGTTTACCACCCCCAGACAGACGGGTTGGTCGAGCGTTTTAACAAGACCTTGAAGTCAATGCTGAAGAAATCGATCGAAGAGGATGGCCGGAACTGGGACCAGCTGCTACCATACCTGCTGTTCGCAATAAGAGAGGTACCTCAATCTTCTACTGGCTTTTCGCCTTTTGAACTTCTGCTGTCTTACAGACCCAGGGGGCTACTGGATATTGCCAAGGAGGTTTGGGAAGAGCAACCCTGCAAGCAGCGGACCATTGTCGAGCACGTCGGGGCCATGCAGGAGAGAATGAGGGTCGTCTACCCAATCGTTCGTGAACACATGGAGACGGCTCAGCGGCAACAGCAGGCCTCCTACAACAGACCGGCTCAGCCCAGAGAATTTAAGCCAGGGGACAGAGTGCTCGTCCTGGTGCCAACTGTCGAGTGTAAATTCCTGGCATCCTGGCAAGGACCTTACGAGGTCATCGAACGAATAGGAGAAGTGAACTACAAGGTGAGACAGCCTGATAAAAGGAAAACTGAACAGATTTATCACATTAACCTCTTGAAGAAATGGCACGCCAGGGAGGCGCTGTTCTGCTGTTTGCCCCCAACAGAGTCCAAAGCACCCGCGAGAGAGGAGGTTCTGGTGGGGCCAGGCCTGTCCCCACATCAGCGGCAGGAGACCCTGGAGCTGGTGGATCGCAACAGAGATGTCTTCTCATCACTCCCTGGAAACACAGAGGTGGTCCAACATGAGATCCTGACCGTACCCGGCCGTACGGTAACCCAGCGTCCCTATCGCGTGCCGGAAGCGCGCAAGGTGGCTATCGAGCAGGAAGTGAAGAGTATGCTTGAATTGGGAGTCATTGAAGAGTCGAAAAGCCCATGGGCTAGCCCCATCGTCCTGGTTCCCAAGCCGGATGGGTCGGTAAGATTCTGCAATGATTATCGCAAGTTAAATGAAGTGTCACAGTTTGATTCATACCCCATGCCCCGTGTTGATGACTTAGTAGACTCCTTAGGGCATGCTCGCTTCCTCACCACGCTGGACCTCACCAAAGGCTACTGGCAGGTGCCCCTTACCCCAGCATCAAAGGAGAAGACTGCATTTGCCACACCTGAAGGTCTGTACCAATACACACGGCTCCCCTTTGGTCTACATGGAGCGCCCGCTACGTTCCAGCGCTTAATGGATCGAGTCCTCGGCCCCCACAAAAGGTATGCTGCTGCATTTTTAGATGATGTTGTCATTCAAAGCCCGGATTGGGAAAGTCACTTACCTCGTGTCCAAGCTGTGCTTGATTCCCTCAGAAATGCAGGCCTGACGGCGAATCCCAAAAAATGCAGGTTGGCCTACAGTGAGACAAATTACCTGGGGTACACCGTTGGACGAGGGCTAGTCAAGCCCCAGGAGGCGAAGCTGCAGGCCATACGAGACTGGCCGCGTCCCCTCACAAAGAAGCAGGTGAGGTCATTCCTGGGCCTGGCCGGCTACTACCGGCGTTTCATTGCCAATTTTGCCTCTATTGCCGCACCTCTGACAGATCTGACAACCAAACGACACTCCAGAATGGTCAAGTGGGACGCTGCGGCAGAGACCGCCTTCATCCTCCTGAAGCAGGCCCTCTGTTCCAGTCCAGTTCTAGTGGCACCGGACTTCGGGAAGGAGTTTGTTGTGCAAACCGACGCTTCGGAGGTGGGTCTGGGGGCCGTACTTGCTCAAGTACACGAAGGTGAGGAACATCCCGTTCTATACTTGAGCAGAAAACTACTTCCGAGAGAGAAAAATTATTCTACAGTCGAGAAGGAGTGTCTCGCCGTCACCTGGGCCCTGGAATCCCTACGATATTACCTCCTGGGCCGGCGCTTCACGGTGGTCTCTGACCATGCCCCTCTGCAGTGGATGGCCAGGAACAAGGAGACAAACAGTAGGATAACTAGATGGTTTTTGAGCTTGCAAGCATTTAATTTTTCTGTTGTCCACAGGGCTGGCAGGAGTCATGGCAACGCAGATGCTCTGTCCCGGAGAGATGCCCTCTTCGTGACCTCTAGCCCGACGAGGACGTCGAGTCCGAGGGGGAGGATTTGTGGCATCACGAGAGGCTGCGTCTTGGAGGGCCGATATATTCCACGTAAATGGCTCCATACGCAAACCGCTTTGGCTCCATCTGGTGGTGGAGTTGGGAACTTCACCCCTCAACACACCATGCTGCAACACAGCTGAGGCCGATGAGGGCCTAATGAGCTAGAAGGCTTTTTGTGAGCTGGGACCTCTCAGTATGTGTGTGACACTGGAGAGAGCTCATGTTTGCACATTCTCTCCCAAGAAGAGAGTCCTTGGGAGGACTAACTTGTTGAAATTCCTCAAAGCCTCAGAGACTATTTGCGAATATTATTTCCTGGACTTTTGTGTTGACTTTTCATCATTGGAGTGCTATACCTGCTACTGCTTCCTGCAATGACAGTAAGATTGAAGATTTCAGTTGACTTTCAAGAGGATACTTTTTGAAGAGGAAAACTTGCCATTGAGTGACTGTTAAAGAGCCGTGGGCCTTTTGTTTATGTTTGATTATTGAGAAGAATCCTTATTTTTAACTTTTGAACTTTGAAAACCACTTTTTGTTAAGTCCTCAAAATAACATTAAATCATACTTTATTTGAAACTTGTGTCCTTGCACTGATTGAAATGCCCTGCTTAAAACGAGTCAACCTCTCGTGATGTCACAGACTGGAAAGTAACTAATAGTTACATAACTTACAGGGCTTGACACTGGCACCTGCAAACCGGCCAAATGCTGGTAAAACTTGGCTGTGGCTAGTAATAATTTCAGTGTCACTAGCCAGTTTGGCTGGCAGCTTATTCCTTGGTATGACACACGCATCATAGTATCTTGTAGTCTGTTGTTTGCCCCTTGTGTATCAATTGCTTGTATTTAAGTTGAAGAAAAAGCCTAGTAACTCGAAAGTTTCTATACTTCCTTGTAGAAAGCTTTACACTTATCTTGCTTTAGCACCTCATCTTCTGAGGTAAGACGTACACTATCATGATAAAGAAAACAAAAACGATTTAAAATGTGTGGCTTGTGGAATACCTGAATGGCTAGTGACTCAGGGAAACTACTAGCCACAGTGGCTGGTGCGAAAAAAGTTAATGTCAAGCCCTGATAACTTACATTTACTCAAGCAGTGTAATTGATGTGTACTTTGTCATTTTTAAGTACTTCTTAAAATGAGTAATTTTACTTGGAAGCTTACTTGAATACATTATATATCTACTAGACTAATGCTTGAACTGGCCTTGTCCCAGGGCAGACTCCTGACATGATGTTTAGTTTAGTTAGTTTGTGTGTGTGTACTCGTTATTTACTCTTTAATTATAAAAAAAAAAAAAAAAAAAATAAATAAATAAATACTAACCCCTCTGCAACTGCACTTATTGTTCTGTATATCTCCTGTGCACATTGTATTTGCTTGTGATGTTGGCTTGAATATGTCCTTTTTTGAAAGTCGCTTTGGTTATAAAGCGTCTGCCAAATGCAATATAATGTAATAATGTAATGTAATGTAATATCCAAGTAGGCCTACTTCACTCAATTACACTGGAACCACTGGGGTGCATTTCTGGAAAGCGTAGTTGTTAGCAGTTAGCAACTTCGGTAGTTGCCAATGGGAAATTGCATTGCAACCAACAAACTAGCTAACATAGTTAGAAACTACGCTTTCCACAAATGCACCCCTGAGTAGCCCACTGAGTAAAATTAAGAAATTACACAGGATTGCACGCAGCATTCTCAGTATTTTACTTGTCCCCTATCTTGGATCAGTGTTGGATGATGGCTAATCAAGAGATAGAGGTCATGGAGGATGATATTCGAGAAAAAGAACCATTGTCAATTCTTAAGAGGAAAGTAATTAAAAGTAACTAAGTACTACAAATTACATTTTAAGTGACATACTTTTTTTTTTTTTACTTCACTTAAGTAGATTTTTAGGGATAGTTTTACTTTTACTTGAGTAGGATTTAAGCGAAGTAAATATACTGTTACTTGAGTACAGTTATTCTGAACTTTTCCCACCTCTTCTTACTTATTCCATCGTAACCTGTGCCAAACTACAGTACGGTATGTAGCATATTTGTGTCAGCTGTAAAAGGTCATGATCTACACTGCAGCCATTTTGTTAAACAATCAAAACACATCTTATTTTACATGTCTAATTTTAGCATATTTAAAAATAACGTTGTACAGGAGACATCCACAAAAAAATGTTGTCCTTAAACACACAGTTAAAAATATTGACTTTATTCCCTTGTTGGCAGAAAGACAGCACATTCCATGCATCTTAATAGTCTCGTTCACATCATACAGGCATTCATGCAGACGTGGCAAGACCCTCCATGTTCTTCCAAGCACAAGGCATTCTATACAACTATACAAAATTAGGGAAAGTCCAAGTAAACATTTTGATCCTGAAAACTCCTCGGCAACCAGCACTCCCAGACACAACTGTATGTTGTTGGGGAATAGTGGTGCCTGAAAAAGGCAATAGAGAAAGAGTACAAAGGGAGATAAAGACATAAATTGAGAGAGAGACAGACAGACAAACAGAGAAATACAAATAAAAAAACAGAGAGGGAAAGCAAAACAGAGAGGGAAAGCAAGAGAGAGAGAGAGAGAGAGAGAAAGCACCAGTCATAGCAGTAGAGAAAGCAACCAGCACACAGATAAACTAACTGCTTGTAAACATGTTTTTTTTGTTTTGTTTGTTACCTCCGCCAAGGAGGTTGTGTTATTTGTTTTTGTTTTTAAACGAAGACCCATCATGAAACTGAAGGGGCTTGTCTATTCTCATTCCTCCATTAACGCCCAAGCCTCCTCAGCCTTCATGTAGTATTGGTTGGCAAGGCGACCCTTCATGGCCTCCATAGCTGCGTCCGCTGCTTCTGTGAAGAGGTCCCCTGGAGAAAAAAACACCATGATGGGACAACAACGTCATCAAAATGTGTTCTCATCAAGGAGTCAACGACAATAGACACTTAACAAACCTAGCCTTACAAAGGTTGAGTATAGAAGCATAAACAAAACTGGATTTTCTCCGTGCTCCTGTAATAGACTATCTGGTGCATTAGCGGGAAAGGACTCGAAACAAGAAAGGGTGCGTGCTAAGTTTGTAAATATGTTAAACATGTTTTAATTAATAAATTGTATGGTACACACAACACATTGTGTACTACAAGGCTGCTGTCAATGAAATATTGGATGACACACTATTCTTTGTATTCTTCATAAAAACATAGTGTATAAGAATTGTACAAACCATTCTTTAAAAAAAAATAATCTCAAATGCATTCAGTACACCCTTAATGGTTGAGGCAGCCTGTGACACTCGTAGGCATACACACGGGTGGGGTTGGGGTAAGTGAGCTTTTGCCCACCCACTTGTCAATCAGGGCCAGGCCAATCCAATCAGAAAGGTCTATGCGTTTGATTGATTGTTTTGGTAATAAAAATAACCTATGTCCTTCTACGGCTGAGCCCACATGATTGTATTTGCTGGGCTCAGCAATATTTATGATCGCAGGCTGTACTCCTCATTCTAGGGCAGTGTTTCCCAACCAGGGGTACGTGTACCACAAGGGGTATGCGAGCACACCACAGGGGGTACTTGGAAAAATGTTATTATTGTAACAAATGTATGGAGCAGTCACATCACTACAGAGAAAGCGATATAGAACATGAATTAGGGGGTACGCAAGACAAAAAAGGTTGGGAAACACTGTTCTAGGGCACAGCACGTACAGTTCTCATTGTTTATGTAGTGGTGGTAATAAGGCATTGCATTCTCTTCTGGTGGCACTCTGTAAGGTTGTCACCAGCTCTTTGGGCAAGTGGAATACGGTACTATGTGGATTCCATTGGTGCCCTGCATTCCTTAAAAATACAAGGTTCCACAGTGCATTCTTTAAAGGACTGCGCCAAAGTGCAACCTTACTCTTCCCCCCAATCGGTGCAACCAGAGAGGGTTAAAAGACATAACCCAGAGAATCTCTAGTGTAACCTAGGTCATGACGTAAAGATCGAAGGTACTCTAAGGTTCCAATAGACTTTTAAGTAATTTAAGGTGTATGCCATGCCCCTTTGGGAGACTAGGAGGGGTTAAATTGGGAAAATGGGAAAAAGAAGTGGCCTCCATTTAGGACATTGTTTCCCAACCTTTTTTGTCTTGTGTACCCCCTAAAGCCTTTTGTTGTACCATGTGTACCCCCCTATCTCATGTTATATCACTTTGCCTATGCTTATGTCACTATATTCCATATATTTGTCATTGTTTTATTTTCCAAGTACACCCTGCGGTGTGCTAGCGTACCCCTAGTGGTACACGTACCCCTGGTTGGGAAACACTGATTTAGGAGACCGTATTTGCTGCAGTGGCAATGTCTAGAATGCTTTTGTTTGGTTACCAAATTTAGAATCTTTGATGGCACGGCACTACATTGGGTTCTGTTCTCACCGGCTCGCTGTGGGTCTGCGTCCAGGTCGAAGCCTCCTTCCTGGTACATCTCGGCCTCCCGGGCCAGCAGGAGGTAGCGGGGCTCGTCTTGCATACCGTCGTACTCGCCGCCCTCGTCATAGTCCGTCATGTTGAGCGCCGTGTCGTACCAGTGGATGGCCTCCTGCCAGTCCTGCTTCCTGCTCAAACCACAAGCGCACAGCAGAGCACAGGCACAGCACACCATGTTATGGTTGCAGGGCTCTAAATTAACTTTTTTTCGTCACCAGCCAAAATGGTTTGTAGATGTTACTCTTACTAGCCAAGTACACCCTCACAAACGGATCAAAGTGGCCCTATTGAATATCTTTGACTGCCTTCTCACCTGTCGGATGGAAGGTTGTGACCTTTGTCGAAAGCCCTGGCGACCAGGATCATGCTGGGTCTGTCTCCAGCCTCGGCGGCGTCAAGAAGGTACTCAAAGCCCTTCTCCCTGTTCTCCTCAGAGTCCTGCCAAGACCACAAACAAACATAGACCAACTGTGAGTCATGAGTATCCTGTGCAGACCGCAAACAAACACATTAGATCCCAAACTGTTGCCCCTCAGTGTCCTGTGAAGACCACAAACACATACACAAGTACACGTTAAATCCCAAACTGCTGCTACTCACGCGTAGGCCCATGTGCTTTTAAACTGAATTTGCCATGTTAAATTAAAGGCTTTTTTTATATTTTTCTCAAATCTCAGAGTGCCTCTGCTTTTTCCTTCCTTTTTTGCTGCTACTCACCTTCAGGTGAAGACCGCCAGACAAATACACATTCGATCATCCAACTGAATGCATCAAAACATTAAGTTGTGAAGCAATCCACAAAGGTCATAGTTGAATCAACCTTTAACTGAATGTGTCATTCTAAATTCAATGTGACACTGACCTTGATATACACCTTAGTATCAATGTAGTCTTAACTTCAGGTAGATGAATTTCTATCCAACTTCTGCTTTGAAATGTATAAGTTCTAAATGTGTGTTTAAAAGAATATTTCATGAAAATATTGTTTTTGCAATAATTTGGTATTTTGACATATCTCACATTCAAATTGTTGTATTGATGTTCTTAAAATGGTTCTTAAAATGGCGTTTAACCTGCAATAGGAACAATGGTACAATAGGTATAATAGGAGCCAATGGGAAAGACCATTAACTTTCTCTGGCGTGGTAATAAGGTGGATACATGCCTCCAGTTCCATGTCGGGGAGGACGTTATGGGGCAGCTGGAGGTAGCACTGGCCCAGGGCCACGATGGCTTCCAGCTCCCCACACATAGCTGCCCGCTCCAGGTGGTACAGGGCCGAGTCGCGGTCCCACTCCTGGTCCTTCTCGCAGAAGCGCCCCGCCTCGTGGTAATGCACCATCGCCAGGTGCACCTGTCAAGAGCAGAGAGTAGAGAAGAGTAGTTACTTCACTGATCCCCAGGGGGAAATTAAGGTGTTGAATAGCCTTGTGGTAATAAACCTGTTTGTTTGATAGTGATGAATAGTAGAAATGAAACGGAAGTTAGAATGAAGATGTCAACAATTGATTTAGGAAACAAAGCAAGCTTTCAACATTAATAAGTACAGTCACCATCTGCACTGTACTATCATGAATACAGTGAAAAAGACCAAAAAATATCTTTACATTTTCTTCCCATTTTACAAAATCACAAATGTACAAAAAATATATTTAGCTTGGTACATTTACTAAGTTGCTTTTATCCAAAGGAGGTTCCAAGAGGAGGACATAAATAAGCTAATTGATCAAATTAGTTAAGGGACACAGAACAAAACCAAAGCAAAGGCATCTAGTTTTTCCTTTTAACTCATTGTTTCCTGGAGCGACATATATGCTGCATTCAAGTTCTTGAAATTTGAGCTGTGTTATTAAAAATGTGGGTATGTTAGAGCTGAATGAACACATTCTATTGCAAAATGAAGGTTCTAACTTATGCAACTCATTTCATGTTTTTATGTGCTTCGGAGGCTGAGATATTTAGGTTTTAATAGGGACAAGGCACCTTTTCCCAAAAAGGGCTTAGGCTAAAATGGGTTAAATAGCGGTTTACCTTGCCCAGAATAGATTTGCCGATCTTTTTCTCCATTAAGAGTGAGTTGAGCCTCTCCACCTCCACGGCCACGCAGGAGGGTCTGTGGATGTGCGAGCGCGACGAGTGGTAGAAACTCCATTTCTCCTCTGTCAGCTGGCAGGAGAAAGACATCAAATCTCAATTAGGGACAACTACAGGGCAACAACAGGGCCAAATTTCCCAGTGTCTTCTTATAGTTCACAATCATTCAAAAGATACACCTTCATAAAAATAGTGTTTTCTACTTTGTGCTTTCCCTGCCTTTTAAACCTATGGTTTCATTGATTCTCCATTAGTGTTCAGTGTGGTCCCACCACACTGCTGTGAAGGTGAAAAGAATTTGAATTTCAAGTCAGTCTGACCATTATGAAAAAAAAATGAATGTCCACCACACACTTGCTTCACTTTTGCGTTATAAAAAAAAATCTAAACAGTAGCAAGTGTGCAGATATTCATCTTTATTCTCATACTGGTCTGACTTTTCTGTCCTGCATCTGCAGTTCAGAAGTGTGCACCACTGCCTCTTTAAGTCAATCTGTCCAACCTGCCTATTCACGGCTGTTCCTTTGCTTAAGAAATCGGGCAGGCACCAATGAAAAAGATAATGCTACCATTATGTCAATGGAATCAATAGTCTGATTATGGGCTGATCTTACAGCTATAATTGGTAGCATTTGATTGCTACTCGATGTTGCCCCCTATGAAAACTTCTGGTCTATGGGATCTTTGCCAGAACCTGCTCTTTGACTGACGTAAACCTTGGCTGCCTCACCAACTTTGCAGTGTCTAAATTTGTAGCAGTGACATCCAAGACTGACACATTTAAACATAATGTTTTTCCTACGTATGTAAAAGAGTACTGTTTATTCCATCTTGTCTAATTGTAAGCTGTCTATCTTGTTGTGTTTTGTCTCTAGTCTTGTGTTGTCTCATCTCCTGTGTTGTATTGTATGGCACACAAACATGTTCTCTCAAGGACAAATAAACTTCATAAATCAGTTTCATCACCCATGTAGCCATCTAAACATTCTGCATTTGTGACAAATTCTGAGGATAATCAGATGCATCAGTCATGCCTCACACCAAGGTAGACTGGGAGACATACACAAAAGTCTACATGAAGGTGTACCATTTGAATATGGTGAAAAAGACAGCAGAGAATAAGGGCCCTTGTTGTTTTAAAACCAATATTGATTCACAGATACAGATCAAAGACAGAAGACTAAAATGTGTTTGTGTTAGGAGGACAATGACAGTATTATGAGACAAACTGGTACATTTCCATGCATGCAAAGAGGGCAGACATTAGAGAGAGCTGAAAAACAGGCACAAGATGACATTTGTGGTCAAATGAGCAAGCAAGCCACGCCATTTAGCTTCCAGGAACCTGAACAAGCAGTAAGAAAAACTGTTAATAAATAAAAATAATAAAACAAACTACAGCTGTATGTTTTATCTTCAGTTCAGTTGGCACTTCATGATTACAGTGTAATTTGTTGATGTTAATAAATTATTTACTGGCAAGAAGTAATGTAAAAGAAATGGTTACCAAACAACGAGCAAAGTGTTAAGTTACAGTTATAAATGCTTATTAGTAAGAGTTTGCAAAACTATATTAACGCATCCAATTAAATGCTGACAGACTTTGGATCCCTATCAAAAATGCTAAATAGCATGTCAACACTTTCAAAAATAGAAACACGTCGTCTGTGTGTTGCCCTGACAACAAACAGTGGCTGCAGGCAAGGTCCTGTGCTGCTGTGTGAATGCCAGGGCAAACAGTACAAACAAACATTCCACGACGTGGAGAGTGACACTCAAGAGTAGAGAACTGGCAAGAGTCAAGTGACACAGGTCACGGACATGAGTGCACAGACAAAAGGGCACTTTGACATACTTAGAGTATGGTAGAGTAGGTAGAGTATGTCATTTTAGTCGTTTAGATGCAAAATGTATGCTACCCATTCACTAATTTGATTTTTTCACAAAAATGTGACATGCAATGACATATATGATAAGCAATACATATATGTTTACAGGTCTGACCAAATTACATCAAGTTTTGCAGCCAGAGATGTCAGCACTATGTAATTCAAAATGGTGGACATGGAGAAGATCCACCTATGGATGAAAAGTGTAGGCTTCCAAGTCATAATGAATTCTTAGATATTTTTGTTGGTAAATACACATGACAAAAAGGCATAATTTGTGAATGGGCAGCATAAATTCTTGAAATGAACTACTAAAAATGGCATACTCCATCTTTAAATTAAAAAAAGGACAAAAAAAAAATCGGGCAAATTTGTAATCACCGATTGGACTGATGGACTGTCTGCAGCTTCGAGGAGCTTGCTGGGGTTAATGGCTCCTCGCTGGTGAGGGGAAGGGATGAGGTGGAGGATCAGTTGGAGGGTAGTGTGATTGATTATGATTGGTGACAGACATTAAAGAGTGTGAGAAAGTAAGAAACGCACATAAAAACCAAAACTACCCAGGATCTCATAAAGTAAGAGGCATATCGTCAAAAGAGTTCAAGTTTCAGTTTCTGAAAGTGGCATTCCAACATTTCTGGAAATAAACTTATCTCCCACCTCCCCTTGAGTTAATAGATTCTTACCTTTTTCCTGTTTTTATGTCAATTCTCTGAGTCTGATTATATTAATTTTAGTTCCAAGCTACGCTAGCAATTACCATTGAATTGAGCTGCTAGCTGGTCCAATAATAATTCAATGGCATATGCTAACTTGGAGGTAGCATGGGCGTCGCCAAACTCAGAGAATGACAAATAGAAATCAATTATATAACTCAAGGGGAGGTCGGAAATTAGCATATTTCCAAAAACAAAAAGTCTGGAATGTCGTGATGAAAGAGCTCAACTCTTTTGACCACCATGGTTTGGATGAATGAATGACGGAACAATATTCACAGAATTAGATGGATGTGACAGTGAAGACGGATCCAGGAAATGAGGGGAAGAGTGTGACAGGGAGGAGATGAGAAGACAACAACTGCGTAACTGGGTTATTAATTGGTGAGTAATGAAGGATTTAGGTAGGTAGGCTAAGTAGTATTTATTTACCCGACGGACACTGTCCTCATCCGATTCAGAGTAATGCCTGAAGTAGTTGGGGCGACCCTATATTGAAACATGTACCATGAAAACCACCATTAAAACACAGTTTTGTTTGAATTTGCAGTGTACTGTATAACACCTGGAAAAGCCACACTTGCAGAAGTAATGCATATACACTACCTCAAATGCTAGGCTGCACTGTGTCTGCAGTTTCCAAGTGAATCGAGGAGAAATTAACACACTCGCATCTAATAATGCATTAAATTAGAAGCATGTTCAAGGCATCCAGCCACATCACATTCATTTAAATAATATGATGTTATTTAAATCATATATTAATATACATATCTCTATTCACTTCAGTGAAACATTGTAAATAATAGAAGTTGAGAGTGGATTTATTTTTCCGTATTTGAGTGCAGACTGTGTTTCATGAAAACATGGATGTAGAACACTACAGTATATACATATACACTAGATGTCGTGTTTGGCCTTTTGGCATGGGCCAGCCTCGGGCGCCGCCATCTTAGGCTGGTATCTTTTTTTTTCATAGATGTTTTTTCACCACCACCTACAGGATAGTGTGTGTATGACCATGTCACCGTTTGATGCCAGCTATCTGACTTGAGCCATTCGTTCCAATAGAAGTAGTCGGCAACTCTGGGCCCGTCCATGAGCTTGTTTGTTTTCCCCTCCGTATGCTCCACCCGCTGCATGTAGTGGCTTATCAAACGGTTCTTCTTGCGTGTAATGACTGGCAGTGACTGGTACCGCACGATTAGCGGGTGGAGCATACAGAGCAGAAAACAAGCAGTTTCATCGGCAGGTAAGAGGTGCCAAATGGATCTATACAAAGGAGTGGTCAACACAGTATCTGGTGTTCATATCTATGGCATGAAAAGAGGTCCATACCCTGTCGTGGTGGTGTTCTGCTGGGTCCCCATCACTCCTCCTCTCACTAGGGCAGCCGCTGTCACCTCCATTTTCGGAGTCCTGTCAACACAGAGCAACCAAACAGCATGGGTCCATGGTAAACTTAAGCCTGATTAGCATTGACTTACAAATCTCTTCGAGACTTGGTCTGACCAAGACCATAACAATTAACGTTTCCCAAACGGCATGGTTGAACCGCCTCGCTGGGTTTGCAAACTCTACAAAAAGCAAACCGGTTCCCAATTGACTGACACTAGATAGTCACTTCAGATGACTTCAAAAATACTTAGCGTTCCTTTAACAGACAGTGGTCTTACCTTCTGATCAGCATCATTGACCTCATTTGCATTTGGTGAGCCTGGAAGTGGACAGAGGAGATGGTTTTAGCGTTGATGACAGCAATAAAAGAGGAAACAGAAAACATCAGAGACAGCTGATGTAATTGTTACGGGCAAAAGTCAAACATTAACTTGAGCAAATAAAAAAACAACCACCTTCGGTAATTGCTGTGTGTGTGTGTGTGTGTGTGTGTGTGTGTGTGTGTGTGTGTGTGTGTGTGTGTGTAAAGAGAGCGTATGGCAGTCTCTACTGTGAGCCTCTAAAACCGCCCAGTTTTATGGTGGCATTGAGAAAACACCAGCAATAAGCCCTCTAGACCAGCACACAGTAGCCATAACGCTGATGATATAATGGCATAATGGTGATGGTGGAGCATCTGTTAATGGAAATTCAAAATAGCTGACATTTTCCCAGTAATAACTTAGAATTTGATGGTGGTGGTGGTAAGTACTCCTGAAAAAACATTTGCGAGTGGGCAGCATGAATTCTGGAAATAAAGTACTAAAAATATAACACAGTGCACCTTTAAAACTCAACAATGAAATAAATAAATAAATAAATAAATAACATAAAATGAAATACAATAAATACATTAAATGGGTTTGTTCACATTATCCCTCACCGTGGAGCGCCTTGCTGTCGAAGGGGAACATGGTGAGGGGAGAGCAAGGGGTGGAGTCGCCGCCGTCGCTCATGCTCTCGTCCACCGAGGAGGTCTCGGAGAAGCGGGAGAGCCGGGGTGGCGCGCGGTTGAAGGAGCTGGTCCTGACGCGTGGAGACCCGCAGATCTCCTCATAGCCACGCAAAACCGTCTGGGCCGACTGCTGCTCCAGAGAGGGGAAGGAAAGAAGAGGGGATGAGCTTGGAACTTGGAAAGACAACATTGCGTACAGCTAATTACTGTATTATTACAATTACTTATAGTATATTGACGCCATTGATCTTCTCACAGTCACAGAGTACAGTCTGGGCGACTGGAGCAACTTGACCCCGAGAAGACGAAATGAGGCTAGAATTGCATACAGCTTATTACTATGCTATTACAATGACTTATAGTACATTGACGTCATTGATCTTCTCACAGCCACAGAGTACAGTCTGGGCCGACTGCTGCTCAGAGTGGTGGAGGCAAGGTTGGACACAAACACACACCCTTGCAAATAGCTTATTATTATATACTACAGACATAGGACCGAGTCACTAATTTATAAGTCACTATTACTTCAAGTCTCAAGTCCTTCCAATCAAGTCCGAGTCAAGTCACAAGTTAAAGACAGATTTCACCAAATCCAAGACTCATTTTTTTCCAAGTCCTTCATAAGTCACCAATATTGACAACTACACTTGGTCATGAATCATACATCTCCACACTGCTGTGCATGTCTCCCTTTGCCAGTTGCACTCTAAACAAAATAGTAAGCCTACTGGTACTGGTTGAGGGCAAATCTTTTCATTTGAATTATTGTCATGTACTATCTTCATATACAAATGCAAATATATTTAGACTTGACATGCCGTTGAAAGTCATTATAAGGTTAAACTGTTAAGTCAAAGTCAACTCTCAAGTCAATAGCGTACAAGTTAAGTCATAGTCATTCCTAATATTGCCAAGTCAAGTCTCAAGTCATTGATTTGTGACTCAAGTCTAACTCAAGTTCAAGTCACAAGTCCACATCTCTGATACAGCATATACCATATATATACAATTTGTAATCATTTAATAGTACATTCACACATTATCAGTGCCAGACTGCTGCTAGGTGGAGGGGTGGGGATAGGGAGTGTAAAGTTAGGCTACCATTGTGTGTATATTATAATTACATTTACCATATTATATGCAGTTGTATATAGTTTATCATTAAAGTACATTGAAGCCATAGTATCTCCTCACAGCCTTGGTCGACTGCTGTTCAGTGGAGGTGAAGTTGGTGAATTAGAGTCATCATACAGAGCTGTAACAATCTACATTTACACACGCTGTTGAAAAAAAAAAGAGTTAGATTCTCACTTTGTTTTCTGCTTAAAGAGCACCTCTAAGCCAAAACACAGTGACTGTAGTTTGTGAAGTTGAGTTTCAGGGTGGAGGTCTGTGAGGTTAGGGTGCGGGTGGGACAGACAGATAAATTAATTAGATAACCATTGTACAGACCTGGCCCACTGCATAGCCAGCCACTAGAAGACCTTTGGTTAACTTTAAGGGGACACAAGGTTGAAATGTCATGTCAATTAATTAACATGCATGAGTCAGTCAATGCTTCAACGAGTCACCAAAGAGTTTTGGTGGCAATTCTTTCATGGCTGGGAAGTATGTTACTGCCTTCTCTCTCTTTGTAGAGCAGAGGCACATCTCTTTCACTCTGAATAGTCAGACTTGTATACACCAGTGCTTGCTTATTTGTTATGATTTAGGCTGGAAACTACTTTAAAAAAAGGGCAATAGGCTGTTGGAAACTTCGCCCTAAATCACTGCCTGTTACATAAACATTCACCATGGATCTCCCAAGCTTTGTAACCATGGAGATAAATCTGTTTGACGACTAGAGACAAACCTTAATGTAATTCCCAGCCCTGTGGGTCTTGTCTTAAGCCTATGCTATGAGACACTTCCACATTTTGAGTCTCAGCAAATAATAATAATAATAACAATAATAACAACAAAAATAATAATACATTTTATTTGGGAGCGCTTTTCCGTTGACAGTACAGACAGTAGAGTCAGTACAGATACAGTAACATACCGTATCTCTGCCTGTCCATTGTTCGCCTCTGCATTTTGTTGACTTTATTTTATCTTTATTCCATTTTATTTTTTGATCATCTCACCAGCATTCGGTTAGTGCTGTCCAGCTGTTGCTTCTCAGCAGGGGACAGGTCGAAGGCGGAGAGTTGCATGGTTTCACAGATGGAGTTGCACTGGTGAGAATGGAAGAACAGGGCCATGCCGCGGACTCCTGCAACACAAGTAGACCAAAACACACATTTTAAAACATGTCCTCTGTATTTGCCAAAGCAAAAATCCAATAACTTCTATTAATGGGTCAATGATGTTTTAGTAGTAGCACACGTCAACCACAGCCAATGCCACCATTGTATGGATGAAAGGTTTGTTGTTGTTGTTGTTAAAGGATTGTCTGAGACCAAAAAATGTCATTGACCCTAATACAAGAATGACTATAGCAACTACCTAATACTGTATTTGTACATATTTGTATTACAACATGTTAGTGAAGTGTTAGATGGCTTCATGAGGACACTAGATTTAGGTGATGACACACAAAATTGGGCAATGCAGACAAGATAATCAGATAATGTTGCAAACTAGGACACACAGGGCAAATTTTGCACGCATCATTCATGAACTTCACTGCACTATTTGCATCCTCTCCTTATATTCAGCAACTTATTTTTTATCTACGGTACTTATTTTGTATTTGTGAGTGTCACAAACGTTCAGCAATAACAAAGCTTATCGCAGCTTGGAGAGTTGCCATTTTGCCAGGTTTTTTTACGAAAAGCATAAGTAACGTGAAAGTACAGGAGGTACTAGTTTGATTTGCAACCAATGGGAATGAACAAAAAAAAGAAAGAAAAGAAATGCAGGACAGGAAGACGTTCATTACCCAAGTTCCCGTCACCGAAGTCAGTGCCGAGTGACGTGTGGATCTGGGGGTCTGTGTAGAGGTCCCCTACGCCCTGAATATCCACCACGATCAGCTGGTGGCCGGAGCGCTCAAACGTGAAGTGGCTGAAAGCCTGCGGAGAGAGAGAGAGAGAGAGAGAGAGAGAGAGAGAGAGAGAGAGAGAGAGAGAGAGAGAGAGATAGAGAGAGACAGAGACAGAGACAGAGAGAGGGTAAAAAGAAGACATACATATAGAGGAAGCATAAAGAAAGACAATTGCTACAGTACGAGGTCTCACTGGACAGAATAAGCAGATGTTTATAGATCTTACTGAAAATATTCACTGTAGTATTTTCAACTAGAAAAACTGCTGAGCATAAGCAGAAGCTGCAGAGAGGAACCATAAATAAAGACAATGGTTACGAATGGGATCACACGCAGCACAAGCTCCCAGCACTCTCACTGAACTGGAGACAATCCAGTTCTCTGTGAGCTGCTACTGCAATGTTATCATTAATGTTATCGTCCACTTGTTTGTGTTCCACTTTTATATATGTGTGTGTGTGTGTGTGTGTGTGTGTGTGTGTGTGTGTGTGTGTGTGTGTGTGTGTGTGTGTGTGTGTGTGTGTGTGTGTGTCTGTGTGTGCATCAGAGAGAGCGAGAGCGAGAGAGGCCACTGACAGACAAAGAAAGGAAGGAGGAGAGAGAGAAGGAGAGAGAGAGAGGGGGAGACAGAGAGAAACAGAGTGAGACACAGAGAGAGAAATACAAGAGAGAGAGAGAGAGAAAGATAACAGTCAGGGTCAGAGTCAAGCAGTGTCTGCTGTGAGGAGAACGCACCTGTGGCGTGAGGCGAATGTTCTCGTCACGTACGAAGCCCGAGTTGGAGTTGTACTTGATGTACTTGCCCTCGATGTAATGTTCCAGGTGGAATAAGGGCTTACCGGGACGATCCGTCATCTCAATGATACACATCTGCATGATGTCCACCTATGGGGTAAACACACACACACACACACACACACATCGTGTTCAGTGGGGTTGGGCAGATCCAAAGTCAGTTCTTTCAGGTATCAGACAATCGTGTTAAGACAGTTGAAAGAGGTAGGTCTGCACAACTTAATACACACACACACACACACACACACACACGCACACACACAATAAATCAACAACCATATATTTAGGTCAAGTGCTCGTCATCACTAAAAATAAAAACAAACAAGCAAGCAACCACAAGATACGGAAGATATTAACTGGTCTGGCACAAGGTCAACAACACGATAAACGTATTTCCGTGTACAATAGAGCTTGTTTATGAAGTGTCATTGGGTGCGATTGTGAGTTCTGCTGAAATGGGTGACGTTACGAGATGGGGTAACCTAATAGCGCAACACTAACGGGTATAACGAGTCATGCATGTACAGTAAATCGTCAAATGAGAGCAGTTCCTTAAACGGGTGAGCTTGCCAATTACTTTGCTGTTGTAGTCAAGCAATGGGATGACATCTTGCTAGCAACTGTGAGCCAGCCCTGTGTGTGTGTGTGTGTGTGTGTGTGTGTGTGTGTGTGTGTGTGTGTGTGTGTGTGTGTGTGTGTGTGTGTGTGTGTGTGTGTGTGTGTGTGTGTGTGTGTGTGTGTGTGTGTGTGTGTGTGTGTGTGTGTGTGTGTGTGTGTGTGTGTGTGAGAGAGTCAGAGACAGAAAGACAGACAGAGGAAGAGATGCTACTTGTAAATGTTGTACGGTATATGGGTGCTGAATGTGTTCATTCTAATTTAAATTTGATTTATAATGGGCAGTAAGAAGATATTTGTGCCAGTGTGTGTGTGAGAGAGAGAGAGAGAGAGCGCATGAGAGAGAGAGAGAGAGCGCATGAGAGAGAGAGAGAGAGAGAGAGAGAGAGAGAGAGAGAGAGAGAGAGAGAGAGAAAGAGAGAGAGAAAGAGAGAGAGAGAGAGAGAGAGAGAGAGAGAGAGAGAGAGAGGAGGCTAACTACAGGTGGCACAAAACCTAGAGAATCCCACTGAACTGGACATAGTGAAGGTAGTGAAAGTGTAGACCTTTTAATCAGAGAGAGTAGAGAGAGAGAGGTTCCATTGGTCCATTGTTTCCGGGTTCTATTATTGGCGGGGAAATCCCCCTTTAGGCAGACCTAGGCAGACCTGAGGACTGTTCAATTCAATGCTAGGAGCATTATGACACGCCCCTTTAGGCAGACCGGAACCTGGTCATGTTAGGTGCCCATAGAAACCTATTATGTTGGCATATCTCCATATACTTACAGAATCTCTGTTTTAATGTTCAATCAGGGAGAGCAGTCAACCAAAGCTCATGTAGACATAATATTGGCTAGCGCTGACTTGCACCATAGCTCATAACACATTGTTAGCTGAAGTTCAACTTCTCTTTTGAAGCCATTGACGCCGAAATCACTTTTTTCACGATTGTTCTTCCTACAGTGTGTTCGCAGTAACTGAACCATGTTTAGGTGGTCGGAGGCAAGAGGGAGAGAGAGATAAAGAGAAAGAGATAAAGAGACCAACAGGAAGAGAAAGAGAGTGAAGAAAAAAAGAATGAAAAAGACAAAGTTGTAACTGTACAAAAAAATGAAAAAAGGCCCAGCCATGGCTCAATCGGCTGGGCACTCAATTGCTGTACCGGCGGCCTGGGTTCGATTCCGGCCAGAGGTCATTTGCCCAGCCCTCCCCATCTCTCTCTCCCCGCAAATTGCCTGTCTCTCTACAACTGTCCTATCACAAAAGCCCCCCAATAAAATAAAGCTGTAACTGTGTAGATCAGGGGTGTCAAACATACGGCCCGCGGGTCAAAAAATTAGCTCACATGGCTGGCTGCCGGTGTCTTGCCCCTCCTCACAATATCGCGTTCTCAAACACGGCGAACCCATGTATACCTGTTTAGGTGGTCTGTGTCGGTTGAACTCCTCGCCCCACAGCTTGGCGTCCATCTGCAGCCGTACGTCCTCAAAGTAGACGTCGCGGTCCACCGGCTCCATGTAGCGCTTGGCCACATAGTTGGAGGCCGACGTCCATTTGCTACTGTGGGAGAAGTTGGACAGCTTCTTCCTGCCAATGGAGGAGATCAAGTCAAGTCAAGTCAAGTCAAGTCAAGAGTACTCTATTGTCAAAAATCTATGTAACAGGGTTAGCACAGAAGTTTGAAATTGCTTTGACCAGTCTCTAATGTGCAGTTGAACTAAAAACATTTAAATAAGACGTTGACAATAATCTCTCTCTCACACACACACACACACACCCACAGATGACAAGACACACAAACCACGCTCCATTTCAAACATATACAAACTGGAATTATCTTCAGGACCTGTTTATTTCCTCCAAGAAAGTCCAGTTACCTGCAACTAACCTCTCTTTTAACTAAAACACAAACCTAACACACTGAAATTGATCTTCAGACTTCATTTCAGAAATGTATCTTTTTTTTTGCTTTGATTCCAATTATCACTGGGTATTTTGTTTTGCTAAGGTTCTCTCTTTCATCCAGGTCATTCTAGTTCACAATAATATGCAACTTGACGTCTTTTGACTATGACAGAAACCACAATCCTATTCAGACATAATTATACCATATGTCTATGGGAGGGGGGGGGAGTTGGGTGCATCTGAGGGGAAAAGGCACAGATTTCAGTCGATTCCAGAAGAACTAAGAGAAAATATGCTGATCCATCTAAATGGACGGTAAGTAAGTAAAGTAAAGAGAAAAAAAGCTCTTGTCACAAAGGTTCCTGTTACTTAATCATGATATTTGATCATTTGACTTCATATTTTGTTTTCTTTAATTTGATCTCAGGCATCAACAATTACTTTTAGTTCAATTTGCATCATAGAGGGGAAGGGTTCAGTGTATCTAAGGGGAACAGCAAACATGTCAGTTCCAGTACACACTCCAGCTGTCTCCGTACGTTACACAACCTTCTATAGTCATTTTAACGTTCAAGATTTGGCTCTCTTGAGAGGACGGAAACCAGAGCCTTTTCAGACATCTGAGATTATCGTGGTTATGTTGAGACAAGAAATGGTGCATATGAGGTGAGTAGCCTGCATTTTATATCATGCTATATTTTACTAGTACAGATTCCCACCATCACTGTCTGTGATAACATTAAAGTTCCATCTGAAGTACACATAGCATATGTTTCCACAACATGGAGAAAAAAAGAGCAAGAGGAGGAAGAAAATTATCTTAAGGGAGCCAACTTGAAGTCCACCGTTCAGCAGAAGACTATGTGAGTAAAAAGTGTCAGCTCAACTCCAAAAGGGGCAAAAAGTGTTGGGGGATCAGCATGGATTTCAATTCCATTTAGCGATTCTTCAACTGCTCAACATTATCCAATGGGAGGGGGGTGGGAGTTTTGTTGGAAAAACGCATCCGCGTGGAATAACACACATTTCAATTCCTTTACAGACTCCGACGTCACAACATTTTGTAGGCATCCTGCAGATTTGACTCCATGCAGCATCATAGGAAACCTGTTTACACAACAGTTCACTGATATTTATCCCGAACTACTAAACCATGGGACCTACGTAAGTCAGTTCCATGTAGGTCGAACTAAAAGGGCATACATAGTCTTGGGGATGTATATATCCTATTCTTAGATGTCTTGGCTTGGAGACTGGCCATAGCATAGGGACGCTGAGAGAGAGAGAGAGAGAGAGAGAGAGAGAGAGAGAGAGAGAGAGAGAGAGAGAGAGAGAGAGAGAGAGAGAGAGAGAGGTGGGTGTTTTCGTCTGAAGAGGCATGGGAAGAATGTCAACAGAACTTCAGGCCGGCGCACGTCCACCATTTTTTTTGCAGACATACTAGCACACACATAGACTGGACCTGGGCTGAGACTGGAGATATACGTGCTAAGCAAACACAAGATGCACACGCACACGCACACGCACACACACACACACACACACACACACACACACACACACACACACACACACACACACACACAACACACACACACACACACACACACAAACACACACACACACACACACACACACACACACACACACACACACACGCACACGCACACGCACACACACACTTTCACAGCACAGATGTGAAATACAGTAGGTTGTGCTGTACTGAACTCACGTTCTGTAGCATTCCCTCATGGCTCCTCTTCCAAACGGCTGCAAAAACAGACACATAAAACATACAGTTAAACGAAAACCCAGTTGGAATAAATACTCTTTTTCCACATTTTTTCAGCTACTGCTACTGACGTTAAGCTGAAGGAATGCATTTGCGAAAAGGTTGAAGTGAAATTGGTTAAGGAAAAACCAAGTCATTTCTACAAGTATTATTACTACATCAAATAATTATCATGATTTTACTTTTTTTCCAAAATTGTTACAGGGGTTCATCAACTTCTAACAGGGTGGTACTTTACAACTCTGCTTTATCCCCACACAACTACGTGCTATAACTTAAGTAATCTTGGAGGAGCGGGCCTCAGTCCTATAGTTCAAATGAGACACAATTCCATTTTTAACCACTTGGGGAAGCTACTTAGTAAAAACTACTTAGTGTTGCTTAAATGCAGTTTTGTTTTCATAAGCAAGATGTAATGTTACCTGGCCAGACATCTTGATGAACACAGGGTCCTGTGCCCACTCGGCTGTGACAGCATTGTACCTACGGTAGATAACAAGATATGGACATGTGACATTTGTGTCCATTGAAAGTGTTTGATATGGTGAAAACACTACAAAGTATCAAAGTTCATGGCAGTCCCAGTGTTTCCCACAGAAATTTTGGAAACTATGGGGGCAGCCGGGGTTTATTTTGCCCGTGGGGGGGGGGGGGGGGGGGGGGGGGGGGGGGGGGGGGGTGTTTGTATTCTTGCAGCGTAAATGCAAAACGGCAAAACAATGACTACAGTATGACAGTGGCGCATGGAGAAACTGTAGGCCTGGGCCTATATTTCAACCATTTATATTTTGAGAATTAAGGCTACATAAGATTTTACCCATGACTTGTATAATAGTAGTACATTGTCATTGTCAAAAAATGCAGTACAGTGAATAATTTCTGTTTACAACACAGTTTCATTCGTCCCTCATGCAGGGGTCTGGGAAACAATAATAAAACAAAATAGGAGCAGAGATAAGAATTTAAGAGCACTGTGAAATTGTTAACGCATAGACAAAAAGGGTCTTAGAGGGTAGGCTATGCCTTTTCCCCCACACATATCTGTAGGCGTACACATTCTTCATGAGGGGTGCTGGTCACAGGGACAGTTTTTTCCAAATTCCTCCCATTAAAAGGGCTGAACAACATATTACACATTTATGTCTATATTCACATTCATTACACATTAATTTCTATATGCAGCCCGATGTCTCCTCTGCTGTGTCATGTCTGTCACCAAACTCATTACAACTGTAAAACAAAGCCTAGGGAGTGTTAGTAAACTCATCCCAACTGTCCCTTCTCTGAAGGTTTTTATGTTGCTCCAACAACTTGACTAGGCTTTTGATCCCTGTCTTTCAAGCACTTGTGGTTCTCTCTATAGCAGGGGTGCCCAACCTTTTTTTAACCAAGATCTACTTTTGAAGTTGATGGTCTGCCGTGACCTACCAAGTCAAATTTAAGGATGTCAGTATAAAAATTTAAGATCACCATTTATTAATCACCATTATTATGAACAAAATGTTTTTAGTAGGCTACTATGGCCGTATCTTTTCAGTGTGTTTTTAAAGTGTGTTGAATAGCCTATCTTTACAAAGCAATGCAGCACTGATAGTATGCAGAGATAATTTCAGTCATACACAAGTCATAAACAACTGAAACAATTTCAAAATGATAAACATTTGGTATATAAAAGGCACATAGGCCCTATTTCTAAAATATGATGAAGCTTTATCATGCCTTCAGTGGTATAGGCTACAAATTAAAAAGGGCTCAGAAATTCACAATTTGTTATGGGTAAATAGTAGGCTACTATGAGAGAGAGAGACAGAGAGACAGAGAGACAGAGAGAGAGAGCAATGAGAGAACTCATTGGATTGGTTAACACCCCTTTTAAGAGTGACTTCTTCTATGAAGGTTTTTTTTTTTTCAGCTCTCTGGGGCAGTAGCACAGCAAAGGCTTTCTATTGTGAGTTTGGCCAATCGTTTTGTCCACAACTGAAGCACGAAACAGCACAAATTGAAGTGAATTCCATACATGTCAACAACAAACATTTCCTTTACACGCGGCACGCGATGTAAACGCAGTTAGCGATGATGCATGCGACTAGCGATTTGGACGAAGATCCTCGCATATCGGCGTGTCATAACGCATCGTTGCGCACATGTTCTGTTACTCACCCGATGTTACATGTGTGCACACATGAATCAACTGTAATAGGCCTACCCTTACGGTCACTTCCTAATGCTTTCCCCTCATTCTGTTACCGTGGGACTACTTATCTAACCAATACAGAGTCTGTATGTATTTACTCAAGGAGGAAAATGCGAAGGAAATTCAAAATCGTAATTCAAATCGTTTTTAACAAAAACGGATATCGTTTAAAAAAATTAAAAAAAGTAAAAAAAAAATAATAATAATTTTTTTTTTTTTTTTTTAACATTTTCGTAAACTATGGCGGCCAAATGTAAACTATGGCGGGCCGCCATAGTTTCCTCAATGTATGGGAAACACTGCAGTCCTTATGCACAAGCCTTTAGTAATGCAGGTGCAGATGTGAGGCTGGAAATCTTGATCAAAGCTTGAAGTTCAGAAAATATCACACACCGATTACTATAATTTTTTCTTTTCTTTTCTCAGAGCGAACACAACAGAGTTTGAGAGCGTGTGGATGATGGTGTGTTTTATTTTACACATCTTGTCAATATTGTGCTTGCATGTATTAATGGTGTATTACTACTAGAGTGAAATGTTGTTTCGTCTCACGACAGTGTTTACAAATATCTGGCATGGATATAAAATCCATGTCACTTGAGGAGTTGATCAAACTTGTAGCCATTGTGACAACAATCAACAATGGCCCAGCCGTGGCTATATTGGCTCGGCACTCGACTGCGACAGCGGTGATGAACAGGGTTCAATTCCGGCCAAAGGTAATTTGCCGATCCCTCCCCATCTCTCTCTCCCCATTCATTTCCTGCCTGTCCTTCACTGTCCTGTCAAGAATAAAAGGCAAAAAGCCCCAAAAAGTACTTCAAATTTTTAAAAAATCAAACAACAATCAACAATCTCTGCTTCAAGAGGCACACACCACAACCATAATGAGATCAATAAAGCTTTAACACTACTCTATTACTCCTGCGCCAGGGCTTTTGTAGGCTATGGAAAATCCCTACGAGCCTTCCAAGCCTATAGCCTTGTTCCCACATTGTTACAGCATTTCGGTGCAACGTAAACAGCATGTTCCCCTCCGAGCCGCCATGCTTATCCATACCCATCCCATGATCCCTCCTCTCCAAACCCCTGTGTGTAAATCACTCCCTAAAAGTCCATTATTGACGAAGAGAGCGCGTGGCTGTGCTGCGCGTGCTCCCCATGTGGCTCTTTGGGGACGCGCTGTTCCAGGAGGAGTGTCATTCCATTCAGAGAGGAAGACCACATGCTCCTCTCTCACACCCACCCATCTCTCTCTATCCCTCCCTCTCTCTCTTTCAGGAGTGTCATTCCACTCAAAGAAGACCACAAGTTCTTCTCTAACCCCTGCCCTACTCTCTTTCTCTCTCTCTACCTCTCTCACTTTCAGGAGTGTCATTCACCTCAAAGAAGCCCACAAGTTCTCTCTGTCTCTCTGTCTCTCTGTCTCTCTCTCTCTCTCTCTCTCTCTCTCTCTCTCTCTCTCTCTCTCTCTCTCTCTCCTCACAGAGGACCATATGGTCCTTCTCTAACACCCCCTTCTCTTTCTGTCTTTCTTTATTTCTCTCCCTCTATCTATCTCTCAGGACAGTCATTTTCCTCAAATTACACCACCCTGACCACCACCCCTACCCCTCTCGCTCTCTCTTTCAGTCGTTCTTTCGGTCTCTCTTTCTTTCTCTCTTTTCCAAAGTGTCCTTCCTCCAGAGCAGCACATATGGTCCTTCTCTCCCTAACCTCCTCTCTTTTCCTCTCAGCCTCTCTCTTTCAGCCTCTCTCTTCCCCCCTCTCTGCCTGGCTCTGCGGGGTCAGTGGCACACCGCCATTGGTCACTGGAATGCGGGTGAGTGAGGTTACGAGTCTAAAATTAAAATTAGACTCCCTCACCCCCCTATATATATGAAAGGGGAGAGGGGAGAGCCTGAGATAGCTAATGACCACCACCACCACTACAACTGTCCATCTCCCACTGTTATGTAACTCCACAGGGGCAAATAAAAAGTCATTTGAAGTCCAGGGTGGTAAAGTGGGCCAATCAGCTTGTGTGTGTGTGTGCGTGTGTGTGTGTGTGTGTGTGTGTGTGTGTGTGTGTGTGTGTGTGTGTACCGGACCTGGATTGTGTGTGTGTGTGTGTGTGTGTGTGTGTGTGTTCGTGTGTGTGTGTGTGTGTGTGTGTGTGTGTGTGTGTGTGTGTGTGTGTGTGTGTGTGTGTTCGTGTGTGTGTATGTGTGTATGTGTGTATGTGTGTGTACCGGACCTGGATTGTGTGTGTGTGTGTGTGTGTGTGTGTGTGTGTGTGTGTGTGTGTGTGTGTGTGTGTGTGTGTGTGTGTGTGTGTGTGTGTGTGTGTGTGTGTGTGTGTGTGTGTGTGTGTGTGCGTGCGTGTGTGTGGTGTGGTGTATGTCTGACCTGTATCGGATGCAGGGTTCTGTCTGCACCTCCTCCAGGTGAAACTCAGCCCAGGGGTCTGGCATGGCCTTGGCCTTCTCGATAGCATGCTTCCACGCCGCCTAGACCACACCACACCACACCAAGACAACACCAGGCCAAGAGAACAAGGAGTACTGTCAGACGCCCTGGACGCTCACAATGCAGCCTTTTTCTCTCTCTCTCTCCCCCTCTCCCTCTTTCACACACACACACACACACTGTTTCTTTCTTTCTCTCTCTATCTCTTTCACATACACACACACACACACACACACACACACACACACACACACACATATACACATATACACATATACACATACACTCCTTTGTGTCTTGGTAGTTGCTGATTGACGATCTGCTTCCCTTTTCCTGTGGGTTGCATGCAGATAAAGACTTTGGCTGAGAGGCTGAATGGAACTCCAAGACTATAAAGTGGCGACAGGGGGGACGCCGGGAGTGTACAGGACACACACACACATACACTCTCTCACACTCACACACACACACACACACACACACACACACACACACACACACACACACACACACACACACACACACAAAGACGGGATACAGTGAATGCAAAGTAGCAGCGTTAACAAAAGTGAAGCAAGCAGGACAATGAGTACCAACACCAAATTAGAACGAGACCAAAAAAAAAAGACTTCCATTAAAGACACAGGACTTCATTAATTTCAGTTATCGCATGACAAAAAATTATACGAAATTATACGAATGATGATGGCTGAGAAGAAACTCTCATATGTTTTACTACTGACTTAATTTAACTTCCTATGGAAGTGGCCCCATAGCGTTACAATAACTTCTAGGGAGTAAGAGTAAAAACTACACTGTGCGATTTTTGTTACTGTATAACATCAGCAAATGTAACAACTGTGGCGCTTACAATATCAATATTTATTGTCATCAGAGGCGATTCTACGGTAAGGTGGGGCCCCAAGCCAAAATACAAAAGAATGAACATTTGAACCAAAATTACCACTACTGTGGTTAAGTGTGGGCTATTATTCACTATCTATCTATTGGGGGCCCCAAGCGGCTGCCTGCCAGGCCTGGTGACAAGATACGCCTCTGATTGTCATCGTACAGTTCCCTGAACTAAATGACATGACCACACATGGTGGGCAATGAAAGCAAAGAAACTCTTAACATGTTTGACTACACTGTCTGCAATTTGTGCTACGACATCAACATACGGTACAACTGTGATGTTTATGACATCCATATTATGTTTGCCTGATCCAGCAGCACCAATCCCAAAGAAAATGAATGATTAACTGTGCCGTCGAGAAACCAGGAGATAACAAGTCCCACATGAGAGCTCATGGGCATCTGGCATTGTGTTACCCTCATGCGAACTTTTGTTCCGAGAACCCGGCAAACCGATATGACAGGCCGTGTCACACAGACACTGTGCGTTTGCCAGATACTGTTCCCGTCGAGCTGTACATCATGGTCGAGGACTTGCGTAGCAGATACAGTAGCTATGCCCGGGTTGCCATGTCCGGGAGTATATTTAGCAACGTAGTATTTACTTTTTTGACTTGTGAGAAGGTCAGTGCTAGACAGCAGAAACAGCAGCAGCAGCATAGTACACAGTGAGAGACAGACATGGTGGGGGTAGTCACACTACAAACTATCTAATGGTGACCGGTGATCAATGGCGTGCACAGACATTTTGGGGGGCAGGTGCTCGAGGGGGGCGGGGGTGTGGAACTTCCAGCTGCCTTACTAGGCTATAGAGGCTATGTATTCTATCGAGGAATTTGTAGATGATCATGTCAACATGGACCGCAGTACATTGTGATAAAAAATAATAATAAAAGGGACTTTCAAAAAGGGCATTTTTTGTCTAGCAGGGCAAAGGGGCAGGTGCTTTAGCACCACCTCGTCCCCATCTGATGCGGGAATGGGGGATAGTGAACGTGGGGAGCCACCTTTCGCTTGTGAGATCGTCTTACATAGAAATGAAATTGAACACAACTCATCACACCAGCACACGTCGCACAGAGACAGACGTGGGTAGTCTACCACTACCACTGTACGAATGGACGAATGGAGGGGGGCACGTAGGAGGCAGACCATGTGATATCACGTCTCCCTCGTGGAGTCATCTTACGAAAAATGAAATCAAACACAACTCGTCACAAGATTGCTGGTGGTGCTTATACACACCTTAGAGGCGTAAGGGAGGGATCAACAGTTGGTTGGTGCTACTCCAATAACAATTTGACCCAGTTTATACTCTGCGCTTGGCGCTAGTTGATCATTGACGTCAAGGAGCTTTTACTTACAGCTGAATTCTTCCTGATCAAACCCATCGGAAGTGAAGGCTATAGTTTTTCATTACATTCCAGTAACAAAATTTCTACTACACAGGATTTCATCGTTAACGTGTTACGTTCCATGCTTTCACAGGAAAAGTCAAAATCATTCAAATAGGCTCATCAATTTACCCAAGTGAAAATTATGGATTGGAATTGGGGGAAAGCAACAGGTTTAGAATGCCTGGAGAGAGGGGATCAGGTACAAAAGGGTGTAAATAAAAGCATGCTAGTGAAGCAAAAGGAGGGAAAAAAATTGTCATATGCGGCGAAATTAATCGTGAATTAATGGGGAAAGGGACCAAAGAGGTGGAAGGCGGTTATACTTGATGCGGAGGAAATACAGGAAATACAAGTTTGTGTCCAACCTACCCGACCTCTCTCAGTCAACGACCCAAACCTGACTGCCCGATCGTCAGATGCATTCTCCTTTGGGCTCTATAAAGGATGAGGTACAAACAACGTTTTTTTTTTCTTTTTGCATGCTAACAGCCAAGCAAGACATAAACGATAAACGATATGTTCCAGGGTGCCCTAAAGTTTACAGAAGATGAAGTCCTGTCAGCTTTATTAGTAAGAGGGTTATTTCTCATATTTGCATCTCTCCTTTGGCCTCTATAAAGGACAAAGTTTTTTTTCTTGGTGTTTGCATGCTTACTGTACAGCCAAGCCAAGACACAGAGCATAAACAAGATGTTCCCTGGTGACCTAAAGAGAAGAGGAAGTCAAGTCAGCAGGATTAGGAAGAGAGTTAGTTTTCATATTTGCATTATGATGTGATATTTTTGAGAGGGGTAGGTCCGGTCAAGCGTCACTTCCTCTGTTGAAGGTGTGTGTGTGTGTGTGTGTGTGTGTGTGTGTGTGTGTGTGTGTGTGTGTGTGTGTGTGTGTGTGTGTGTGTGTGTGTGTGTGTGTGTGAGTGAGTGAGTGAGTGAGTGAGTGAGTGAGTGAGTGAGTGAGTGAGTGAGAGAGAGAGAGATGTTGTGTGGGAGCTGTTGGCTTCCCTCTTCCCTTCATCCTGCATAACAGCATACCAGAGACACAAGGTTCTCCAGCGCCAAATATGGAACAGAGAGAGACACAGAGTGCCTCCCTTGTAGCACACCCCTCTTCTGTCTAAGTTTTCCAGCATGGTATCATTCCCACACGTCACTTTTTGACTTATTGACCAGGCTACCATAGCTGACGTCGAGTGTGCTCTCTATGCCATCAAAACACCGCCCTTGTGGCAACACGACTTCACTGACAGTTAGGTTAAGGGAGGGGTCTCAGACTATGTCTCTAGGCGACCGCATTAACATGGCGGGTATGCCCACGGGTATGCCCATAGCGTCCAATATTGCAGCCTGATCAAATGGCATCGAAAAATGACGCCAACGACAGGGGTATATGAGACTTGTGTTGTGCATTCCTACTAGGAGCATACTTCACATTGTCAGCCACACAGGCACACAGGCACAGGCTCTGCTCCAATACTCAACAACAAACAACTACATTAATCTTAAGGATGTTCAGGTGGTATATTCCCAAAAAGCTGATTCAGTGATAAAAAGAGTACCATAGGCAAAATAACCTAATTTGTTATTAATCCCCTAATCCCCTCTACCTGGCCATTCACTGGCCTGTGACACCTGTATGGCCATCTAGTGGCTCTTGTATGTGATTCTCTCTCTCTCTCTCTCTCTCTCTCTCTCTCTCTCTCTCTCTCTCTCTCTCTCTCTCTCTCTCTCTCTCTCTCTCTACCTGGCCATTTTACTGGCTTTTGACACCTGTGTGGCCACCTAGTGGCTCTTGCATGTAATTTTTACCTGGGAAATGGTTCATGTGACTTCCTACCTGTGCTTGGCAGGTGTATATCATTAGGAATTCCTGTTTGAGCAGTTACCCTGAAGAAGGCTTGCGCCGAAACGCGTGGGTCTCTGCTCCCATGTTTTAAAACTTTTAGCCATGTTTCAATAAAGGCTTTTTAATATTTTTCCACAAGAAGAGTGCCTTGGACTCCCTTTTTTGACAAGATATTGTTTTTTTCCCCAACACCAAAGAGCACCTTCAAGATTTTTTCTGAACAATTCCCTGAGCACTTCGGATTTTCTCTTCACTTGATGACTACTCAGCACTGGGGAAGTGCTTTTCTGAAGTAGCTCTACCCGCACTCTGAGGGTATTGGAAAGTTCTACAAACAAGCTCAAGATGGAGAATGGACACAGCACAGCATTCTCATATTCAAGTGAGCAAGGCAAGAACATTATTGTAACTCAGTCTTTACTTGATGATACACCTGGACTGCCTGAAGTTGAACCAGACTTGAAAAATAAATACTTTAAGTTAAAAAAGCTGTCTGAGAGAGAAATTAGGCTGCACTGGAACATTGTCAATATGTCTGATTACTGGCGCGAAGGCCGTATTCCAAGAGGCCTGCGCATTAAGAAATTCCCAGCATTTGGCTTAGAAGATCCAGATTTTAGATCCAGATGGGAAGGCATTCTAACTAAATGCTCACTGGACCTCATTCTGTTGATAATTGAGCACAATAAGAAGGAGAGAGAAGCGACCCAAGAAAAACTTGACGAAATGAAGACACAAATATCTACAATTGATGATGAACAGAAAAAGCTGCCATTTGAAAACAAATTGAAGGAGGATCTTGAGAAACTGACAGACTGGGTGAGACAACAGAAAGTCAAGAAATTTAAAAGAGATGAAAATGACTACAAAGAAGGGAAAGTCTACCGCTGGCCTGAACAGAAACGCTATGAAACACAACGACGGAGGTCTGTGTCCTTCAACCTCATGAGCAGTGATGAAGAATCCACTGCCTTCTCCAATGCATCATCCTATGCTTCTTCTTCTGATTTTTTGGACGAAAGCCCGCAACCTGGGAGATCCATCATAAAAACAAAAAAACAAGGAGGGGCAGGAAGAGGAAGAGGACAAAGACAAAGAGCATCGCAGCAACCACCGCCGACTCTCAGGAGCAGAATGAAACAGTAATCAACCTATCTAATACACCCTTATCTCCTGATTGTGTCAGCGTGTTGTCAAAAGGACTCTCTTTTTCTCCTACCTACCACACAAATGAATTCAACACTAAAGTGGACTTGTTCAGATTCTACCGCAGCCTCCACCTTAAAGCCTGGTACCACCATCACAGCGAAAGAAGTGTTACAACTGTTCAAAGCTCACCCTTCAGACCAAAATCACATTTTATGCCCCCAGTTTCGAATGCTACATTAACTGCTTTTACCAAAAAAGTGGATTATGAAATTGAAGAACTTTTCAGCAACTCTGCTCAGAAGGTTAGGGAGAATCTGACTAAATCTGAAAAACTGGCCATTGACCAATTAGCAAAAAATGATTCAATAGTCGTGAAGCCAGCTGACAAAGGGGGCGCTGTTGTGGTGCTCAACAAAGAAAAATACATTGAAGAAGCCCTAAGACAACTGAACAACTCAGATTTCTACAAAAAACTGTCTTCCAATCCAATGGATCGCACAAAAGAGAGACTGAATGAACTTTTGTCCACAGCCATGGAGGCTGGATGGATATCAAAAAAAGAACACGATTTCCTCTTATGTGAACATCCCCGTATACCTACATTCTATATGCTCCCAAAAGTACACAAGTCCCTTGAATGTCCACCAGGAAGGCCCATTATATCCTCAAATGGTTCTCTTACAGAACCTGCCTCCCAATTTATAGATTTTCATATAAAGCCTCTCGCCCAACAGCTCCCGTCTTATATACAGGACACTACTCACGTCTTAAAGATCTTGAATGAGATGACCGTTTCTGATGATTTGTATCTGGTCACTATGGATGTAGAGTCCTTGTACACGAATATTGCTCATGGCGATGGACTAAAAGCTTTAAACCACTTCTTATCCAACAGGCCTACTGACTGCTCACCTCCATCCGATTTCTTAATTAAACTCACTGAATGGACATTGAAAAATAACATATTTCTATTCCAAGACCAATTATACCTTCAGGTATGTGGCACTGCCATGGGGGCATGTTTTGCCCCAAATTATGCAAATCTCTTTCTAGGCCTATGGGAGAAGGAATGTGTTTACAATAATGTCTATAGTGACAAGATAAAGTACTACGGGAGGTACATAGACGATATTTGCCTAATTTGGACCGGTTCTGAAGATGAGTTGTCTATGTTTCATGATTTGTTGAATAATAATGATAGGAATGTTAAACTATCTATGGAACATTCAAAAACAACTATTAACTTTTTAGATCTAACTATCTCAAAAGGACTGGATGGCCGGCTCCATACTACGGTTTTCCGCAAAATTACAGACAGAAATACTATGTTGAGAGCAGATAGTTTCCATCCAGTTTGGCTAAAAAATAATATACCTTTTGGACAATTCCAACGCCTGAGACGTATATGTGATTCAGACCTAGAGTATGAGAAGCAGGCCAAAATCATGTCTCATCGTTTTACACAGAGGGGCTACCAAACTCATGTTGTACAGTCTGCCAATGAAAAAGCTCTCTCCATTCAGAGGACAGATCTGTTCAAAAAGAAGAAAAGAAAGTCATCTAGTCAAGATCAAGTTTACTTTGTCACAAAATATAGCAGCTTTGCCAATCCGATTAAAAGGATCATTTTGTCCAACTGGAACCTGTTGAAAAGTGACCCTACTCTTAGAGAAGTATTTCCAGTCCCCCCCAAAATTACATTTAAGAGGGCCCCCACCCTTCGAGACAAACTTGTACCTAGCCATCTTAATGTGAAGAAAAAGACCACCTGGCTCCATAGACAGATAACCGGTACATACAAATGTGGCCATTGCAACCATTGCTCAAACATGAAAGAATGCAAACAATTTATTGATTTCAAATCTAACAAAACATATAACATTCAAGCATTCATCAACTGCAATACCACCTTTGTGGTGTATCGTTTATCATGCTCCTGCGGCTGTTTTTATATAGGCCGTACAAAAAGGCGTCTAAAAGACAGAGTCTCCGAGCATAAAAATGCCATTAGGAAGGTTAACTTGGATTATCCTATGGCTAAACATTTTCACACAGCACACAATAGCAATCCAGATGGGTTAATGGTTGAAGGTTTAGAAACAATCAAAAAGAATATTAGGGGTGGTGACAGGTTAAAATTATTACTACAAAGGGAAACTTTCTACATATACACTATGCAGGCCATGACATACCCAGGATTAAATGAAGAAATTGATTTTAGTCCTTTTTTGTAATGACTTCTCAGTGTGGTTTTCTAGTATTGGTAGCTGTCCTTATCTAAGCCTCTTGATGTATCTTCTTTTGTTTGTATATGTTTTTTCCCTGTACCTGACCATTCACTGGCCTGTGACACCTGTATGGCCATCTAGTGGCTCTTGTATGTAGTTTTCTCTCTTTCTCTCTCTCTCTCTCTCTCTCTCTCTCTCTCTCTCTCTCTCTCTCTCTCTCTCTCTCTCTCTCTCTCTCTCTCTCTACCTGGCCATTTTACTGGCTTTTGACACCTGTGTGGCCACCTAGTGGCTCTTGCATGTAATTTTTACCTGGGAAATGGTTCATGTGACTTCCTACCTGTGCTTGGCAGGTGTATATCATTAGGAATTCCTGTTTGAGCAGTTACCCTGAAGAAGGCTTGCGCCGAAACGCGTGGGTCTCTGCTCCCATGTTTTAAAACTTTTAGCCATGTTTCAATAAAGGCTTTTTAATATTTTTCCACAAGAAGAGTGCCTTGGACTCCCTTTTTTGACAAGATATTGTTTTTTTCCCCAACACCAAAGAGCACCTTCAAGATTTTTTCTGAACAATTCCCTGAGCACTTCGGATTTTCTCTTCACTTGATAACCTAATTTGTAGTTTTACACCACCACCCCTCCCCTCCATGCACACACACACACACACACACACACACACACACACACACACACACACACACACACACACACACCGCACCCCAACCCCACCACCAGTTCATCATTGATGTTGACTGTCAATGTTCTCATCATCACCACCACTCACATCACATCGGTGCTTATTACACAACAAAGACATGACGAGCACTTGAACCCACACAGACAGCTGCTCGCAATGGCATCTGCTGAATTTACAACGTGTCTGACTTCTGCAGAACTGTCAAGACTGAAGATGTGCAGCACAACCCGTGTTGCGGCATCTGAGTGACACTTCTTTTTTAAACCACTGACTACTGTAAATTACACTGTACTTCCAGGAAGTACAGCAAAAAACCTACTGAAGACTTTGTTCTAGCAACTGGACTGGATATGCTGATATCTAATGCAAAAGGAAGCACATTCAAAAAAGCATTTAGTACACATATGGTACACTGGTACAGGCTTGGCTGGCACTGACAACACTGACTGTCAATATTTCTGCAGTTGCACTGCTGCCTTGTGCGTCAAGTCTCAAGTTGAGTTAACTTACAAACTTAAGGCAGTAGGGCAACTTATTTTATTAAGTTCAACTGGAATGCAATGTTTTACAGTGTGGATGATATCAGTCTAGACTAGGAAAAGTGCAATCATGGTGTGTATAATATGTGCAAAACAATACATGTGATATGTGAGATCAGTGTCAATGCGAGGAGTTTAAGAAAACGTGGCTCACCCTGTAGGCAAAATTATTCTTGGGCAAGGAGTTTGACAGCTGCTTGTTAACCACCAGGTTCTGCAGGTAGTCACAGATCTCTTTGGTGGGGGTGAGGGGGTCGTCAGTGATGGGGCATAGGCCCATGTAGTAATCATCATCTTCGTCATCGCTGTCTTTGGAGTTGGGGACAGCGAATGAGATGGACCTCTGTTGCTTCTTGCTCTTGCCACCTTTCGAGGGGTTGCCCACCACCTCCTCCATTGTAAACATAAGCTCGTCCTCGGCCATCCTGACAAGATTGTTGAGTCGTGCTCAGGACCTGTGGCAAACATAAGCACAAAGACAAGTAATTCACATTCGGTTTAAATGATTTATAGGCTGTGACGTGCAATAGTCATAACAACCTCCTGGTGAACTAATGCACAGCAAAAAGAGTTTTCACTAAATGCAGACTTCTCTGTCATCTGTAGGCCTATGCAAGGTGCCCCAAATCCAGGTTACGATGGCTTTACTTTCACTGACATTCACTGATGAAAATAAATTCCATCAGTTCTCGTCTGCACTCTGTCACTTAGTCCTGTCATTGCAGTCAACGATGCACCCTAACCTCGCTAACCAGCTGAAAAAAAGAGCAGGCGTGCAATGTGCAACCGCACAGAGGTCAGTCCATATAGACCTACCTCTGGGTCGGTCAGTGAGGAGAGAACATGCAGTTCCGCCAACGTGGAAAAGCAGTCAAGTGTTTGAGTCGGGCAAGCAACATTTGATTAGACAATAAATGAAGCAGCAGCAAAAGACCACAAACCTTCTTTTGTCACACAACCGAGTAATGCAGAAAGAAAGAACTCATGCCGCGCGTGTACAAAGAAGCGTTTTCCCTTTCGTTTTAGTAACCTTTTTGCCGTTGACTTGGCGGTATCTTTTGGTGTAGCAGCTGTCACTCTCTGTCCCCTTGTGGTGGTGGTGGTGATGCTTGTTAACCCTGGTCGACAAATGCTGTAAACAGTCCTGCACTCCGCTGCTGGCTTTATGTTCCTCCTCGAGTGCTCTGTACTCGTCCTCCACAACAACATGTGCGGACTGCACGTACGAAGTAGCAGCGGCAACCCAGCCCACACAGTAAAGTGAGCTTCTCACAGAGCTTCAAACCGAAAAAACACAAGCTTAGCCCAGCCTACCTTTCATTCATGTTTGGTGGTGATTTGCTAAAGCAACCGCTAGATGTCAGCAAAACCAATGAGATTTGATAAGAACGTCTTGAGTTGGCAAGACACACAGACATACAGTGAAGAACGTGGTGGACGTGTTTGGCAAAACAACTATCATCTTTCGGAGTATTTAAATGAAACCAGAACAATTAACAACACGAAATACGCCACTCGTTCACCATTGATAGATTTTAGTGAAACAAGTGAGACCTGAACCTCACAGTGGTGGGTAGTTTCATCAATTCGTTGGTGTAATGTTGTTTGTGTTTGGTAAAAAGTTACGGACTGCCAAGTGAGCCATGCGCGTGCATGACACGTGGACATGGCAAACTTCGAGAAGCGTATTTGAAGCAGATGTTGATAATGTTTCGCAGCTAACTTTGCCATATGGTTTTAATTATCTCATAAAATATAACCCAGCAGGGTTTTTTTTGTTAGCGATGCTTGGTGTTATCCAAAGTTGCTCGGACGCGGATTGTCCTAGTTGAAGTTATGCGAGCGCCGTGTTTTTTTTCCTGCATTTCTGTGAATTGCGAACACTCGGTTGCATCTCTGCCATGAGCGTGTATTGAAACTCTCTCGGTGTTCCCTGTTCAATGGGACGGTAGCGTGGCCGAGTGGTCTAAGGCGCTGGATTTAGGCTCCAGTCATTTCGATGGCGTGGGTTCGAATCCCACCGCTGCCAAATACTTTTTGTCATGAAAATGTTGGATGATATATCATAATGAGTCGGTGGCAAAAACCCGCCATCCTACCGGGTGGTAATCGAGTCTGTTTCATTTTCAAAAACACTCGATTGTCCAAGTACGTCTCGCTGCGACCCGCGGGAAGGCGTGGACTGATACATGTAGGCGCCATCTGGTGGTCATATCTAGGAGTTCAAAGCCGTGGCATAAATTTTATGGTCTAGAACAGGGGTTCCCAACCTTCTCCAACTTGGGGCCCACTTATAATGTTCACAAATGTTTGGCGCCCACCTTTGACCCAATACACCATACAACTCAAATAAAGAGTCAGCAGCAACACACACTCAAATATTACTTAGATTGTTAGAAAATTATTTCAGGGCCCACTTGGAATACCCTCCCCATCGTTTGAGAATCACTAGGATGCAATGTAAGGATTATCCTGATGTAGGCCTGTTTTCATCAAACAATATGTTAAGCAAATCAGTCTGCATTTTGCTAATATAGAACAGTCATGACAGACATTTTACAAAGTTTTTCCTTTTTCCTTCTACACTTTCCATCTGTCTCCCATGCTCTGCCAGTCTTTAGTTTTCACCTACAAGTCAATGTTTGACTCTGACTAAACTGAAGGATGTCTTCAGACAAAAAAAAACACACGCACAAATGTACATTTCACTCTCTAACTGCATTCACAATCTTACACATTGATTTCTTCTCTACGTCGCTCGCCAATCCTGCCTTTTCGCATGCATTTCTATGGGCCTGGCCCAGACAGAGGAGCATTGTTATTATTATAGCGTTATTATATGGTAAGTATATTATTATTGTTATTATTATAAGGATACTGTTATTATGTGTTAATAGTATTGTCTTGCTAAATGTAACTATTCATCATGGGGTCCAGTCGACGGTTTTTAGCAACGTCCCTGCTCAGGTGAATGTTTGGTCTACCACTAGTACAAGGTTGACACCAGGGGCTTGACACTTGCTCCTGCTAACCAGTCAAATACTGGCAAAACTTTTTTGGGGTAGGACATCACAGTAGCCTATATCAGTGGTTTTCAGGGATCCCTGGGGGGCCACGAGGGGGTGCCAGGGGGGCCACGGGAGGTTGGCAAGAAGAATATTGTGAAATCAACTCAATTATTGTATACATTAAATAATTTAAATATCTAAAATAAACCAAAAATAAGCTAAACAATCCAAGTAGAACCGGTTTCTTCTTTACAATGTTTATATATGTATTGTGCTTTCTATAGTACTTCAATGGTTTTAGGAATACACCAATTTCATCGAGTTGTGAAACTGGTTGCACAGAAAGAAATAGTGTGGCATGGCCTATATCAGGGGGCCTTGACTGGAATCTACCGGTATACGGGGGGCCTTGGCATGGTAAAGTTTGGGAACCTCTGGCCTATATCCTGTTTTTGTCCTTTTGTTATTTGCAAGATTAAGAAAGATCATTCAGATTCTGATAAAGATCATCATTTATGTGTATGTGTATATTCACAACACTGATGGTCTTGATTTCAGGGTGCCCGCGGGGTAGTAAAAAGTAGTAAAAGGTAGTAAATGAAAAAGTCCAAAATAATGACCAGTAAAAGGTAGTAAAAGGTAGTAAGCCACATCTCAACTGGTAGTAATTTTCCCTGACTCCCTACAACATGGTCTTATTTGTTTTCTAATTTGTTGGATTCCTGTAGCCCGTGATCTCAAATCTCGGCAAATTGATTTTTATGCAGCGGCAAGGACGGACGCTGGGTGAACTGATTTAGCTTTGTGCTATATTACCGGTAATTCTAGTTGTTAACTAGCAGCTGACTGACAGGCGTCAGACATCAGCAGCGCCACAGAAGCTGCCTGCTAGGCATTTTGTAGCCTACGCGACTAAACTGGTTGGATGTGAAACAGTGAAAGGTCTGCTAAACATAATTTCATGAATTTTAATGATGACTGTCTGTTTGAGATTAGCTGTTGTTCATACAATACTAATGAAGTTAGAAGCGGTGGAAATTGGTGCGTAACATGGTGCGTAATATTGGTGGTAAATGTAACAAATCGGTCGAGTAAAAGAATGCGAGGCTGAATGTTTTTTCACCGGTGCATCCAGCTAAAAACAGCCCAAAAATTAGCCCATCAAAAAATAAAGTTTTTGGAACTGCGGCCATTCCTTCAACTCCGCTGCTCTGGCTTTCTACCCCTTGCACCTTGCGCTGATAGGCAGCCCGACTTTTCAAAATAACATGTTCGACTACCGGAGTTCATAATGTGCTAACGACTAGCGAGGTGGTGCTCAACCAAATCAGGGAGTTTTGAAACGGACGAGAGGGTAAGGAGGGAAACGAAATGCAAACAGCAGCGGCCACTGATTTCACGCGGAAGGTTCAAGCGCAAAGAATGGGCCGTTTCAGTCACTGTCAAGAGTTAACACGCGAAGTCTCCCGGAAAATCGCAGATGTTTTTGATAGCGACGTACTATCTGTCGACAAGGCATCCTTCATGCACCGAGACAGAGAGAGAGTGTGACGAGAGAGAGACGCAGACGCTTCTGTTCGAAGCGCTTGCTAAGATGCCACAATCATCATTCGGAGCGATCCAGAATGGGGAAGGGCAAATCCAAGTTCACCTCGGTTTCCACCTAAACAAACAAAAATCACAGGGATTAAAGTTTTCCGTCGCTATGACGGATTTCCGTCAACTGGATTTTCGTTTGGACGGATTTCCGTCCTTATAATTCATGTCAGTTAATTTACAATTTTTACTTTCCAACTGAACTCAAATCGAGAGCACTCCTGGCCATGAGAAGGGGACGAGAGGTGTGTTTGGTGCACGGATTTAGTTTTACACTCCAGCACCGGTTGTGTCATACAACAGATTCACTCAGTAGTTTTGAGCCATCCCCTGGTCCTCCGTGTTCCAAAAAAAAAGTACACCAGCGGTCAACAATTCGGTTGCGGCGCAGCGCGAGAGATTACAAAAATCAAATAGCCAACATTGTTGCTGATGGCAGAAAAGAAAATAAGTGTAATACTATGTCTTTAAAGTGCAATGACAATCATTAAACGGGTTGGACTGATATTCTTATATGGGCTAATAATGCGCATGGAATGCATAGCTGGAAGAAGGTAGGACACGTATGTTTCCATTATCATTGCACCTGCCGTGGCGATAGTTAGAAAAAAAAAGAATAGTTTACTTCGACTGCGCATGATGTCCTTTTCATGAAGGGTTTTTCTTTTAAGCATTGTTACTTATACTAACATTATTCATAGCCCCAATGGGACGGCTATCATTGGCAGCTAGCTAGAATATACCATGCGTAATAACATGCGTTTCATCCTCAAAGTTTAGCGCGTTTGTCTGGCTACGTGTAGAACTAGCTGTAGTTGTCTTTCTGACAACGGATAATTTACAGTCTCACCTGTAATCATAGCATATTAACTTTGTTGTTGCCGATATATTTAAGAAATAAGTTGAAAATGGGTTTCATTTTACAGGGGTCACGGAGGCTATCCCTGACAGAGCCAATATTTTATGCCACGTCTTGTTCTGGGAAGCAGTGTTCTCCTGGGTGGTCAATAATTGCTGTTTCGGTGTTTGTTTCACTTTCAAGGCTTGTTGTAGGCTACTCTGTGATGCTATTTTTGCTAACTGGAATAGTGTGCAGCAACAGTTGTGTGTGCTCGTTTTTGAGTGGCTCAACGTCTTCTCGGACTATACGCTTCACTTGAGTTCAGTTATTTGCGCACTGCGCACTCAGGACTGATAGGTGGGTGATTTGTCTTGATTCGAGTGGAAAGTTGCGCGACAAGCTTGGGAAAGTGTGCTACTTTTGTTATATAGACGTATGTCTGACTGTGTCGTGTCTGCTTGCGTCGTGTCAGCTTGCGTCGTGTCAGCTTGTAGGATAGAACAAGAGTGCGTGCGGGAATCGGGGACGTTTTTTAAATCAATGGTAAGCGTGTGCCTGGCACCGCACATCGAGAAGTAAAAAACTACCGGTAGCCATAGGTTTTCAAAACGGTAGAATACAAGAGGTAGACTACCGCACCCTGTTTGTAAACATCAACAAGTTATTTGTAACAGGACGAATAGTGAAAAACATACAAAATAACCAACTAGTTTAAATGTCAGAAATACAACTGCAAGCAATGCGCAGTGCTTTCACCAGAACAGTGTTTGCCCATTCTGATGGGAAAGTCAAAATATAGCCGCCTACTACAACAACAAAACCATAATGGGATCACTGTATCAACGCATTGCAATTCCAAGTCAATAATTCTGTGATATCAGCTAGACCATTTTGAAGCAACACTTAATGTGAATCCATTCTGCATAATGTTGTGAACAATTCATAAACAATGGGTAGAAATAAGAGGAAATAACCAAAACATGCCCCAAATTGCAGTTCAATGTTTGCAGTCTGATATAGTATCCATTATCCCTCCATTCTCGGCCAGTTCTTGTCAATCTGGTGGCCTAGGCCTGCCCCCTTTGCCTCTTTCATTTTTTTGTATTTAGAAATTGGCATCTGTAAACATAGCATAGCATCTGATCTAGTACCTACAGGTACATTCATACTGAGTGTGTATATTGGCCTACTGAGTGTATAATGAATATTCATTACCTCCACCAAGGAGGTTATGTTTGTTAATGTGAAGTGTAAAGTGTTATGTTGGTTGAAGTTCTGATTTTGTGGCACTTTTTGGTATTACTGGTGCCCTCAATACATAGGCCTATTCTGCTCCAGGCGACTGCCCTGTCTGCCTATGCCTAGTGCTGGCTCTGGCACCATTCCTTGCATAAAACCAGTGTATGTTTCGTTATGAGGGCAGAGCCTGGCTACATTGGTTTTCGTTGGGTTACGGAGTGATACTCGATCGGGTGCCTAACCGGTAAAAAAGTTCAGTCAGATGACTTTTTTTTGCTTTAATCCCTGAAATCAACTTATCTATCGATCTAGTTACCATATGAGTGTTTTTTAATGTGAAATTGTAGTCCCTCAAAAAATAATTAATTTTAAGTTATTTTAATTTTGATTTCAGTTTGACATCCCTGGCTTAGGCGTTTTTTGCAGGTGCCTTAGACTTAAGGGGTAGTCAAGGCTGGTTATGGATTCTGTGTTCCCTATCCAAATCACGAAAACTTTGCCATAACTATAATGACTGCCATTTTTGTCATATCCTGTGAAGTATTTTCTCTGATTCTGCTAAAGACACACACACACAGACTCTCACACACAGGTGTTGGGGGGCATTTGGGTGCACCTAGATTTTGTGCTGGTGCACCTGAAAACAGTTTTTAGACGCACCAGTGCAACCAGCGCAAAAAGTTAGCAGAGCCCTGGTGGACATTGACTGCAGGAATCCACTTCAAGGTGCACTGCTGGTTCTTTCTCTCCTCCTACTCTCTGAGAAGAGCGAGTTCTTCTGTTAAAAGTGCACTGCACTATTAGTTAACCATTATAAATGGTGAATTGTTGAGAAATGTTTGAAACATACCTGCAATAACTTGTACTAACACATACACTCAATGATGAACTTGTTAAATTATAAAAACATTATTAATTTGTGTTATTAATAGGATTTGGAAAGCTATTTCATTTCTGTAGTCAGTTTAAGATCGATGTTGTAATGGTAGTAAAAAAAAAATTGGAGGTAGTAAAAAGGTAGTAAAAGGTAGTAAATTCAACCTAGGAATATCTGTAGGCACCCTGGTTTTATCATCACTTTGTCAAATTATGACTAAGACTAAGAAAATACAGACTGGAAAACTATGGCTAGTAGAAAGGCTGAACGGCCTGTGACTCTGGGAAAACCACTAGCAACTGAGGCAGGCTGGTAAGCAAAAACTTTGTCAAGCCCTGGTAGCCATCTTTGTCTGACAAAAAGCTGAACTCAATTGACCTTTTTTCTTGTAAGCATATGGCAACATTCATCCAGCGGAGGTTGACAAATTGTGCACATCCCAGGATAAGGTGCAGGACAAAGGCTCACTGAAGGTTTAGAGTGATTTAACATTGTGCTGACTCGTCACTCCAATCCTTCAATGTCCAGGGAAAAAATACCCTCTCGGAAAGACAGTACAGTCAGGGACAGGTCAGGGTCAGGTAACAACACAATTCGCCACCCACTCCGTTAGATGCATACAGTATTTTGGTCACAATAGCTATCCATCATCATCGCTCCATTCCAATGATTGTAAGACTGGGCTAAATGAGCTATATATACACAGGTAAAAGCCACTCAAGCTTTTACTGCTCCCTCCAATGCTACTGTATCTGTATGTATGAGTTGCCATGGAAACTGAGAGACACTATTGAAGTAAAAGAAAAAAAAAACATGTGCACCTCACAAAGAGGCAATATTGAGCTCAAAACGGAATAGCTTTAAATAGCTACCATGGTGTGCCAACTGTGGAAGGTCAGAGGCAGAAAAATATGATGTTGTAGAAACGCTTTTTCCGAGGTTACAAACAGAGATGTTGGGGAAAATCTGTTGTAACGTCAGCAACACGTATGCAAAACTTTTAAACACATTCTTCTGTAATATCAAACATTTCTAGGTTACAATACCCCATGTATGCCCATTCCAAAGTTAAAAAAACAAATACACCAACCAAAACAAATAATCCAGTCATTTTTGGTTTGTAACAGTTTATAATGGCTCTTGGTGTTTTGCCCAAGTGTTTCAGCTTCATCACAGGGCTTCCTGACATGGTTACAGCTCTACAGATCCATTGGGCAACAAAAATAACGAAACACACTTGACACATTGAATGAAGCAAATAGAGCAAGAAAAACATAGGTGAGTGAGATACCCTGCTGCAGTGCGTTTACAGAAGAGGGGAAAAACAACTTTATTAGCTCAATAATTGAACCATTAACATACAAAAAAAATCACCTTGTCGATGAAGTCTCTCTTTGACAAGGTTGGATTCTGTTGATCAGTCATACCTTTGAGGCCTTCCCTCTGTGGAGATGCACATGTCCTCACTTTTCCACGAATCTGTGGCCAGCCCCCACGTCCATTTGGCCAGCACTCGTGACTGGCTTCATTTTTAAATATTTTAATTTACAAAGTTCCCTTTGAAAAAGGAAAAAAAAAAAGACATCTTCGGTTTTCGCTCGCCCTTCCAAGTAACACTTTCCAAGAAGACAACATCCCTAACAAACACAGACCTCGTGAACATGGGAGGGTGACCACTGAAATGTGAGGGGAAATAAGGATGAAGACTGAAGCTGGAGTTTATGTATGGTGTGTGTGCTGCTGCGCTGTGAGCAGCAAGCATGGTGTTTTATGGCATGGCGTTTTCGTTTTTTTTGGTCTGTACTCTGCGCCCTCTTTCAGCGTTCCTTGTTGGAGTGGCACCATCATCTTCTATAGTGCATTACAGGAGGGAAAGTTCTGGAAACACAAGTGCCTCGTCTCCTGTCCCCCTTCTTCACTATGCATTTTTAAAAACAAAAATGCTCTTCAGTCCTTCACAGGCTTCTTTGTTTCGTTTTCTCCCCAACTTGGCAACAACAACATTTGAAGAAGAACAAAAAAGTCACCCAGGTAAGCACACCTTTCCTGCGAAAAGTAGTCCCACTATTGTGAAGAAAATGGAGAGAACAAAGAGTACATAGGAGGAGCCAACAACCGTGTTGTTGGGCAACTTGTAAGGCTGTCCGCCGACCTCGTCGATGTAAAATCCAATAGGAAATATCAGGGCGGCCATGCAGAAGAGAACCACTGGAAGAGAAGAGAAGTGAAGAGAAACACCAGAATTATGTTAATGCCATCTCATTTTAGAGTGGTGGGCAAACTCAGGCCCAGGGGCCACTTGTGACCCACTGAGCCTTTACAAGAAACAGCAAGTGTTTCCATTCAAAGTAAAACTCTCATCCAACAAATGGATACCCAAGACCCTTGGCTTTTTGAGATTAACCAAGTACATAGGTTTATTGTATATGAATGAAATACATTTCATTACAGTGTGCAGGAATAATGGCTTTGGTAGCTGATGGGTTGTATCCCAATTCCAACCTAAAATGGTGCAGCTAGCTCATCTTTAATGACACCACACCACACCATACCAATTTCCTACTTCCACATTGTTGGCGTCTGAGCGAAGCGCTGTATACATTATGTATCCAGCAATTCCCGAGCGAACCTAATGACGCACAAAGGCTAAGCGCATCGTTTGCTCTGAATAAATGAACGACAAACAAGTGTGCGGTAGACTTTTTTTTATTTTGAATTATTAAACCGACTATCTTTGCAGGAAAAAAGTCCAAAAAAGGTGCAACTAAAAAAAAAAGCTTATACTAATCTTGAAAAGCTTAAACTAAAACCTGTATATGCTGTATCCTAAAATATTGCTACTAATTATGTCCTTGTCTGTAAACCGCTTTGGATAAAAGCACCTTCTAAATGCAAAATTCTGTAACATAATGCCTCACTTAGCTTGTTTCTCGTTTTCAGTGATAAATGCACGTGATGCAAATGTGGCCCATAATGAGACAACAGTTGTGGGTGGGCGGTAAACCTCATTGTCAAAGGGCGGGAGGGTGACACCAATCAACTCGCTGGCCTTTCGAGACCGACCTGCTTTTCGAAGTCAACTCAGAAGAGATGTTCAAAGCAAAGGGAGTCATGCAGGGCTGGATTAAAGATAGCATGGGGCCCCTACGCTGCAGAATGCTATAGGCCCCCACGGACAGCACGTCATAGTTCAGTGGACACAGACATCATCATAATTCAGAGCCAGAAATGACTGCTAACATGTCCGCAAACTGGAGATTTAAAGATTTAATACTCTGATCGACAAGGCAGATTAATTTTTCAATAGGCCTACTACGTCTTGTCGCATCTTGTCTGTTTGGGGGACCCTAAGCTGCAGTCATATTTAGCCTGTGCATTAATCCGGCCCTGGACTCATGAATAAACAGATTCCTCGGCTGTTTGCATCCTTTTGTTTTTCCATCCAGGGGTGCGTTTCTCGACAATATCGTTGCTAACCAAGTTAGCAACTTACTTGGTGGCAATGCAATTTCCCATTGGGAACCTAGTAAGTTGCTAACTGGTTAGCAACGATGCTTTTGAGAAACGGGGTCCAGAGAGGGCTCTTGAGAGGCCTGGTAACAGAGGCTGGAGTCTTCAACATGCTGAAACTATTTGGGTTTCCCAGCCCCTTCTTAAGGTGTTGTTGCATAACCCAAAACAGGCCCGGTGGGCAGCAAAGTGCCCCTGTAATTTGAATAAGTATCGTGCTCGCACAGTGTGTTGCTCTGGTAATTGTGGGAGCGTACTTAAAGGAGAACAATGAACTGTCCAAGGTGCCCCTATAATGTGGATAAGTAGTTCCTATCTTGCTCACACATTGTACTGTGTTAATTAGCTTGTATTTTACCTCTTACTACATATTTCTATTATCATATTTCTTCTTATTATGTGACGTTTCAGAGCCATAATACAATTGTAAAAGTGTAGCGAGTAGCAACATCAATAAAAAACTGCAACAATAACTTCCAGTGAACTCACTTCCTGTGAAGGCGATCCAGCGTGCGTACTTGGTGGCCTCACGTCGCCAGTGCGAGAGGACCAGAAGGCCGCAGGTGATGGTGAGGGAGACGATGCCCATGATGATGAAGAAGAGCGTGGTCACCCACTCGGGAGGCAGGCTCGGCGGGATGCAGGTGCGGTCGCGCCCATGGATGGTCTGACATTGCTGAACGAGGCCCACTGTCAGTGCACCTGGGGAAATAATAGAACAATAATATCGTTAAATAATATAAATAATAACATACAAAAACAATAGTATTATTGGTGGTATGCAGGTGCGGTCGCGCCCATGGTTGGTCTGACACTGCTGAACGAGGCCAGTGCATCTGGGTAAATGGGTCATACGAAAAAACAATAACTTATCTGTGAAATACATCACTAGCAATATACAGTAAAATAAAAGCAACAACAATAATAATTTTGGCGGTATGCAGGTGCGGTCTCGTCCATGGATGAAACATGGGACAACAAACTTATCCATGCATTAAAAGAAAGAAATAGTCATGGATAACACAAAAAAAGCTCTTGGGCTCATTTCCATTGTGGTCCCTACATGGTAGGAAACAAAAGCTTATGGCAGCATTCTTACATACAAACGTACATACATACATACATACATACATACATACAGGGTGCGATTTGTAGGGATGTATGGGGGGGATTGTCCCCCCTTCTGGTTTTGATATTGACACTTTTCTACATACTTTTAATCACAGCTTTATGAAATTCCATTGATAATGCTTAAAATCTTAAACATATCCCCCTTCTGGTTTTCTGTCAAATCGCACCCTGCATACATGCACACATACATACATACATACATACATACATACATACATACATACATACATACAAACATACCTATATGCACATTCATACCAACATTCATTCATAACGCATAGAAAAAGAAATGGCTCTAAATACACCGGAGACATAATATTGGCACTTCGTCTAGTGTTGAAACCATTTTTTCACGTTTCTGCACATCAAAGGACACAATTATTTCCTATCCCACCTTGCCCCCCCCCTACTCTGCTCGGCAACATCTAATTGTGATATGAGCTCTGGTGAACAACGATAATAATACAAAACACAGACTGCAGCGCCACACTGTAATTACCACGCAGCACACCTGTGTTGCTGCCTGCAATGCCACAAGTCATTCTCATTCAGAAAAGACAAACGAGACAAACCCAGTAGGAGGCATGAAACATGAACTTCAAACACCATAATAATTAAAGGCGCACTGTGTAGGATGGTGGCCAGAGTAGGCATTGCAACTATGTTGCTCATTGAAACTGTGCTGCCTATTGCCAAATTTAATCTTTTCATGAATATTTACAAGATAAGAAACTAATATTTACTAGTATAACCAAAGTATAGGAAGTTTTGCAACTAAAAATGTCTAATTCTGGAAATTCAAAATGGCGGACCATGGAGAAGATCGCCCTGAATGGGCAACATGAATTCTGTATAGTAAAAAAGCCGCACTCCCGGATCAATTTCTTGCAGTTTTAATACTGGGTTAGCATGGCAGACAGACAGACGTTTCGGCCTAAGCCTTGAAGAAGGCTTAGGCCGAAACGTCTGTCTGTCTGCCATGCTAACCCAGTATTAAAACTGCAAGAAATTGATCCGGGAGTGCGGCTTTTTTACTATACATGAACTTTGCTGTTTGCTCGCACCCAAAGACCTTGTAAGAAACTTTTCGGAGTTGAGCGCACTTTCTCTACTAACAACATGAATTCTGGAAATAAACTACTAAAAGTATTACACAGTGCACCTTTAAATGTTTTGCTGATTCCAGGTGCACTGGATGATTCCGATGGTATTATGATTGTCTTTAACTTGACACATCCCATGTCTAAGAAAACGAATATACAGCAATACTAAGAAAACAAACATTAGGAAGTATGTTGATCTTTGCACATTCCCTCTCCCCTGTACATTTACTTTACTTATCTGTGGCGTACATTGAAAAACAGCTTCCTCCTCGCCATACTACTAATTAAGCCTGAGAGTTCTGCACATCGATAGTCATCATCAACCTAATGCATCCCAAGCGTGCGCATGGTGTCATGTTTTTCAACAGCAGCAGTGGAGACCAGTAGGACATACAATAATAACCTCCCCTGTGAGCTCTCCTCCCTTCCTGTTTGCTGTGATCATGCCCAGAAGAACTTCACAGTGCCACACCGCTGGGGCATGTGACGCTGAAGGGCTAATGAATGCCCTAGTGGGACTTGCAAGTAAGGTTCTGGTGCGCACATCCAGGATGCAAGTGCAGGACTGATTGGAGTCTCTGTGGGACTTCACCAGTTCTGAGACGCGAACAGAGTCAACTCTGAGCCTCTACCTGACTCTGGTCTTGTCCATGCAAGAAATACCCTGTGGTGCCACACTATTGAAGATGGCAATGACAGCAGGGCTTTGACACCCACAAATCGGTCAAATGCAGATCAAATTCAGTTTGGCTGGTAGACAAGAAAACTTACTAGCCACTTTGATAGTGAGTGTATGCATGGCTAGTAAGATTTAATGTCTACTCGCTAAATTGGCTAGTGACGAAGAAAGTTAATTAATAGCCCTAAATGCCAGAGTTGCAAATGCCAGCTAAGGGGAGGCCCAGTGGGTCATCACAAATGAAGGCAGTTCTGAGACAGACACAGACGACTCTGAGCCTCTACCTCACTCCTAACAGTTATGGGCAGTCATGGGTTAGCGGTTAGGGCGTCAGACTTGTTGCCCCCAAAGGTTACCGGTTCGACACCCGACCCGCCAGGTTGGTAGGGGGAGTAATTAACCAGGGCTCTCCCCCATCCTCCTCCATGACTGAGATACCCTGAGCATGATACCGTCCCCCCGCACTGCTCCCTTTGGGGGCTGCCCCCTTGCACGGGTGAGGCATAAATGCAATTTCGTTGTGCGCACTGTGCAATGAACACTTGAGTGTTGTGTCACAATGACAATGGGAGTTGGAATTTCCCAGTTGGGCTTTCACTTTCTTTCACTTTCAACAGAAATCTCTTGGTCTTGTCCATGCAAGAACTACTCTGTGGCGCCACACTATAGAAGCAGGCAATGCCACAGTTGCACATGCCGGCTGAGGGGAGGCCCGGTGAGATTTCAGAAATGACGAGGAGTGTAAGCCACACAGAGACGAGTCTCACTCATTTCCCCGCCCCAGAATCCCTGACAGGGATCTGACGGACTGACGTAGGAAGGAAGAGGATGTCAACTTCTGAGATCTCTTCAGGACACACTCGAGTCTTGAGTGTCCGAATCTTTGTTTTTTTTTATTTGCTGTATTTGAAATTGAAAACAAGACAGCCTGTGGGAAAATATATGAGGATCTGAAATTCTGGGAGTCAATACACATGTTCATTAAGGGGTGATAATGGTGTTGTGCTTGACTTATTTTAACAGGGGATGGACTGATAATAAACCATAGTCAACACTTTGCCTGCCTGGCAGAAGTAAACATGAGATAATGGGGACGCCTTTTAATACCATTTAGCCAAATGCAACAATTCATTCATGGTACAAATTGTGTCTTAACTTAAAGAAACTCCCGCACACTGACCATTTCGCTGTTCTTTCTTTAATAAACGACGTTTCGGTACTAGACCTTCATCAGGCAATCTCTTTCATTCAACTTGTGTCTTGAAACCATACATTTCGGATATAGAGGCTACAGCATTCAGCCTACGGCTAATCCAAGGAAATCCTGCCCTTGAACATCACAGCTTGTTTATCATTTTAGTGTCAACATCTTAGCCACAGTGAAAACAACCCATGACATGTAATAGCACTGATCTGTACAGACTTTACACAGTACACTGTACACTGTACACAGTTAAGAAACGTTATGACTTGTTCAACTCTGGCAATATCAGAGCAAAGGAGCGATCTTTGACATATTAGAGGAATGAAACAATCATTGCTGTTGATGGCAAAACAATACAAGGAAGCCATAGTTAAGACCGTTTAAATAACTGGGAAGTTTATCATTAGGTCAAGGGGGCGTTGGTTCAAAAAAGGTGGAGAACCACTGCTTTAGATGATAGTGATTTTGTAATTACGTTGGCTACATAAATTCTTTTTTATTATGAAGTGAATGACATAGGTAAATAAACAATAATTTGCGAGGAGGACAGATCCTCTGCAATCTTACAGTTGGGTAAAAAACTTTTTTATGGCCTTTATTGTCTTTCTTTGACAGGACAGTTTGAGAGGAGACAGGAACGTGATGATAGAGACTGTGGAAGGTCAGGACTCAGCGTAGCCGGCGCAACAGTCCGTGCCCTAGCTGTTTGAGCCCTGGTCGGGGCCAAGAGGTGGGTGAACTCAGTTCACTTGCTCTTATCCTCCCCTCCATCATGCCTGATAATGTCAATTACTGTATGTGAACCCGAGTAGACGGGGACAACTTGCTTAGGGAGGACGACATCTCTGCTCGCCCCCTTGAATAACAACCTCCAATGTACACACAGGAAATCCTGCAGTCCCTGCCCTACGCATTCTTTACCATAACACTCACTGCCTCACATTCCTAGATGTTGTATCTCCTCGTCTCCTCTCCCAACTCTGACCTTACACGACCACGTCTTATGAGGTCACTGACCCTCACACAAGTGAAAGTGAAGTGAGTGAAAGTGAAGTGAGTGAAAGTGAAGTGAGTGAAAGTGAAGTGAAAGCCCACCTTGACCTGGGGAACTCCAACTCTCATTGACATTGTGACACAACTCTGAACAGCACACACGTGCGCACTGCACAAAACAAAATTGCATTATGCAATTACAATTATGCATCACCCGTGCAAGCGGCCAGTGGCGTCCCAAGGGAGCAGTGCAGTGCGACGGTACAATGTTCAGGGTACCTCAGTAATGGAGGAGGATGGGGGACAGCACTGGTTAATTACTCCCCCCCCCACCAACCTGGCGGATCGGGAGTTGAATCCGCAACCATTGGGCTACAAGTCTGACACAGTATCAGAGACATACGTATGACCATCATCTAGATATTAATGGGAGGTTCAAAGTAGTGGGAGATGGAAAGGTGCCAGTCACATAATGTGTGGTTTCATATGAAATATTGTAGGAAAATGTATAAAAAATAATAGGATAAAAAAGGACATTCCCCCCCAAAATATACACCTTATTCATTTTATGTAAAGCAACATTAGAAATGTAATTCACAATACAAGTATTTCAGGGGACCTTGTCAAAGTGGTAGGGGGTTACTTCTAGAGGTGGCCGCCTGAACTACAACATGCCAAGAGAAACCTTGAAGTCGGTAAGCTGAATGTCCATCAATGTAGGTCGAGGACGGGGCAGTACTAATAAAAAAGTTGCATAATAACAAATGTCGTGCAGTAAACCTCTCTCTATGGTTGCTTTCTGGTGTGGTATACTTTGAACTGTGTAGGATTGTGGCAAAACTGGTACAGTGCAGAAGTTCAAAATAGAGCATGTTGTTCCATGCACTCAAAAAGACAACAATCAAAACAGAAAATGAAAACATAAAAAGAATGTGCAGGCTTGAGTAGCGAACGCTTTAAATCGTGGAGGGCCTACTCGGTCTCTAAGCCAACCACTGTTGTCAGTGAAAACAAACAGTATAGTTTTGTTTTCCTTCGTGTCCTCTAAGTCTTAGACATAGGGACCATTTCACATGTAGGCCGATATGTCCTAAACTTCCAGAACTTCATAAAGAGAGTCACTGCCTTTAAATTGTCACAGGCCTATTCTGACTCTAGGCTAACCACTATTGTCAGTGAAAACAAATAGTATAGTTCTGTTTCATTTACACTATGTCCAGTGACACAGCATAACCCTTTCACATTTACATTAGATTACATTACATTTGGCAGACGGTCAGTGGTGGTCGAGTTGTAAAATCAAACCAGGGTGGATGGTCAGAGATGGATTCTGATTATTGGGGGTTTGGGGGTTTCTCCCCCGATAAACTTTTGAAAAAGTAGTTGTTAAAAGTGCAATTTTAAACACAATATGTGAAGAAGGAATGCCTGCTTTAGAGGGGATGATTTTAGACCATTTTCATTGCCTCATCCCCCTACAACTCGAGCCCTGCAGGCACTATTATTTACAGCGACTTACAAGCGAGAACATATCATAGTACCATACCACACTTGCAGATACAAAGTGCCCAGGAAATATACAGAACAACAAGTGCAGATGCCATGGGGTGTTGGTGTTTTTTGAAGAGCATTAGCACAGGGTTAATTAGACTAGGTACACACACACACACATCACATGCCTTGGAGCAGGGGTGGGGAAACCTATGTCTCCAGGGCCATTTACGGCCCTTGAGGACATTTTATCTGCCCCACGATATTATTTAATGTTATGCAGCTTACAAGTAAGCTATATTTCAGGGGACCTAGAGAAGGCGGGGTCAGTTTTAAAGGTGGCTGCCTTCAATATAGGCCAAAAGTGCAGGGGGAAATCCTGGTTTGTGTTCATAGTACGGCCCTTGGAGGAATTTGATGTGGCCCCTCGAATGAAAAAGGTTCCCCAACCCTTCCTTTAGAGTCTACCCCTGGTCTGGGCCAGCTCAGGCATCAGTGCAGTAATAGTCTCTCACCACAGACAAGAGTCTTTGCTTGCTTCTTGAAAGTTGAGAGAGATGACCCTGGTCTTGCTGCAAGCTGGAAGTTTGTCCCATCCAATGAGCAGGGGGCACGGCTTGCCTGTGCTATATACTTCAACAACTTCATAAAGAAACTGCACTTTTAGATTTCTGAGAACCAATGTTAACTACAGACCAACCAATGTTTACAATAAAAACAAACAGAAGGCTAATAGAGTGGTTTCCTTCATACCATGTCCAGTGACACATCAAGACCATTTCACATTTAGGCCGTAGCCCCTTAATGCGCGCCGTACCTCCAGTGGCATGCTGTAATTGTCATTGAAATGTAACTACCATAGCACTACAATACTATGACACAACACAGGCCATTTAGTAATGCACCACGACTTGGTCATTACCATACTGGTAACAGCAAATTTATAAAGCCGCGTCTTAAGGGGTTAATGTCCTAAATGTATCAATAACTTCATGAAGAAACACTGCCTTTTAAAATGCGACGGGCCTATTCTGACCCCTGACCTCCAACCACTGACATTGTCAGGGTAAACAGCAAACCGTGTGGTTCTGCTTCCTTCATGCCCAGGGCTCGAAATTCAAAATTTCCCCCATCACCAGCCAAAATGGCTAGTATGTTAATCTCACTAGCAAAACACACACTCACTAATGGGTCAAAGTGGCTAGTAAGTTCTCTTTTTTTGACCATCCATTCCACATTCAGCCCAATATGTCCTAAACTTCTTAACGGCTGTATAAAGAAAGACTGACTTGACTGTGGCGGCCGTCTAGTATTTTAAGGACAACAATGCTGGGCATAATCAAAACCTGCCGTTTGTTTGCACCTTTTCCACCTCCTGCTGCTTTGAAAACCTCCCATCAGAATACCTGGATAATAGCTGCCAGACACGCTAGGAGTCCACCACACCACAGACCACTAAACACAAATCCTTCCACCTGGCAAACTGCTGAATAACGACATACCTGCGTCTGCAAGCACCACTGGGGTGCCCAGTTTAATGGACTGTGTGGAAAAAAACAAGCGGCTTTAAAAAAGAAAGGGAAAAAAGATGTCAAATGTTCAGAAAGAGTGTAGACCAACATCTACACAAAGACAGACAGGACAGCAACCCATTTGGGAGCTCTGGATGATCATTTGATGAGGGAAAGGGTTGCAATAACAAAGCTCTTTGGGCTTCAAGCAACATTGGGCTGCTTTTTTTAAGAGTCACTCAGTCGACTCGTGGGAATGGAAAGGAGTACATAAAGGAGTTAATTTTCAAAACAAAAAGCATCATCCAATCTCTTCTCGCCAAAGCCTTTAATTGCTGAGTGACAGAGCATGCCCACTCAGGGTCTTCTTCACCAGGAGAGGCGCAACAAAGTATCCTTCAGACAGTCAAATATAACAGCGTAACAATGTTGACCATTATCCCCGTTTGGGATCATACCTGAGTCATGATACCATCACAAAAAGACTCCTCAAAGTCAGTCGGCAACATGTTGTAGCCTAGCCTTTGAAGAGACAACACCACAAGGCACAACCCATGGCAAGTTGTCATGTTTCAATTAAGACGATGGTGATGGGCTGCATATTTACTTGCGTCTCAAGCCAAGCACTGAGGCCTACGACCTTCCATTCACACATGGACTCGTAATTAATACTGTTAAAAGGTAACATGTTTGGAATATAGCCTAACAAATTGTAGAACAACATTGTAAAGGCACGAAGTCTTTCCCCCTCGTGCATGCATCTTAATTCTATATGGCACCTCGCTGTCGAGCTCCACGAAAACTTCTTGGCTTCCTCTTGTGCTGTGAAAAAAATAAACAAGCATAACAAGTCATTACAGGCGATGCTCTTACCTTCAGCCTCCCCTGTGTTGATCCAATCGGGATTTGCTATACTTGCTATGGCAAAAATATCTGCTGCGAGAAAGAGACATCCTGAGATAATGGTTAGTTTATCCATTTCTCATCGCGTCCACGCCTCTGTGAATGAAAACCACGGACCGGGAGAGTCTGTAACAGTCAACTAAACCTTTCAAAACAGTTCCTTTTTATCAGATTTTAGCACAGTAGGGGATTATATCCGTCTATAGGTCTCCATCAGTGGCCCCGTGGTGCGAGGCAAAACAATGGCATAATCGTTTGGCGAGGTGAAGAGAAGAGCACATCGGGTCGCGGTTTCTTTCGAACTTAAAGGCGAAAACTTAGCTGCTAAACTGGACCGAAAACGCTTGCTCCACTCGGAGAATTCAGCCCGAGACCTCGCGCTGTACAGACGGCCCACAGAAAGCGAAAAGTCCACCGAATATCGAATCTCTCACAGGGTCTCCGCAGCAGCTGGCTATCCATTTCCTGTGCCCCTTGTTCCCCCATCACAACTCGCGCATACAAGGTCCTCCTCGTTTTAAAGGACGCATGTGAGCCCTCTAGCCATAAGGTCTTCTGTGAGCCGTCTAGCAGACTAAATGACTCGGAGGAAGAGGGTGTAAACGGTTTCTTCCCCACACTCACACCACGACTGTAGTTCCGTCTTGTTTCTTCAGTACGTACATGCAATACCCAGTGATAGTTTGGTCACTGCGAGACATCAGCTGGAAGGCTACGCGTTTCTCAGACCTCCCCACAAACACAAACAGCAGAGCGGTAGGACCCGCGTTCTCGCGAGACATCGGGTCTTTGTTGACTGATAGCAGCTGTCTGTGTGGATAGCCAGTCATGTGCGATGGTAGGCGTGTAAAATGACGCAATTTTGTTCACAAAATTCTCCGTTACTTTTTTTTTTTTTTTTTAAATAATCAAGAATGGAGAGTAATTTAATAGTATAGTTAATGGGACTTGTAGAAGCACCATGTAGTTTAACCCCGCACATTACTTTCAATTCCCTGACATTTGAGTTTGGACTTTCAACTTTGAAACCGAAAACTTACAGAATAATTCCATATTGACTGAAATCAGAAGACCGTGAATCAACAACGAATATTTTGAATAACAAAAAATAAGAAAACAATATTCAAAAACTTTAAATTGTAGAGTCTTTATTCATTTACACCAGCTATACATTTTAAATGAGCACCACTCCCCATCTCCACTCCACTCCTCTCTACTCCACTCCTGTGTCCACATAAAAAAATAATACAACCATGAGGACTGATTGTTGGAAGTAATACAGTTATTTAGTTTAAAGACAAGACAGAAATTATTTTTGAACAATGTGGCTGTAGGATTTTAAAACCATTCTTGAAGTCTTTATTACATGGGATGAACGACATTGAGCTTTGCCATTCAGTTTTATAAATATTAGGGAATATGGGCGAAGAGGCGAAGAGATTTAAACTTCATCCACGAAAGGTGTGTTTGCCAGGTGTCCACTGGAAGCCATGGATTTCTTGCCAGCGACAAACTTTTTCGCCGCCTAAACAGGAAAGAAGTAGACAGACATTAGACTAATGTGGAAAAACCCAAACTCAACACTACATTTGTTACGATGGCATATAAACAGCAACTAGAGCAGTTTCATATCTTCGAGTCGGTGTGGCAAAAAAAAAGGTTTGCAGGATGTGATCAAGAAAAATCCTGTGTTTGGTTCTTAGCGGTACTAATGCAGTTTCAGCAAAAAAATGCTATGGCAACAATTGCAGTGAAATGTGACGTAATACAGTATTGTCACGTTAGTATTGAGTTATAACAGTGTGCCACTGACATGTGCCTCTCTTGCACGCACGCACACAGGCACACACACAGGCACACAGGCACACACACTTCCTCTTTGAATGCCTTGGAGAAAGAAATGTGTTCCCCAAAACAGAACAGTTGAGGTCAGCTGGGCTTCCATCTAGGGACATTCTGGCCTGGTCGTCACACCAAAGCTCGTAGATGAAGCCAGGGGTGCGGTGCATTTCTCAAAAGCGCAGTTGCTAACTACATTAGCTACTTTGTTGGTTGCAATGCAATTTCCCATTGGCAACTACCGAAGTTGCTAACTGCTGACAACTACGTTTTCGAGAAATGCAACTCTGCTCTGGCAAATGTCACATAGACAGGTACATCTTAGCGGCAGAATTTATGGTCCTCTTTTAAATGCCTCTCAGGGTAGAGTCAAAGGGAGCCATTGAAAAAAAAAAATCTCTGTCTTTGTGCAGAACTACCATTAATCATTCGTTTTTCATTCCTTACTTATCTTTCCAGACCAAGAAAAACGGCAAAATACTGAGGTTGTTAAGACTCCCGATAGCTAAAACCCAAATTATCGTCACAAGCACAATGAGCAGGCTGAAGCGAGATACATGCTAGACATGAAGATGTACTTACGTTGATCAAATCTTTGGAAAAGAGGACATTGATGTTTTGGTGCCGTCTCAGGCATCCTACTTGCCCATACAGAACTGTCAGACTGCCCATACTTGCTACAGAACTATCAGAGTGCCCTTAATAAGGGTGTCTACCGCAACTTCAACATGGAAGATTGGAAGAGCCCTTGGATTGGAAGATATACTTTTGTTGACTACATAACTGGAAGAAGGGGCATCAATTGATGTTATCTCCTGCTGGGCGTTTAGACTTGTGAAGTCAAGACATGCTGTTAAGTTAAATCCTCTTTACGGTGACTAAATCAATCTTTTCAAGCAGGGGGTACTTGGAAAAATGTAATAATAAACAGTCGAATGAAGCATGGTCATGTTGGGGGTAGAGGAATAGCTATAGAGCATGAGTTAGGGGGGTTCTCGTGGTACAATAAAAAGGCTTAGGGGGTACACTACGCAAGACAAAAAAGTTTGGGAAACATTGAGTTAACAACAATGTTAATACTCCCAGTTTTTATTGGCACAACGTTTCGGACCTCAGTCCTTCTTCAAGTGCAACTGACGAAGGACTGAGGTCCGAAACGTTGTGCCAATAAAAACTGGGAGCATTAACAGTGTTGCGGACGTCCATCCTTTACTTCAGTTATTTTTTTTTGTCCAGCACCTGTGCCACTGTGATGTGCGCGCATCCTCTGCATTCTTCATCACCGAGTTAAACCCCATACTTACTTTGACAACATCACTGGACGTCACTGCGTCGATCTTCTGTGCCACTGCGGCGGGGGTGTGGTAGGCGCCCTCAGCCAGGGCCTGTGAGCCGATGGCCTCCAGCAGGCCCTCCGAGGTCTCCAAGGACATCAGATGCTGAGCCTTCAGCTGGGCCCTGGGGAGGGGACACAGAGATCACAACACAAACCACAGTTTAGGGAAGTCATGGTTAAGCGGTTTGGGTGTCAGATTTGTATCCCAAAGGTTGCCGGTTCGACTCCCAACCCGCCAGGTTGGTGGGGGTAGTAATTAACCAGTGTTCTCCCCCTTCCTCCTCCATGACTAAGGCACCCTGAGCATGGTACCGTCCTGCCGCACTGCTCCCTTGGGGCGCCATATGGGGCTGCCCCCTTGCACGGGTGAAGCATAAATGCAATTTCGTTGTGTGCAGTGAACACTCGTGTGCTGTGGAGTGCTGTGTCCCAATGACAATGGGAGTTGGAGTTTCCAAGTTGGGCTTTTTTTTCTTTCTTTCTCAATTACTTGGTGACAAATGTGCCTCAAATGTCTCGTGGAGGTAATGACTTTACAGAATCTGCCCATTCAGGGTACTCTGTACACTATTGCTCTGTGTGCTAGTGACTGTTTTTTCCTGGGTAAGGTTCAGAAATGACGAGCCTGATCTCACCATACTCTCATCCCAGTTTCATTTGTACAGTTTGTATAAAGAGCGTCTGGAACGGCCAAATTGGGACACAATTACTGGTGGGGAGAGTGCACTCTGTTGAAGTCAGAGATGTGTATCTTCTGGCAGCTGCGAGCAAATATAGCACCGTGATTCACTGTAGGCACGTTCAGGCAGACAGAGATCTGTGCCAGTGTCTGTTCCCGCACCTAATCTCTAACTGACCGGCGTGTTCATGCCGCAGGTCTGAGCATCAGAGAACCGGAAGGTTGTTTCACGAAACGAATTGAAAATACTTTTTTTTTCTCTGCAAACTTGGACTGGTTGATTACTCCCCCCACCAACCTGGCGGGTCGGGAGTCGAACCGCAACCTTTGGGTTACAAGTCCGACACTCTAACTGCTTACCCATGACTGCCCTATATGGGTGTGTGTGTGTATGTATGTATGTGTGTGACTCACTTGGCACGGGCCAGGTCCGCATCGCTCACTCCTCCCTCTGCCGTTGCGGCCACCTGAGCCAACGCTGTCCTGAGCACCTGCGGAGAGAGGGACAAGAACCAGGGCACTCGATTACGCAAGTCAACCGACAGTACGGCCATTTCTCAAAGAAAAAATAAATAAACATAACACCCTATGTCTGTAAATAAATCCGAAAGGTTTTCTTTTTCAGTGTCACAAGGACACAGGGTTTTCCCAGGCATGGAAAATACTGGCCATCAAGGCAATAAAGTAATAATGATAATAAAATAATTTAAATTCATGTTTCTTTCTAGTCCATATGAAGATGCCTCCTTTATTATTGGCCTGCCCTGCAGCCAATGTCAGGGCGATTGCATTTTTTTTTTAAACCTGATATATCGGCACAAGGTACAGACTGCACTTCTTGGTCTCAGTAAACAGTTATCAGTTTGGTAGCATTCCTGGTCGTGTATGAGAAATGTAGAAGAATTACATCATGTTCAGAGGCTGACTGAAACATGAGCTGTGACTGTGTGTGTTGGCCAACTGCCAAAATCTGGTTTGCCCACCTTCCCACCACTATTTATAGCATTTATTTATATTTTGTGTGAGACCAAGTCTTTTTTTCCTAAGTGAATTGCTCATTTAGTGACAAATGAAGGTTTCTGATTTCATGAGTGGCGGTAAAATAACTGTCAGAGGTGTTACACAAATGAATATAATGTCCATCCAGAAAAATGTTTTTAGTCTCATCAATGACACTCATTTTATGGAATGCAATTATATTCAGGATATATTGCAGCCCTCTACCGTTCACAAAACCCTACAAATGTGCCTCAAAAGATTATGTTGTTCATGCATGAATGCATAAAAAACGGGTTAAAATTGGACATAACATTTTCACTATTTTTTTAAATGAATCCTCTACTACAGTACAATTCCCAAACAGGGGTTCTGTATGTGAATCACTTGGAGTATGCAGGCACCCTCTTGGGGGTGCGTAGGAAAATGTATAACAAATGTATGGCGGACAGGATATATTAAGTACGAATGAGGGGTACTCATGGTTTGATAAAAAAGGCTAAAAAAGAACACAAGACAAAAAAGGTTGAGAAACACTACAGTAAAGCACTGGAGCTCCATGTTATTGCTCTCTTCAGAATGGCCGCATTGATCTGGCAGTGTGAGATGGAGATGGAGTGTTGTCGGGTCGATACTTACTGCCCCGGCGTCAGCGGCCTGAGATATGGCAAAGACTCCGAAGAGTCCAGAGTCCGAGTAGCTGGCATTGAAAGCAGAAACCTGCAGAGAGAGAGAGAGAGAGAGAGAGAGTGATAGAGAGAGCGAGAGAGAGAGAGAGAGAGAGAGAGAGAGAGAGATAGAGAGGGGGGGGGTGGAGAGAGAGAGAGGAGAGAGAGAAGAGAGAGCGGAGATAGGGGCATGGAGAGAGAGAGAGAGAGAAGAGAGAGAGGAGAGAGGGGGAGGAGAGAGAGAGAGAGAGAGAGAAAGGGGCATGGAGAGAGAGAAGAGAGAGAGGAGAGAGGGGGAGGAGAGAGAGAGAGAGAGAGAGAGAGAGAGAGAGAGAGAGAGAGAAAAGACAGGGGGGAGATGGCAAATAGGGAGAGAGAGAGAGAGAGAGAGAGAGAGAGAAGAGAGAGAGGACAGAGGGGGAGGAGAGAGAAAGAAAGGGGCATGGAGATAGAGAGAGAGAGAAGAGAGAAAGGGGGATGGAGAGAGAGAGAGATGGAGAAAAAGGGATGGAGAAGAAGAAGAAGAAGAAGCAAGATGCTGTGTCATCATCATCTAATAAATAGAGCAACTATGGTAGAGCTGATCTCCAGAGGGTGGGGGGAGGCCAAACATGACTAGGGCATTTCCGAGATGAAATAATACACCTCCGGGACTGCTATAGATTAGATTCCCAAAAGATCTAGCCTAATTTCAGACCGCCAACAGGCCAAGGGCACCACTTGCCACACAATATTTCCTAGCCGAATCAATGCAGGTCTGTCTGTCTGTCTGTCTGTCTGTCTGTCTGTCTGTCTGTCTGTCTGTCTGTCTGTCTGTCTGTCTGTCTGTCTGTCTGTCTGTCTGTCTGTCTGTCTGTCTGCCATCCCGCAGTGTTTTGAGTCTACAGTAGCCAGGTGGTACCAAACACACAACATTGCGTGCACCTGGCCTTGGTTGTCATCACAGTGCCCTCCTGCCTCACCCAGTGCTATGGGGCTGGCCAAAAGGCACCACAGGGGAGTAGTGTGTGGATACAGTAGTGTCCTCAAGGTATCTCAAGTCATGGAGGATGATGGTGGCAGAGTGTTGTTTATTCAATCCCTCAACCCACCTCAAATGGAACAAATAAGCTAAAAAACCTCAGAGTTCTGCTGTGGAGTGGAGACTGAAGAGACTGCATCCTCACTTTTTTTGCATGACATCATGTTGTGTATGACTGAAATGCCAATGCATTTCAATGGCTTCATAATTTTGTCCATGTTCTGTCTAGTCACTGGAGAACAAAATACCTGTTGGTGAATTCCTTTCTGGTATTTGTATGGTAGTTTTGACCCTCACAGTCCCATGTGCAGTGAATACTAACATGCAACAACCTGTCCGAGCTTACGATAGACTGTTTTATCACCTATAGGAGAAAGCTATAACATCACAAATAGGTCGTGTAATTCATTGTGCGACATTTGCAATCTTTGTTGCGTCATGTGTTCAAAGTATCACATTATGTCACGCAAATAAGTGAGGATGGCGTCTCTTCAGTCTCCACTCCACAGCAGAATTCTGAGGGGTTTTTTTTTGCTTATTTGTTCCATTTGACCAAACCAGATGCTGGAACAACTTTTCAGCATAGCAGCGTGGCTGAGTTGGCTGGAGGGGGTCGGCTTGAGCTCAACCAAGCCTCATACAGATGCGACAGCCATTGAGATACTCACGTAGACCTTTACCTTAGTGGTTTGGCAGGTTTTACTGGAGGTTACAAGTCCGAGTCCCGAATGGCGGATTGCGCAGGATTACCTTGGTCAACATGCTGCAAGTAACATTTCTGCAAGGCCTGAACTACCAGCCTACAATCTACTCACATCGTAGGGCTGTCTGGTGGCTTTGGCTGCAGCCTGGAGTGGACAACCTTGCTGGAAAGATTGGCTCCTCTCTTGACGTGACACTAATATATACTCATACACACCAGCACCACGCATTTCTGCTACCACTACCATTACTATTACTACCACTAAAGTACTCACATCATAGGACTGAGTGGTGTCTTTGCTGTGGCCTGTACGAGCATACTAATGCAAACCGTTACCACACCTGCTCCAGCTCCTGCTGCTGCTCCTGCTGCTGCTACTACTGCTACTACTAGTCTGCTAGGAGCTACTCACATCATAGGGGTGTGCGGTGGCCTTGGCTGCGGCCTGGACGAGCTTGTTGGAGGGGTTGGCTTCCCTCTTGATGTCATACTAATACAAACTTATACCAAACCTGCTGCTACTACTACTACCGCGACTACCTTTACTACTAGTCTGCTAGGATCTACTCACATCATAGGGGTGTGCGGTGGCCTTGGCTGCAGCCTGGACGAGCTTGTTGGAGGTGTTGGCGCCCCTCTTGACGTGGGGTCCAGCTCCCAGCACCTGCTGCAGCAGGGCGAAGGCCAGGGCGTCAGGGGAGCCCGCGCTGGCCCCCTCGCTCACCACCGCCGCGTGCACCATCCCACTCGTGCTCTGCACCCTCACCTCGCCTGTAAGGACACACAGACACACGCACACACACACACAGATACATGCATTTATAGAGACGCTACTGTACATTTTGTGAATAAAAGAAAAAAAATGCAAAATAAAACGTGACAGAAGCCGTGTTTTGCTACAAAACATGTTATGGGATACCAGGGAACACCACTTATGAACAGCACATTCTTGAAAACCAATGTTAAGGGTGCTTTTAAAAACAGATATGGACATGCCCATAGACGGCCATTTTAAAGCTGGTTGAGACTGAATGTAATTCAGAGAGACAGCAGCAAACACTATTAAAAGGAGGGCAGTCATGGGTGAGCGGTTAGGGCGTCAGACTTGCATCCCAGAGGTTGCCGGTTCGACTCCCGACCCGCCAGGTTGGTGGGGGGAGTAATCAACCAGTGTTCTCCCCCATCCTCCTCCATGACTGAGGTACCCTGAGCATGGTACCGTCCCACCGCACTGCTCCCCTTGGGGCGCCACTGAGGGCTGCCCCCTTGCACGGGTGAGGCATAAATGCAATTTCGTTGTGTGCAGTGTGCAGTGTTCACTTGTGTGCTGTGGAGTGCTGTGTCACAATGACAATGGGAGTTGGAGTTTCCCAGTGGGCTTCCACTATTAAAAAAAAAAAAACAATCCGTGACAACAGGGGCGGAATGTGCCAAATACTGGACAAATACACACATTAACACAAAAAACAGTCAGAGGACATAGGTCTTTACTTGCTTCCTGAAGGTTGAAAGAGGTGACCCTAGTCTTTTGGCTTGTGTGCAATGCATGACATCTTTTTGAGGCTTGAAAAAAGGTTTTTTCTGAGAGATCCTTAGTACTGAATTCTTGTGACCAACATGATCTGGACTGTTGATAATCTTGACAAACACGTCTTAACAGGAACAGTTCCCAGCACAGGATTCCTGCCCTCACACTGCTCAGATAGCGACGACCGGGACTTCAAACAGGTTTGATCTCCACTCGATTACTCAATGTAGTGAGCCATTGATCTCGAAGACTCTGCATAATCTCCAAAATAGCGGTATGACTGAAATGTCTGATGGGCATATTTAGAGGGTTTTTTTCCTCTCTCTGGGTATTCAATGACTCACCTCCACGATAGCTAGCCTTGGAGCCAGGAGCTCCCATTCCACTGCGGATGTTGAGGAACTGTTCTCCGACCTGCTTCAGGATAGTGTGGTCCACTCCTGCATTGGAAAGACACATACAGCACGATGAGCTTTGATTGAACTGTGATTGAGGTTTGACTTTAAGATGTGATTTTACAGGAATAGTGTGGTCCACTTCTGCACCGTCAAGACACACAACACAATTAGGCGAGATGAAGAAATGACAGGAAAATACACTGCTGCACAGGGACCGTCTATGCAGGCAACAATTCTATACTTGCATTTTTGAGCTAGAAAAATCATTGTTAGAAAGCAAAACCTGGTATGTTGAAATATGTGGCACTGGATTATAATTTCCAAATTCAGGTTGCCCATCACTGGATCTAACCACTGCAGTGGTACCATCTGTGTTTTCACAGCAGAGGAAAGATTAACAATAGGGATGCAAATTATCGATTAATTCATTAATCATTAGTTGATAGCCTTATCGATTGACTTACGATTAATTGATAAGCGGCGTTTTCCCCCCGAAATCTCAATGTTTCTCGGAAAAATACCAACAAAATCGAATTTTTTTAAATTAAAAATTTAGATAAAATACCACATTTAAATTAATTCAATTTCAATTCTTTAATCCAAAGGTGATTTAAATATTCCCACTATTCACACACACTCTTCACATGCCCATTTCACCTGGGTCTCTTGTCAGTTGAATTGTCGATTAATTGTGATTAACGTGTTTTAATCGATTAATACATTGATCGATTAAAGTCGATTAATCGATTAATCGTTTGGATCCCTAATTAACAACAAGAGAGAGGGGACACATGGCAGGCTTTTTACTTTCTATATTTCTCGATCCGGTTTTGTCTGCCTCCGCTCAGGACCTGCTAACCTTGGTGATGACTAAATTGTCATGCAATGCCTCGCCACAGGCAGTGTTCACACAGATGGCCTTTTAAAATGCGCCCAACACAATGCCGGCGTACACAAAAACAAAATTGGAAACACATGTACAAGTGCTGGGGCTGATATCTGAGAACAGTTAAGCTTGTGTGTATATGTGTGTGTGTGTGTGTGTGTGTGTGTGTGTGTGTGTGTGTGTGTGTGTGTGTGTGTGTGTGTGTGTGTGTGTGTGTGTGTGTGTTCCCACTAATGGCAATTTCCACATGGGACCCATGTGGTCAGGCTTACAGACCAGGGAGGGACAACCAGGCCAGTTGGCCCGGGCCCAAGAAGAGAGGGAGAGATTACATTATATGCATTGAGATGGGGGCCCTGTCAGATGATTTTGGCTGGGGCCTGGCCACAGCTGTCAGTGGTCACTTACCGAGTCCAACCAGAGCCATCCTAGAACTGGTGAAGTTGTTCTCAACAAACGCATGCATCTGGAGAAGAAAAGAGAGAGATGCTAAGTCATGCAAGAGCTCTCAGGACAGCATTTCAGAAACTCTTCAGCACTCAGCTGTGGCCAAGAGAACAACAAGGCAATGTTCTGATCAAATTGGAACTTCCTCAAGCAGGCCAACAGTATATATATTATAACATAGTCTTACAGAAACCCATTCAATCCACAGTGCACACACAAACCACTAACAGCTATCACAAAATATCCATATGCTACATTAGAAAAAAAATAGCACCCAAAAATGCAAAAAAATAATAAAATGTCACACATTCCCAAAAATACTGTTGGTTATCAATAATATAAATGCAGATACAAACAGGGTGCAGGACTCAAATAAAGTAGAACTGTGAAGATATGAAGATGTGTACATCTCGGGCTTGCATGCCCACAGGGACCCCGGTTCGAGTCCGACCAGGGTCATTTCCCGGCCCTCCCCCGTCTCTCTCTCCCAATCATTTCCTGTCTGTTCTCCACTGTTCTGTAGTAATAAAGGCCGAGGGGCCCCAAAAATATTTTCAGAAAAAAAGAAAGAAAATGTGTACATCTCGCTGGCTCCCGTTCTAATCAAGTTCTTTTTTTTATTACATCCAAAACTAAAACCACAAAAAGAGTTTTAGTAAAGGGGGTTTGCTGCACAGTTCTCACCTGTTCTGAGGTAACTTGGCCCTCCCTGTGGTCGGGACAATACAGGGAGTTGGCCAGCGCATTTTTGTATGCAGCATAATGAAGACTTTCAACAACACCTGTTGAAGAGACAAACAAAATTTAAAAGACATTTTCTGTACCCCTTTGGTTTCTGCTCTTAATTAAGACCTCTATACATCAGCTGTTAACAAGCTATGCAATAGCAATAGCAAGGATACGCTGTCGTAGTAAAATGCACTCCTCTTGCATTCAATGGTCTGTAATCCCTGTGATTAACAATTTTATTACACACAAAAAATAATTTGCTATTTGGGCAGCAATCTCCTTATCCAGCATTGAATACAAGTGTCTTGAAATCAGGGCTCTAAATTAACATCAGCCAACCGGCCAAATACTGGAGAAGTTTCAGTTTGGCTGGTAGAAAAGAAAAGAAAAGAAGAGACACAAACCTATCTGTGGTGACTGGGCAGCGATGGCCTTGTCCAGCTTGACCCTGGAGGTGAGGTCAGACACCTCCCAAGGCCGAAACTCAGGAGCAGTGGTCACGTTGATAAGATACTCCATCACTGTGTCACTGCCGAAACACACAAGTCAAATAGCACTTAGATTACACACTAATAATAGCACAGAGAGCACTGGCAGAAATGGAAAGACTCTGTCGTATAGTTTAGATCAGTGGTTCTCAACCTTTTTTGAACAAATGCCCTGTGACCTCATCATAAGGCTCCCAACGCCCCCTTGACCTCATCATAAGCCTGCCACCCCCCCCAGTATTAACAAATAAAATATACTAATGCACCTCAATGGCAACTAAGCACTGCCCCCTCTCAGTTGTATCCTTCTCAACGCCCCCCGGGGGCTGTAGCGCCCCCGCTAAGAAACACTAATTTAGATCATCCATCCTAGTCACTACAGGTGCACAAATCAAAGAATATTTCAACACTAGAGCAATAACAAACGCATAATGCAGAATAAGCTCTGAATAATAATGAAATAATATGGAAACTAACAAGACATCTGTGCTGCAAGAGCAGCAGTGTTTCTTTTTCACTTCTTGCAATATTAACATACTAGAAACCGCACCGACAGACAAGAAACAGTCCATTCGGGGCTCAAGGCATAAACAATCGGTGGATCAAGAAAGTTTTCAACAGATGCTGCTGCGGGGTTGGATGCATCCATTGTCCTGCGCTGGCAAATTAAAAAAAAGGCTGACGAATTGGACGAAAAACAAAATGTGGTCTCTATGCCGACTTGTGCAAAGTTACAAAGGTACAGAAAAAAACATTTGTGTAGATATGTTTTGATGTTCACAGCAATCTTTGCAGCTAACATAGCACAGTTTTGTTGACCGTTTTCACACTGAAAACCTCAAGGATTACTCAATCATTCACCACTGGTCTGCACTGCAGACTTTGCAGATCACTGGTGGACAACCAGGTGAAACCATACTTTGAGAAAACACTGCCTTCACAGAAAAATATTTTGTGTGTTATTTATGCTGCTCAATGACAAACAAACAATGTTTTTTTAAAAGTTTTCAGACTGAAAACCTCAAGGATTACTTGAGTTCGCAGACCAGTGGTGGACGATCAAGTGAAACCATACTTTGAGAATCAATGCCTTCACACAGACAAAAGAAATTGTGTCTATTTATTTACACCGTGTTCAATTGACCAGCAATTTGATCATCTGGCCTACAAATTGACCTGAGCAGAGAGAGAGAGAGAGAGAGAGAGAGAGAGAGAGAGAGAGAGAGAGAGAGAGAGAGAGAGAGAGAGAGATAGAGAGAGAGAGAGAGGACACAGCTGCTGAATAACAAACAACTCACATGTGGTCTCTCAGGCAGTCCACAGAGAACATGATGTGCTCTCTGGATGACGTCACGCTGGAAGAGAGAGAGAGGGACACAAACAAAATCGTATGGACAAAATCTGTAAAATGTTTACAATCACAAACATATACAGAAACGTAACGTATACACACACGTACAAACGTATACAAGAGAGAGAGGGACACAGACAAAATCGTATGGACAAAATGTGTAAAATGTTTACAATCACCAACATATACAGAACGTAACGTATATACACACGTACAAACGTATACACACAATCCATCACTACCACACATCAAAGCTGTCTGAGAATGTATACAGATGTGTTGTCCACATCTTTAACTTACGATCCTTCATTTTGAAAATTGTTTACTTGATAGGGGACAATGCATATCACTTAACATTTGTATTTGAAAATACATAAATGTAGGTATGGCATAATTAGCACAATGGCTACTTTTCATTTTTAGTCCCACCATAGTAAACCATAGATTGAAAACCTATTTTATGTAAGACGCAAAGGTCATGTTTTATTACTATTATCATAATTATTGTGTTGACATATTCTACCTCATTTCATAACCTTTTGTCAAGAAAGTCAAATCATCTTTTGTCAAATCATAGTCCACATCTGGAAATCAAGATTTCAGCATGTGCCTCTACAGCAAGAGTGTGTTGAGTGTTTACAGGACGCGTCTGTGACACTTACCCGAGGTTGCCCCCCACAGCCTCGATCCCACGGGTGATCCTGAAGGCAGAAGCACCCTTGGTGGTCTGAAACGAGCAACAGAGAAAGACACAAACACTCAGTCAGGCCATAGCATGACTCTCTCGAATGGTACATTGAAGTCCTCAATTATGGATGTATTAGATTGGATCATGAATCATCAAGTATAGAGTATTACTCTTGTAGAATTGGAAGCTCATATATTATCCATCAAGAATTGGCAACTTATATTTGAAAAGTGAAGGAGACAGGCTCACACTATGGCCTGATATATTTTATACAAAGCTTTTAACTGGGTACTGAATCCCAAATAAAGCATAGATAAACTGAAGAAGTCAGGACAGTGCGCTCAGATTTTACTGTGTTTATTTACCCATGGACGTTTGAGGCTGAGTGCCCTTTGTCATTAAACACTGAAGAAGGGTGCTCAGCCCAAAAGCTTTGGGCCAAAATGTTTGTGGGCCAAAAAACACAGCGTTTACTTGTCAACACCTGACTGTAATATCAGTGAGCGACTAGTACTATATACAAACCTATCAATCATTATAACTACCATGTTAGGGCCCTACCGTGGCTCTAACGGTAGGGCACTGGGATGCTACACCGGCAACCCGGATTCGATTCTGGCCCGGGTCCTATGCTGATACTTCCCCACATCTCTCTCCCCATTCATTCCCTGTCACTCCTTCACCGTCCTATTGTACAATTAAGTCATAAATAACCAAAAAACACAAATTACCATGTTAGCAGAGAGACGGAGGAGGTGGCTGACCCCCAGGTTGTCGGGGGTTTCATTTCGGCTGCCGGCCCGGATCAGCACCCCGATCTTGGAGCATGGGGAGTAGTTCTCCACGGAGGATATCACCAGACCACTGGGCAGCTTCGTGACCTTCATGGGACACAGTAGAAGCCAATTATAATCACAATGCATTATACAGCAATGGGGGAAAAAACACAGCAAAAGACAATTAGTAATTATGGATTAGCAATGGGGCAATTGGTAAAACATTTGCTGAATCTCAAATGGTGCACTTGTGCACTTCAGTGTTCATGTTTCAGTGCGTATGGCGTATTAGTTGCGCACTGAAACATAGTGCTTGAAGTGCACAAGTGCGCCATTTGAGATCCAGCAATTGAATTTCCCCATTATGCAGTGCCCTCTTGAAAAGCACAAACATTTACGTAGTAGATGGTCAACCTCTGTTAGTGTGAGTTAATTGTGAGAAGTTGATGTGACCATTTTTCCTAATTACATTACAGTTCATCAACACAATCAGTAACAATGACAATAGCAACTGCAGGAAAAAAACACATGTATTCAATCCATTTCAGCATGTACAGCAGATCTTGGATGAGACAAAAAATACATTTCCACTGTAGTCAAACTGGAGACTTAGAGTAGCTTTAGGTGTAGACACAGTAGACGATGCAGGGTTAGCAGCAGGAGCAATGACTGATTCAAGGCTGATAGTATGAATCCTGAGGTATTATGTTTTGCTGCACTAAACGTTCTGAAACTAGAGCTCATGAACTTATTCATATTTTTTCATTTCAATTATTGATATTTATTAATTTAAATGTAAGCAAGACTTTTTCTAATGTTTCTTAAGATGAAAGCACAAGCACAAGCCTTTAAAACGTGACAGCCCTGACAAGCTTTTCCTTTTAAATATTCTTGATGTAGACCAGTATTTTTTTAACTTACAAATAGTGCCAAGCCTGAAATCAGGCACTCTGTCGAAATGCTATCAGCCCTGCCAATTTTGTATGCTCCCACAAAAGCGCAAAAACAGTCAGCCAACAATCAACTCGCCCCTCACATATGAAGAAGAATTTTTTTTATATATGGAAAAGGTCATTATTCTGTTCATAAAGGTTCAAGTTTTATATGACACATACTATTTCCTACACAAATAGACGTGTGTGCACACACACACATTCCATTTAAATTTCTTTTCTGTTGCACAGTCTCATATTGCATTGTTTCTTATGTACAATATGGAAGACCATTATAGTTGACACATATGCAGGTGGAAAAAGAGTGAATGTGTTCTTTAGTAACACCGTATAAGGTAAATAACAAATGGACGACTTTTGCAGTATGTGCCATGTAAAGCTTGTATATGAATCCATTTATCATCTCTTTTATATAGGCTGACTCCCACCACCCGCCTGCCAGCCTGCCAGCCTGCCTGACCGCCCTGCACATACATGGACGTCGTCTGAGGAGTCGGCATTGGCTCGGGGGGAGTGCTTGAGGCCGGCCAACGGCGTGCTTAAACTTCCTCCCGCTGATGTGGCAGCTGCATAGGAACGCGTCTGTAAGGAGGAGGAGGAGGAGGAGGAGGAGGAGGGAAGAGGAGGAGGAGAGAGGAGGACAGGAGGAGACGTCAACCTAGAAATAAAAACAAGACAAAGAAAGAGCCCAACACTGACCTGCACCTCCTGCGGAGGGAACTTTATGGGCTCGGCGACCGCCGCAAACTCCACCTTAGGAGCAGCCTGCGCTGCGTACAGCCTCCTCTGCAAACACCACACAAAGGAGGGAGAGAGAGAGATCGAGAGAGGTGACTGGCTGCGCTTGGAGGTAAAGATAAGAACTGGAGGAGAGTAGAGGAGAGGCAAGGAGAGAGAGAAAGAGAGAGGGAGAGAGATAGAGAGACTGGCTGTGCTGGGGTGAAGATAGATAAACACCTCTGGTGGAGAGAGGGAGGGAGAACGGGAATAGCATGAGGGATGGAGGAAGAGAGAGCAGGAGACAACAGCATGATGCATGGAGACAGGGAGAGAGAGCAAGAGAGACCAGGCAGGTAGGTAGCGGTAGAGAGAGAGAGAGAGAGAGAGAGAGAGAGAGAGAGAGAGAGAGAGAGAGAGAGAGACAGAGAGAGAGACTTGGAAAGAAAACACGTCCGGAGGACAGAGGGAGGGAGCATGGAACAGCAAGATGGTATGGATGGAGTGAGGAGGGAGATGGAGTGAGAAAGAGGGGCTCAGTAGCTAACTTGGTAGGACATCAGGGAACAGCAAAGGGCAGCCATAGAGACAGAAACTGGGACATGGAACAGATCTTGGGTGGAAACACTGGTGTATGTATGCACATTATCTGGTTATATCTAACAGATTATGAATCAAAAAGATAACAAATCCTTACCACATAAAGTAAAACCTGCACACAGCTTTGTGGAACTATGTGATTATTCCACTAAAAATGTTGCAGGCAATCATGTTGAATTGAGGTAAATGTTGACAAATGTCATTGAGGGATAAGGCTGCTTATCCCTTACAGGGCAAAACTATCTGTCTATATGTGGGAAACCCTGTACTGACATATGAGGGGCAGATAGTTTTTCTTAATGACATATTATAAACGTCTCGTAAACACCAATCACCAATCTGTGGTAATCCACACAAGATCTTTCCTTATCCATGCACCACTATGAACATCAACTCGACTTCGGTATAAATTGCACTTTCCATTTTCCCCATAACAAACGTGTCCAGAATTTCAGAACTTGCATTGAGCTTTAAATAAAGAGAGGTTTAGACATTATGCTAACCTAATCTGTAGGAGATGGCCATACTGCAGCTTTCATGTAGTATAATGGAGCAGTGGACTAGGCCATTGGCTAACATCCCCAATATGCATAGTTCTAATCCCACAAGGTTTTCAAAATCAAACGTAAATGCTGTAGTTTCGTATTGTGGCCCAATAGATGGTGATATTGAGTGGTTGTCCACGTTACTTGTTATGGTAACCAGACCCTCCCGTGACCCAAAATGACCCAAGCATCCCCTTCGAGACGCGCGCATCATATCTGGCTTGCCCAAAAATCTCAATTTTCAAATGTCTGATGGTATTGTTCACCATTGTACACCCGAAACACCAAACAAGAGTCTGAAGTTGCGGACCACAACAAGTCCATGACTGATTAGCGTTTAGTGACTGCTTCCATCATGACGTTAGCTCTCTTGTTCCCTTGGTGGTCGGTTACGCTCTGGTATTCAACTACGATGACTGAATCGTTTCATTAAATGGTAAAGTAGAGATGATTATAAGCACGGAGATAAATTATGTCCAATTGTTTACATTGGACACACTGATGATACGCTGTAAATGGTTTAACTTTGCCAATGCTAGCTTGATCAGGCAAGGCCAAGCTGTCACTTATCCTCTGACATCATTGGGGCGGATAGAGGCATTGGATACGAACTGGAACACATAGGAAACACAACTCAACAATAAAATATAACGATCAGCTGATACTTCAAGAAAAATGTCAAAATCCTCACCGATAATTGACTAATTCCCCGCAACCCCTTCATCCTCGCTCTCCTTCAGAACGGACGGGCAATATGGCTGACCTACTGATGTCCTACCCAGAGTTCCTTGCGCGTATTTCCTTCGTTGGTAGATAACCAAGCAGCTAGACTGCCTCCTGTGTACTGGAATGTCACTAGAAATGTGTAAAGCTACTGGAAATGAAGAGTTTAACTTGGACACTTCAGCTATGAACTTAGTGGCACTTAAATAATCAGCTTTTCAATTTCTATCTCATTTTTTAAATGTGTTCATCGTTGTTCATTCATCGACCACATCTGTTTAGGAGGAGGAGATTCATGCCCATCTTCCGGTCGGCAAATCCATTATAAGCATGCGCACAAAAATTCAATGCAACACACGTGTTTGCGTCCAGTGTACCGAAGGGATCCAACGCGCTATCTGGAAGTATTTTAAGAATATAAGCAACAATTTTAGTCTTTCTGAAGTTAATCCTTACGCTACAGTTTCATAAAATATCCTCCGTGAAGCATTCGCCGAGAGGGCCACAAGTATTCAACGGGCTTCCTCAATTTTGTTCAACTACTTGCTCACAAAAGCTACAATCATGGTAAGTAGGCCAGCATGCATCTTCCTCTAATGTTGTTTTACCAGCTCGTGTGTTTATTACAGACATCAACACCGATAGTCGGTGGGGTAGCAATTCATCCTTAAGTGCAGTAGGCCTATTCATTCGTCAATGTATGTTTTGAATGTTTTGAATATGCGGTATGCTGTGTGGAGAATGCTAGGCTAGCTCTGGCATAGCATGGTGGCATGCCCACGTTGTCGGTACGATTTGGTTTGTTGTTGACCCTGCAAACAAGTTTCGCCGTAATATTTGTTTATTTTAAGTTGCATACTGATGTATACACACTTTCTTTGTTTCACCTCCTCCACAGACTGAGGCAGATGTGAATCCTAAAGCCTACCCTCTGGCAGATGCCACTCTGTCCAAAACCATTCTGGACCTCGTGCAGCAAGCGTCCAACTACAAACAGCTGAGAAAAGGAGCCAACGAAGGTGAGTTGTTTGTCATTCCTGCTCTCACAAGGGAAAAAAAACAGGTTTAGTCCTTAATATCCCTATTGGATCATTATATTCTTCTTGCTCTATACTAGTATTAGAGATATGATCTCCAATCTTGATTCTTCTAGTGCAGGGGTTCCCAACCCTTTCCAATTTGGGGCCCACTTGGAATGTTAACAATGTTCGAGGCCCACCTCTGGCCCAACAAACAATACAATTCCAGGAAATAGACAACGGTGAACTCATGCCAATATTATTCAGATTTTTTGAAAATTATTTCAAGGCCCACTTGGAATGCCTTCAGGGCCCAACTAGTGGGCATGGCCCACAGTTTGAGAATCACTGTTCTAGTCTCTTACCTGGTTGTATTAATCTCTCTCTGTACCACTCTTAACAAGTGGTAAATCTGGTGACCTATTATGCCCTTCAGAACGAAAAGGGAGCATAGAACTAGTTGTTAAAAATGTGCCACCATGATTTAAATGGTGTCATTATTATTTTTTTGAACTTTTTATTTTGATTCCCATAGTCATACAGTGCATCACTACATCTCCATTCTTACAGACACACAAACACATCCACAACAAAGAAAGAAAGAAATAAAGATATATAGAGAAAGAAAAGGAGAAGGAAAGGAGAGAATAAAGTGAAGGGGATAGTTATATTAAGTGAAGATGCAATACAGTACGTGTCCAATTGATAAATGATTCTAGTTTGTGTTGTAAAACTACAGTAACATGTTCCATATGGTAGCCTACAGTTCTTGAACTATGTCCCTCCATTGAGTTATTTAAATGGTGTCATTAAATTTAATTAATATACAAGAGTGTGCAATTACTGCCTTTTTGCTTTGAAGGGCAGTGTTGCTCTGGTTTGAGGAAGTGCAAGGCATTTCTATTAGAATTCAGTCCACCTGGGGGCTCACCTGGCTAGAGTAGTCACTACGACATCACATTGTTTAGTTGATGCTCCTGTATTGCTAACATTGTTTTTTATGATGCTTATCTTGTCTCTTCTCCCCCACGTTTTCCCCCATAGCTACCAAGACGTTGAACCGCGGAATCTCCGAATTCATCGTCATGGCGGCTGACGCTGAACCACTGGAGATCATCCTCCATCTGCCGCTGCTCTGCGAGGACAAGAATGTCCCCTATGTGTTTGTGAGGTCCAAGCAGGCTCTTGGGCGAGCATGTGGGGTCTCCAGACCCGTCATAGCCACCTCGGTGACCATCAAGGAAGGATCCCAACTGAAGCCGCAGATCCAATCTGTTCAAATGGCCATTGAGAGACTTTTGGTATAAAAAGTGAACTTGGCCAGTTTTCTCCAATTGCTGAGATGTCAGCATGTTTTTTTATTTGTTTTGTTTTGATCGCATACAGTGAATGACCTCTTTGTATATATATTTTTTAAAAGTGCATGTCCAATGAGTTCACTGTAAACACAATTATGATGGCACAGGAGTGCGAAAAATAAACGTTTGGTGTAGTTTTATGTACACCATCATAACCCTCTTCAATCTTTTGTGTTAAGTGGTGTAACAAGAGAATAACGAGTGCATTAAACAGTTTGGACATTTTAGGTGTGCATTTCTGCAAATGCCTGGCTTCCCTTTCACATGCCTTATGAGGGCATAATTGCTCTACAACCCATTTTCATTTCTTAGAAGTGAGCAGTACGAGTGCTGAAATCCAGGGCTTCCAATCTACACACAAGCTGAGTCTCATTTATTGCACCACCATGCAGATGTTTCATCCCTAGATGGAGGTTCTCCGAACACAAACCAGGATTTTCCCCTGCACTTAAGGACTATATTGAAGGCAATCACCTTTAAAAAAAAAAAAAAAAAAGATCCCACCTTCTCTTTGTCCCCTGAATATAACATAATTGTAAGATTCCTTTACAAAATATGGCGTGTCGTGAAGATGCGTAACATTGAAATTATAGCAGGGGCCGGATAAAATGGCCTCAAGGGCCGCAAACGGCCCTCGAGACATAGGTTCCCCACCCTTGCCTTAAGCCAATGAAGGGCTGAAACGTATTTGCTTGTGGATATGGTGGTACAATAAATGAGATTAATGGCTTGAGGGTGTTTTTCATCCTTTTAAGTATGCTCACTTTTTTTTTTTTTTTTTTGCTTGCACCAAAATGTTTCATCAGTGGTTGAGTGTGCCCATCACTACACTTTTAGTTCACCTGTCAGTGGCTATTGGTTTTCCCAGTCACTACCATTAAAGGGACACTGTGAGATTTTTAGTTGTTTATTTCCAGAATTCATGCTGCCCACTCACTAATGTTACCTTTTTCATGAATACTTACCACCAACATCAAATTCTAAGTATTCATTATGGTTGGAAAAAATGCACTTTTCATACATGAAAAGGGGGATCTTCTCCATGGCTCGCCATTTTGAATTTCCTAAAATAGCCATTTTTAGCTGCAAAAATGACTAATTGGACCATACTAGAAATTATTTGTTTAATACTTAGTAATCTTTCATGTAAAGATCAAATTTGGCAATAGGCAGCCCAATTTCAATAATAATAATAATTTCAATTCGACCATTTCCTGCACAGTGTCCCTTTAAGCTGTTCTAGTAACTACAGTTCTGTTGTCAGTATTTTCAACCATGATGCATCTAAACTCAAATTATAAAACAAAATGAGTAATAATATGAACATCGTGTGTTAAATGAAACTATCCGAAGAATCTGAATGATCTTAAACTTCCATATAACTTTCACGGGGCAAAAACAGGATATTGGCTACTGTCATGTGTCATAGCCAAGAGAAAGTTACCTGTAAAAATGCCTACTAGTGACATTGAAATTATTACCAGCATTTGGTTGGTTGGTAAGTGTCAATGTCCTGCTGGAATCATAGTTTATGTTCATGTGTGGGTTCAGGACGAAGTGAGGCAATTGTAATGGCCATTTATGATTCAAATTGCCAGAGGCATTTGTACTTTACAGCAGTGCCAATAATGACCCCAATGCGCACAGTCCCCGCAGGGTGGCGCTTGGAACATTTGAAAATTCACAATTTCCGAAGATTCGCAGGGGTGAACTAACTGTACAACCTATTCAAACATGTGGAGCATCTGAAATTTGCACTGGTGGCGGACACAACACTAGACAGTTAAGTTATTAAGAGTGGAAAACATGGCTGGCATGCCTTTGGTCATCGGCAAAGAAGACGTTGAACGACTCCTTCTTTACAAAGATTTGCTTCCCAGGCTGGAGGTGGCAATGGGACAGTTTTCCAAACACGACACGTCCGAGATTATCCAACCTGTTCGCACGGTGGTCCCGATCACGAAATACCATGGGTATGATATTATGGGCATGACACTAGAAACTCGAAATGCACTAATTTTAACTGAGTAATTCTGTTTTACAAAAAATAATACCTATTTGACTTCGTGCGTAACGCATACTGCATGGTCTTGGGCCACAGATTCCTGGGGTTGATGCCAGCTTATATCGTTCATGAAGATATTTTGTGCACAAAAATGGTGGCTTTCTACGCCAGAGAACAGGGTTCTACTTTGCCAGCCACTCAGGCAACAGTGTTGCTATTTGATCCAGAAAGAGGATGTGCGTTAGCGGTAAGTGAATAGAACTAACCCAACTGTTGATCAGATTTTTGAGGTGACGACTCGTTTACAATACATACTGTGTAGCATAACTGGCGAAATAATTCAGAGAGTTCGTTGACATGACTGCACGAATAAGGTTTAGTGGCCTGCTTTCAAAGTACTTTTTTTAAATGGGCTGCGTAATTTGTTACTTTGTTGCAAAGTATGACTTTGGTTTCACTTCCACTTTATGGTGCACATAGTACTTTGCATGGAAAATCAGTGTTCTTACAATATTATGATGGTTATGTGTTTTGAATATACTTTGCGTCTTAGGTCCTGGATGGGGAAGTTATCACTGAAATGAGAACAGCTGCAATATCTGCAATTTCTGCCAAAGTATGTTTTCCTAAAAATACTGTATGTCCAGCAATGACTGATACTGAACACATACACATCACAAGTTACAGGTAGGCTATTTGGGTTTGGGATCAGAGCTTTGGTGGACAGTGGACACTAAAGTGTGAAAACTGATAGCCCCTTGGGAAACTCCAACTCCCATTGTGACACGGCACATAACTGAACACTGCACACAACGAAATTGCATTTATGCCTCACCTGTGCAAGGGGGCAGCCTTCAATGGCACCCCTGGGGAGCAGTGCAACAGGGTCGGGGTACTTCATTCATGGAGGAGGATGGGGGAGGTCACTGGTTAATTACTCCCCCCACCAACCTGGCGGGTCGGGAGTCGAACCAGCAACCTTTGGGCTTCAAGCCTGACGCCCTAACCGCTTACTCATGACTGCCCATAGACACACATACTATAATGGACACTACAATGGTGGTTTTCACATCTCAAACCATTAACAACAACAGAAACAATCAAAATCATTACCACTGTTCAGGTATCTTCTTCAGTGCATTGCGTAAAAATGTCATTTGAACGACTGTCCTTGGTAAACAGCAAGAGACTTCGGGAAAGTCGAGACTTATTTAAAAAATATTCCTCTGTAAAACTATAGTGAATTTTAGATGCATCTGGAATATCCTGTACAGTATACCATAATCCTTGAATAGGCCTATTAGTGAAGAATATAGTGTTTCAATGTAGTAGCCTATATTAACCTCGTTTCTGATTTTCAGTTTCTCATGCCGGCCAAAGCAGAGATACTGTGCATACTGGGAACTGGCGTTCAAGCAGTCAGCCACTACCAAGTCTTCACACAGACATTTGCTTTTAAAGAGGTGTGTATTTGTCAACAGTTCAGCTGTCTATAATGGCACAGTCTTAATGATGACTGCCTTTGTCAGGGATGTCAAACTCAGACCCAGGGGTGAAACTTGAAACTTGAACTTGAAATCTGGCCGGCAGAGTAATTTTATGTGGCCCGACAGATCATTTCAAACATGTATTACAGTTGGCCCACAAACACAAATATAGAAGTAATATAATGGAATTTAGTGCTTCACAGGAATATGAGTTCCAGAATATGTGCAACAGACTATGTGCAGGCATGTTTTAACTGCCATATGAGTGTGTGTTTGTGAAAATTGCCAAAGCACCTAACCCCACATTGTTCCAGGGGCTGTAACCAATACCCTGTAAATATATGTAGGTCGCTTTGGATAGTGTCAATTAAGAGTAATGTAAATTCTAACATAGTATCATTGAAACCTGTCACTTTTCGAGTCAGTTACCAGGAAGTAATATTTGACGTCGCCATGGGTGTGCCCATGGTGTCAAAAACGGCGACTGCACTCTTAAGTGACAGTTAGGTGTAAGGAAAAGGTCTAGGTCTAGGTGACCGTTTCAGCATGAAACGGAACAGGTATTTCCTCGGCATTAAATATTGCCACATAGTCAAAAATTGTGCTGTAAATTCCAGTATGTGACCATCCCTCTTACAACCTGTAGGGTGGCTGAAGAGAACAGTTACTTAGTGTTGCTTTAAGACCAAATGAAAATGTTTGACTGTTTTAAATATGACTACAGTGCTGACTGCAGTGTATTCTTTTTGTACACAAAGGTGCGGGTTTGGGCACCAACAAGGAAGGAGAGTGCAGAGCGCTTTGCAAAAAAGGTCCGAGGTCCGGTGACCGTCTGCTCCTCTGCCAAAGAGGCAGTGGAAGGAGCGGATGTCATTGTCACCGTCACGAGGGCCACCAAGCCTGTGCTCTTTGGGGAATGGGTCAAACCTGGTGCCCATGTTGCTGGTAAGAAGGACTATCCGAATTTGAATGTATAAGGTTTTATGTATTTTGAGATATACAGGATGTATATACTCCCTACTTCTGCAAAAACAAGGATCCACTCAGAGTGTTCTCTGGGGACAGGGTGAAACATGGTGTAAGTATTGCTGGTAAGGACTATGACAATATGACTTGTCAACACTGTACTAAATCTTAAAGGTACACTGTGTAATATTTCTAGTGGTTTATTTCCAGACTCCATGCTGCCTATTCACAGTTGTTACCTTTTTTCATGAATATTTACCACCACCATCAAATTCTAAGTATTCATTATGACTGGGAAATTTTTCATAGGGACTCACTAGCCGGGAGTTGTGCACGTTGCCCTAACCCTAACCCTAAATCGCTTGTTTTAAATGTTTTATTACATTATTGGGATTATTGGGCATAGGCCAACTGGGGAAGAAGTGTAAGGGCAGAACTTGTTAAACTAAAGGTTAACCATGGATTGATGCATAAATGAAATGACAACATTCACTGCCCATGCATGGTGAATCCCCCAACAATCAAGATGGTATTGTATGTGTCTGTATGAGTGCATTCCAATATGCAACCTTGCGTCCTCCACTTGGGCTTGTGACCTCACGTTTTGCTGATGCGCCGCCTCCGTGGAGAAAACAATTAAGTTTAACCGCTGTCAGCCTAGCCAAAATAATTTTTGGGGGAGAATTTTTCATTTACCAGCCTGTTCGAAAATGAGAAAATGACTTTACAATTGAGCTTTTGCGAGATATTGAAATATAATGCTGTTGTCAGTGATGTTGTCACGACGTATTACTTCCTGGTACAAGGCCACAAGCACAAGTGGAGGACGCAAGGTTGCATATTGGAACGCACCCTCTGTGTTTTGTGTTAGTATGTAGGTTGTATTCCTGTAAAGCGTCTTGAGTGTTTGCCTGTAGAAAAGTGCGACGTAAAACCTATGTGTGTGGTTATTATTATTTATCAATAAGACTCAGTACTCACACTTCTTTGTGTGTTTGTCTGTGGTTTCCCCTCTGACCTGGTCATCTCTTGTGCTCCTAGCCGTGGGAGCCTGCAGGCCAGACTGGAGGGAGCTGGACGACGTGCTGATGGGACAGGCGGTGGTGTACGCCGACAGCAGAGAGGGGGCGCTCAAGGAGTCTGGAGACGTACTGCTATCTGGGGTATGCCTCTTTTTTTTGTGCACTATTTTTGTTTTTGTTTTTTTTTGGGGGGGGGATGCGGGGATGCTCTTCTTGCCTTTATTGGACAGGACAGTCTGTGAGGAGACAGGAAAGTAATGGGAAAGGGAGACGGGGGAGGATCGGCAAATGACCCGGGCTATAATCCACAGCTGGGCCATGTGCATTGTTTTTCAATACATCAAGACCTTTGTATTGTTTTAGCAGGTTCTTTAAGTATATGTTGGGCTTTCCACCTTTATTTGATAAAATAGTGAAGGTGATGAGAGGAATTAAGAGCTGTGGAATTCATAGTTGTGACAACTGGGGTACAGGAAGTTGGTTGGTGACATGATTCACGTAGATACAAATGATTCTCAGTGGCTTTCTTTTCGCTAGAGACTAGCTGAGGACCACTATGGTATATATAACAAGCATAGATAACGTAAAATTAGTTACATTGACCTTTATTGGACTTTCTGTGTCCGCCCGACGCTCACTGTCTGGAACTATTTTGGAACTATGTCAATGGTGATCTGTTTTGTCAAAGGCTCCATGAGCCGCCATCTTTGTTTGAAGATCGAACACGGAGGTCAATGGGATTATCCCAACTCTAACTTCCATGGCTCTGAGTGGGACAGAGCGATGGGGCAGGTGTGGGTGATGACTCAGAGTAGACTTTATCCTTGGTCCCCATGGCAGGTTGCCCAGTCATGGTGCACCGTCTTAGCGCCGGGCGCCACAGCATTCCCCTATTTTGATTCAGTACTTACTATGTAAGTACAATGCAATTAGAACCTGGTAGACCACAAAGATGATAAGGTAAAAAAAGTAAATACAAGCACTGAGGATATTAGAGACTATCATTCATCATATTAGAGACATAAAATAATCCAAATAGCCAATACATTTGGCTGTACAATCTGTTGGCATCAAATTTCACCTCACGTCCACTCATGTCCTTTGGAAAGAGGAACTCAGGACAGAATTTGGTCAATGAATCTGTGTGTGTGTGTGTGTGTGTGTGTGTGTGTGTGTGTGTGTGTGTGTGTGTGTGTGTGTGTGTGTGTGTGTGTGTGTGTGTGTGTGTGTGTGTGTGTGTGTGTGTGTGTGTGTGTGTGTGTGTGTTGTGTTGTGTTAAAGAACAGTATCCCCCTTTATTTATTTCCCCATGCCCTAATCATATAAACAGTTAAGCAACAGTGTTTGTCTGCAGGCCAATGTTTTTGCTGAGATTGGGGAGGTCATCAATGGAACTGCGCCAGCGCACCGTGAGAAGACCACAGTGTTCAAGTCTCTGGGTAACTCTCTCTCTCTCTCTCTCTCTCTCTCTCTCTCTCTCTCTCTCTCTCTCTCTCTCTCTCTCTCATATAGTATCACAGGAACTTTTATTCTGATGCGTTGCATAATAAAAATGATTTGGCCGTTCCAAATGACAGCTAAAAAAAACATTGTAACTATAGTTTGTATAGTGACAATAAACACTCCTACAGTACTTTTCAACTTCCACCACTTCAGAATACTTGCATTTAGAACACAAGCAACTATCTAGTCGCCTGACTCAAGGGTTTGGATATTAATATATATTTTGGATATTTCTAATCCAAACAAGGCACATTCTGTCAAGGTCAAGTCTTGAGATTTGCCATTTGTGGTTAAAAAAAATTCCAGTAGGGAATTTGTTGTTTAATCTTCCTCCCAGCTGTTCAGAGACTGCATGTTTTTTTTTTTCATCTTCCTCACAGCTGTTCAGAGACAACATGCTACAACTTGTACTCGTACGAAACTTGCCTTTTATTTAATTTTTTGTTTAGTGCCCTTTTCAGTTTGCTGTGTTGAGCATTTCACAGTCAAGCATGTTAGTTTACTAGACAGCAGTGTTGCCAGATTTTGTTTTTGGGGGCTTTTTGGGATGAAATTATTGTACAAGACCCAAATTGTTGTTTCAAGGCGTCTACATGAACTGAAGGACAACTCTGAAATTATCGTACATCATGTTTTTTTGATCGTGCAGAGAACAAAATAATACCGTAATTATCGTACATCTGGCAACGCTGCTAGACAGCTACTACAGTTTTTGCCACCCCTCAAATGGTTTGTGTTATCCCCTCGAACTGTAAGTCAGGTCCATGGCAAACGGAAAAAAATGAAAAACGCTCTAAAGTCCAACTATAGTCAAACTAAAAGGAGGTGTTCTTGTAACTGTCATAATGTCACTATTGAAACACGCCCAAACCTCATTTGCTGTCCAAGGGGTGTGTGGTGTGTGTTTCCCAATAGGTGGTGTAAAGGCAGCTGACTCATTCATGTTGTGGTGTGTTGTGAGAAGCCGAGAAACCAATGGAAACATTTGCAAACATTATATTCAATATACAGAAACAACATCCGTTGTCCTTTGTCACTTCCAAAACCTTCCAAAAAGCAAAGGGTTTCTGATTAACCTACTGGCACAATGGCATATTTAGTCACCCAGGCCGCTGACAGCTTTGGCCGGGCCCGGGACAAAATCATCTTAACGGCCTCCTCACCCAATACATGCAATGTCTGTAATGGCCCACATTTGGGGCCCCCCTCACTGGGCCTGGGGTGATTGACCCCTTTGTTCCCCAACATCGACTTGTCACTGCACGCAATTAAAACCTTAGTGTCACTTTAAACATTTAGCCATCATTGTGGTCTGGGCCAGTCACCTCATTTGATTTCACTCCCCTGTGAGTCTCATTCACTGAGTGTCACGGCCCCTTTCTCAAGAAAAGTGTATCATAGCCTCTTAATAATCCTTAAGTATATAATAAAAAAATATGTGTCTGGCTCGCGTGACACATAATTACAAGTTTTAAGGGGTTAATGGCAGGTGAGATTAAACACACTTCCTTAACGATCCCGGTAGGCTCTGTGAATCCTAGTGGAATATCGTCTGGAATATCGTCTGGCATGCTTAGCCAACCCACCTGAAAGCCAAGGTCGTTAAGAAAGCCACCAGCCACTAATTAAATTAGGCAAGTCTAATCTAATTATCTTACGTGTGTGTGTGTGTGTGTGTGTGTGTGTGTGTGTGTGTGTGTGTGTGTGTGTGTGTGTGTGTGTGTGTGTGTGTGTGTGTGTGTGTGTGTGTGTGTGTGTGTGTGTGTGTTTTGTAGGCATGGGGATTCAGGACGCAGTGTCTGCCAAGCTGGTCTACGATCAGTGGAAGAGTCAGGTGCCTTCAGACGTCAGGGGAAAACTTTAACAAAGACAGTCTGATCTGGTGACTTTTGGGCCTTCATATTGTTTCATGGCAGGATTACGTTTTGACCATTGTCCTCTTCAAAGAATCTGAACAATGGTCGAAACGTTATGCTACCATGGAGTGTGTGGGCTCATCACATTCAATTTAAAAAAAAAGATTTTGCCATTAATTTTGCCATTAATCTTTCTACATTATTATTTTGAGGGTTAAAGACGACACTGTTAATTCAAGACATTGATCGTCGCCATACAGTACATGTCGAACTGAGATTGGTAGACAAAACTTGATGCCTGTCATATTCAAAAGTGCAATACTTATTTTTGCTATTTTGAGGATGTGGTATGTCTTACCAGTTACCACTGATTCTTATGTGTTACTCATACATCCTCATATGTGATCATGAAATCAATAGGGAAAATAATTCAGTCCAAATAATGCAGAGCCTTCTCTACTCAATTGTAGAAGTACAGTATTAGGTAATATTATGATTTCACAGTTAGTATTTACGGCTAACAAAAAGTGTTAGTTTGATTGGTCATAGCGTTGGCCAAGGCAGTGCAGAGGCAATTTGAAGCCTAACGACAGCAGTTTGGTCCCACCTACAGCCCCCAGCTACCTGAATGGTGCGATTCCAGACTTAATTGAAATAAAATCCAGTCCATTTAATAGTCTGGATGGCCATTATACTTCTGAAATATACTTCCTCTAACTTACCAGCTCATATCAGGGATCATACAGTGACACATCAGTTGTCAAGCTATATTGTTGTAGCCAGGAACGGATTAAGATGGCCTGGGGCCCCTAGGCTACAGGTGGCTGTGGGGTCCCCTGGAGGCCAAATTTTGGGACACATTTACATAGACAGTGTCATAATTACAAGCTAGGAATTAAGGATAAAATGTCTACCAACTGTGCTCAACATGACAGATGAATTTTTCAATATGGCATCTTGTCACAATTCCACAATTTTTCACTTTTGGCTAGTCAGGGGCCCCCTGGCAGGTGGAGGCCCTAGGCTGCAGCCATACCCAGCTTTTGCATTAATCCGGCTGTAGCTGCGGCTGAGTCAAGAAGCAGAGTTGGCTCGTTTTGGGTGTGACATAATATGACCACAGGCAGTTTCGGTCAAGCAGCTTGGTCAATCTTTTCATGTGGAGAATTGATGACTCATTAAAAACAGACTCTCTCCTCCTAGCAGCTGCTGTGCCAACATTGAGCAAAATGTGCGTAGTGTTGTGGTGGTGTGTTTTTGTTGCCATGTTGATTGGGCAGAAAAGGCCTAAGCTTGGTGGCGACTTCAGTATGCACTAAAACATCCCCTTCAATTATGCTTAAGACAAGTGTGTAATGCAGGTATGAACAGTTTTTGTCCCGCATATGAATGTACAGTAGCCTGTGAATTTTCTGTTCAAATTAATTGACTGAACATGCTGATCCTAATTGGCACACCTGTGTTGAGGACACAAGCAGAAATTAAAACACAGCACGTCACGTTAATTTCACAATCTGACCACTTTTGGTCAAGGGAGTAAATTGACAACAGCTTGCTAGACTTTGTTTTCCACATGCAAACCGCCTACCACATTACCCAGTACATGGAATATGACCTTAGCTGGCTCTGAGGTCTCCCAAAGCTGCCCTATGGACTACATGATGGGCCCAGCGTTAGTAATGGCTCACCTATGACCAGGGACGGTTTAAGACTTCATGAGGCCCTGGGCCAGACAACAAGAAAGGCCCCCCTTCCATGAGCATTGTTCGTTTACAAAATAAATCTGGGTTTTAGGCCAGATGTTGTAGACCCTATACTGTTGGAGGTTTGAGGATTTGTCCCCCAAGAAAATGTGAAAATACAGCTGTTAAAAGTGTGGTTATGAAGCAGTGGTGAGGAACCTATCGTCTCGAGGGTCGTTTGTGGCCCCTGAGGCCGTTTTATCCATCCCCCGATATAATTTTAATGTTATGCAGCTTCACATGAAATATGACAAATTTTGTAAAGGAATCTTAGAAAAAACATTTGCAATACAATTAAGTTATATTCAGGTGACCTAGTGAAGGCGGGGGCCGTTTTAAAGGTGGCTGCCTTCAACATAGGCCTAAAGTGCAGGGGGAAATCCTGGTTTGTGTTAATAGTACGGCCCTCGAATGAATTTGAAGTGGCCCCTCGAATGAAAAAGTTTCCCCACCCCTGCACTATAAGAAAGGAAATAGAGGCTTGTGCTTGTCCTTGACTCGTGGGCCCCTGGGACTGGGCCCGGTAGGCCTGTGCAGCGCTTTTGACTGGAGAACCACTACTTGGCCTTCGGCCATCACAATGTTTTTTTCTTTTTTCCACGCAGACACGACTGACATTCATAGGTATATGTTTAATCAAGCCAGCTAATTTGTGGCTTTAGTAAGTGTTGCTTTGTTTTTTCTTCCAACTGCCTTTTAAACATTTCACCAAAAGCGTTTTGTGAAAGGCGCTCCAAATACATGTTATGATCAAATATTAATCTGTGCATTTTGGAGCTTCAACTGGAATGACAATATTGCATTTTGATTACAAATGCAGAGGAAATGACTGAATGCTTGCTTCAAATACCTGCATCGTGTCCAGTTGTGATGGACCAACCCATCAAGCCTGGTTATATTAATAATCTATTAACAATGTGTAGATAAATGATTGACATGTTTAGATTACAGTGGCCATTAGGACAGAGGTCCAATTTCAATAGCCACCTACTGTGTAAATAAATAAAATGATACAGAAAGGCAAAACAAAGTGACTGTAGATGCATTTATTTGTATTTTGCAAAATGAAACAAAACAAAAAAATGTGTAATGATGTACTCAAGATGGTAACCCAATTATGTGACTGAAAATAAAATGTGGTGGCCTCTTCACACGGTTCAAGTTCAACAGTGGCTGGTCCAACTTCCTTCATCATGTCACTGGCTGCCTTGCCAAAGACAAAAAGCCATCGAAAAATCAACCAACCACTAGGGGTCCACCTCAATTTTTTGAAGAAAAAAAAAACTTTCTTCAGACTTCAGAAACAAAGATACAGTAGTGGTTAAAGAGTATTTATTTGACTCTGTTTCTAATGTATATGGGACCACTTAAAGCTATACTTTTACTTTTTATAGGGCACAAAGACGACAAACATGGTCAGTTACAATTTCTAATGTCAGGAGGTATTGGTTAATACATTGTTCGTAGCTTTTCAATAAGAAATACAGTAATAGCTTTGTGTTAAAAGAAAACAAAAAAAGAGAAACAAAAAAAAGACCAAATTTTACACCATGATGTTTGCAAGTACACAGCATTATAAAAACATACTTGGAGAGCTGCATAATTAATTATGAATTTCCACAATGACTGGCTGAGTTGGGTTGGGGTGGGGTGGGTTATTGAGGTGGAGCGATAACAGTGATAAGGGACAACAGGTGACGGCCCTGTCACAGGAGCGTTGCTACTGTGCCTTCCCCACGACAAGCAAGTCTTCTCCAGCTGACCAATCACTGCCAACACATACACCGTGCTACAGAAGAACCAAACTCTCTCTCTGGCACTGAACTTCCCAGAGAAAAATAATTCACAGAGATACACACAGAGCCTTTTTTCTCATTACATGAACCAGGTATATATTCGCAGATCCACAACCGAGACAAAAAGCTGTAGCCTGTATGAAATACTGCGTATTACCACTTTTCTCTCCATATGCGCGGTAAAGAGACAAAGCTAGCTACAGTATAAAGGTCTAAACGGGCCAGGCAGCTAAAGCGCATGTTGACACGGCTGAATGAGTAACATCTGCGATGACATTTCAGTTTTAAATCACAGCGGATAATAGCAGTAGTGACAACTTACACAGTATGCAATCTATAACAGCTTGTCTGATTCACAATACACATAGCGCTTTTCAAGGTGAAACTGTCTAAAATTCATTGTCAGTCTAGTACATTTTTTTTTTCAGCTACAAGTTCTTTTTTTAGAGTAATGAATAACTACATTTAAATCTCTTTTTGTCTGTCTTGAGTGTGAAACCGTTCATTCTTATTTCATATTCTGTAGGTAGTTAAATGAAAAAGAAATGACTCCATGTAGACGTATTCCGAGCGAAATCAGTTATCTGCACGTTTGAAAATTTTGGCAAAAATAAACCTCCATTTCTACTCATTTGCAGACTGTAAACAAAAACGTGGGCTCTCAGGGGATAGATAGAGAAAGAAATGGAAATACAAAACAAGGAGTATTCGTGTTATCTTTCTCATTAGAGATAAAAACAAAAAAGAAAGTAAAAGAAAGAGAACATTATTAGAAGGCAGCAGGAATTTTCTTAGTGTACGGAAAACAAAATAAACGTCTGGAGCCCTTTTCCATCAAGAGCTTGACGATTAATTCTAGGGATTTCTTTAGGGATAGACGTCGATTGAATACAAGTAGTACTAATTACAATTTTTACGAGAGAACGACATATCGATCGATATGCATAAACGGTGTGTCTATCTCTCGTCTTATCCCGAGACGTTCTGCACAAACTCATCTCCGCACTTCCCCACCCCACCCTCCTCCAATCTCTTCCTCCTCCCCTGCCACCCCTCTCCTCCTCCCCCGACAACCCCCCATCTCGCTATCCCAGGTGAGCTCAGATTGCAGCCGGTTTCGTTACTGTGTGCGCGCGCTGTTTTTTTTTCATCGTGCGTGTGGATGTTTTTAAAGTAGCGAGCACTTCCTCTTCCTCTTCTTGACGGGGGGCGGGCACAGCACTGCCCGGATGGCCTCGTCGAACACCGTCTTAAGGCCGCGCTGTGTCAAGGCTGAGCACTCCAGGTACTTCACTGCGCCTGCGGTGATGGGAGGAGATGGAATAGAATAATTATGGTCATGCCAGCATGAACATTTGGCCTTTGGTCTTACTGTATAAAAACACAAATAGACATTCATTCCTTTGGAGGGATGGTACATGGATAGTAAGCGTGGGATTTGAACCTGTAATCCTCCAAACTGAAGACGAGTTCCCTTGGGCAAGAACTGTTCATTCTACTTTCAGAGACTAGGCACTGTGGATATTTGATGCCTAGAGACTAACCAGCTTCAAAATTACACAAATATCACATAGTGTGCCTTCAAAAGCACTAACCGATTTCCTTGGACGTGGCAAGATCCTGTGGGTAGGTGAGGGGGGTGGGGCGGGACGGGACTGATATTATTCTCATTTTATTACATTACATCCCATCACACTAGGCTGATGCTTTTATCCAAAGTGACTTCGTTATTTTAAGTACAGGCTATTGGTTTCAGTCCCTGGAGCAGTGTGAGGTTAGGTGCCTTGCTCAAGGGCACCTCACCTTGCAATGAGAGGGAGTGGAAGGGTGGGATTCGAACCTGCAACCCCCTGATCTAAAGCTGATCTTAACCACCAGGCCACGGTTGCCCATTACATTCAAAGCCATGACTAGAGCTTTTAAAAAAAAAGGGCATCTCCATATATTTACTGATTCCGGCCAGGTCATTTGCTGATCCTCCCCTCATCTCTCTCTCCCACTGACTTCCTGTCGCCTCTCATACTGTCCTATCGAAATAAAGTCAAAAATGCCCCTAAAAAAAAAAAAGAGTCTAACCGATTTCCTTGGCCATGGCGAGGCCCTGTGGGTAGGTGATGGGCGTGAGCTTCTTCTCCTTCAGCTTCTCGATGGTGTCCTTATCGTCCCTCAGATCCAGCTTGGTGCCCACCAGGATGATGGGAGTGTTGGGGCAGTGGTGCCTGACCTCTGGGTACCACTGCGCAGGAATAAAAACAAATAAACATCATTACATCACACAGTGTTTCCCAACAGAACATTTGTTAGTTAAGATGGGGGGGGGGGTGTCCAAGCCTGTATCTACGGTATGTGACCATCATTGAAAATCCAGCTTGGTTACTACTTGGGGCAGTGGTGCCTGACCTCTGAGTACCACCACCAAACATTTTTTTTAATTCTCTTTCTGTGGTGTATGTGGGGGGGTCCAAGCCTTCCTGCCCAGGTCATTTGACGGTCCTTCCCCATCTCTTTCTCGCCACTCATTTCCTGTCTCTCTCGTGCCGTCCTATCATAAATAAAGTCTAAAAAGACCAAAAAATATCTTTCTTCAATTTTTTTTTAATCCAGCTTGGTGCCTACGAGGATGATGGGAGTTTTGGGGCAGTGGTGTCTGACCTCGAGGTACCACTGCGCAGGAATGAAAACAAATATTGGCCTTACATTACAGTATTTCAGTTAGTCAAGGTGGGTGTGGAGTTAGTCTGTATCTATGATACTGTGATTATCAGTATTGATGCCAAGTCTGATCACAGACATGTGACCATCATTATTGGAAAGACCACGTCAGTTGAGTCATAAGAAATATGATGTGAAACCCCCAAAAATGAAATGCTCATACAATTGCCTGTATGAGCTTGTTGATTTTTTTTTCTCAATCAAGAAGGAATGCTCAATTTTGTTGTGCGAGTGACAATGACAAATAAAAGACATTCTATTTCTGTAGATATTCTAGGGATCTAGTCAAGGTGGGAGGTGGTTGTTGTCAAGGAGGTTGCCTAAACTGTAAAGTGGTGGCTGAAACCCTGCATCACACTTAGCTGACACTTATCCAAAGTGACTTAGTTATTATTACAGAGTATTGGTTATTGCTAGGGAAACTAGGGGCGCACCGATACCGGTACTGATACTGGTCAAGCACTTGCCGATACCAGGAACGATACTGCTATTACACAAAACAATGCAAAATCTTGTCACGTTCTGTGGACTTGAAAGCAGCATGGAAAAAAAGTGCCACCTCATACATTTACTAACATTTAAATCTACATGGAAATGGACAATAAAAATATCACAGGTGGAAAAAAACAAGGCCATGCATTTATTTCCATTGTATTTTGGTGATAAAAGGTATCTGTATGGGTAAGTACACACATTAATGTACTCGCACTTGTATCTGTTTTCCAAAAAGTGGTATCGGTGCATCCCTAATGGAAACCCTGCATTACTCTTAGATGACTCTTTTATCCAAAGCAACTTTGTTACTACATAGTATTCATGGTTAGAGTCTCTGGAGCATTGTGGGGTTAGATGCATTGCTCAAGGGTACTTCAGCCATGACTGAAGGTGTAGGGATAGATGGACTTTCTTCCCAAAAAAGGTGAGGGTGGGATTTGAACAGAAACCCTCTTTTCACTTCCAAATAGGGTTATAACCATTACGCCATGGCTGCCAAAACAAACAAAAACAAATAAATACACAATCATTACTTTCTATATGGTTTCACTGAACAGACTTGCTTCCCACTCCATAAACACACTCACTTCCTACACGGATTCACTGCACAAACAAACACATCAAAACGTGTTTACAGAACACATTTGTTTTTCACATGGACCACTTTTGAGTCTTGAAATCACTTTTTCCATTAGGCCTCAATGATGCATCCACAAGCACAGAAATAATACACCCCCTTCCCCCACCCCTCCATTGAGCGCTAGCCACCTGAGCGAGATGTTTACAGAACACATTTGTTTTCACATGGACCACTGTTTTTGAGACTCAAAATCACTTTTTCCATTTAGGCCTCAATGATACATCCACAACGCACAGAAATAATACACCCCCCTCCCCCACCCCCTCCCATTGAGCGCTAGCCACCTGTGCGAGATGTTTATCTATGGTGGGGAACAGAAGGAAGGAGCAGCCGATTTCCTCCTGGATGGCGGCCAAATGAACTTTGCCTCCGCTGCGCTGCGCTGCTCTGCTCTGCTCGGTTATCACGTGACACACATTATTACAACACAGGGATCCTGCCAAGTCCAGTCCACTCTTGAACCAGAGAGAGTAGAGAGAGAGAGGTTCCATTGGCCCATTGTTTCCTGGTTCTATTATGGCCCCCCTTAGGCGGACCTAGGCAGACCTAAGGACTGTTCTATTCATTGTAGGAGCATTATGACACGCCCCTTTAGGCAGACCGGAACCTGGTCACGTTGGGTGCCCATAGAAACCTATTATGTTGGCATATCTCTATAGAATATCTCTGCTTGAACCCTCTCTTCCCCACACCACCACCACCGCCTCCTCCTTCAGAGTCAACTTCATGGGCATGATGTCTTCAAGCGCAAGTCAGCGATACCATAGATAGACTACACAACTGTCTATTGAATGTCATTGCGCGAATCCATGAAACATGACAATGCGTTTCCTGCGAGAGCGGTGAGAGGTAGTTCAAGTGGCCGTGAAGACTGTAGCTTTCCAAAAACAACCCATCCTGAGTCTGAATTGATGTTGTAACAAGTAGCAGTAGTAAATAAAAACAGAGGAAACCAAACGTCAACCGTGAAACGTCTGTAGACGGATCGCTTACCTTGGCACGGACGTTTTCAAAGGAGGCGGGACTGACGAGCGAGAAGCAAATCAAGAACACATCCTGTTAAAAAAAAGAAAGAAGGGAAAAAAGAGAGAATATCAAACCACTAAACATGTTTTTGTTTATTTGCTCATCTGTCTCTTGGGTGGATTAGCCCCACCCCGAAGAACATATCCCATAATAATGGCTGCTTGTTTACCCCCGAGCCAAGGGCCGAGAGGAGAGACATTTAGAGACAAACAAATTGCAGAAGCATAGTCTCCTAATTGTATTGCATAACCCATTGTGTTTCGCGGTCAATGATTAATGAGTGCTGAATGAATGGCGTGGTGGGGCATTGCTTGGTAACTATTTGGGAACAATGTTTGGTCGCGGACACGAGGGCCACTCTCGCTTCAGCACTGCTGGACACAGAGCGAGCGAGCGAAAGACACGGGGAGAGAGAGAGAAAGACAGAGCGAGAAAGACAGAGTGAAGTCTGTGGCAGGGACTCAAAAGGGCCAAACAAGCAAGTCTTTCACTTCCTCCTTTGGCTGCCTAAATAAGCACGGCTTGACATTATCACGGTCAATGGACACCGAGTTTCATGCATAAAAGATGCATGAATCCATGCCAATCTATGGGGTCATCCATGGCAACTGATTGGGGGTGCTGCAGTGGGGCGGGGCGGGGTGTAGTGGGGGGCAGGAGGATTGCTCGCATACCCAAACACAAGCAGAATATACGGTAGTCAACATTCCAGCAATACATTTGCACAGTACATGCATCTACCTGTGTATGTCTGTAATATAATACAGTATGATAAAAGAATACATTAACCCAGGGTTTCTCAACCTATGGGTCGGGACCCAACCTATGGGTCGCCAAAGATCCACAGTGCGTCGCGTAGCCCTCTTGATTTTAAGGGGTTTCATTTTAATACCATATTTAGCCCATGTTGAATAAATGACAAAGCATTTAAACTAATATATGCATTGAAGCAACAAAATGTAAGTGATACATCAAACAGTTATTCTATATTTGAATGAAGACAAATTGAGGAATAAAATGATAACAAATGAGTTTTTGCAGGAAACAGAGTATCATGTGACTCCCTCTCGTGGCGGCGCTCGCGCCATTGGGTCACCAAAGTTTGTAATGGTAAAAAATATGGGTACTCGAAGAAAAAGGTTGAGAAACACTGCATTAACCCATTCATGCTGGATGCTGCACAGCACAACATTAACCCTGGCACCTGAAGCCGCATGGACGCAGCATTCAGGCTCATGAGATTTGAGATTTTTTTAATGAAAAAGGTGGGCATAATGGAGCCAAATGAACATATTCTAATGCAGTGATTCTCAAAGTGTGGTCCGGGGACCACTAGTGGTCCGCGACAGAGCTCAGGTGGTCCACAAGGGGATTTCTATTTTTCCAAGACAAGCTAGCAGTAGGCTATATTTGTAACAGTATTGCAATGCTATAGCTGAAGTCTCATTTTCATCACAATAAGACAGACTTGAATAAAAGGTATGTGATCTGCATCGAAATTAGCAGTGTCAAATTAGCACCCGTCAACTGTCAATTCAGTTAACAGGTGGTCCTTGAACATTTTTGGGGGGACTAAGTGGTCCTTGGTCTGAAAAAAGTTTGAGAAACACTGTTTTAATGCAAGTTGAGGGTCTTAGCTTTTAAAAGCAACTCATTTCATATTTGTATGTGCTTCTGAGGCTGAGATCCCAAAAAGGGCTTCTGCATGTAGCGGGCGTTTTTTGCAGGTCCCTTAGGCTAACGAGCTACTGACGAATACATTCATCTTTCAATCTACCCAGCCATCTATCGATCAAGGAAGAGACGGAACAATTTCTGCAATGGGGTTTCCTTGTTGCGTCTTGTTTTTGTTCTGTCCATCATTTCCCAAATTTCACAATACTTCCCCACCCCATCCTTCCCCATTATAAAGCAAGCCACCAATAGCTTCTAATCGAAACCACTAATAGCGACTTCTCCTCAGTCACGTTTCCTCCGACTGTACCGCATTGTACATCACACATGTGCTGAGGCATAGCGCATTTCATGTTCATGGGAAACATGACAACATGAAATGTTTATCACATAGTTGGAATTGAGCTGTTTTAGGTTTGTTTTTGTTGTTTTTAAGTGTGAAAAAAACGTCATGATAGAAATACACATTACAACGCCTGTGTGCTGTTTTTCTATCCAGGTAATGTTATTTGTATGCAGATGGGTGATAGAGGTTTGATCTGCCTAATGTGTGAATGTATGTGATCTGTCTGATTGTATGCTACACGTCTATCTGCCTTGCAATGAATGTTCATTTGTGTGTTCTGTTGGACACCTGGGGGGGGGGGGGGGGGGATCAGTTAACCTTGCGGTAGAGGTAAATTATCTCACAGAAGAGCCTGGAGCCGTCATTTTCTTAACCAAATGGTGCCTGCAGGTATATCTATTACCAAGTTTACCACTTCCTGTAGCCTGGTTTATCACTTAACCATGTTCTTAGTATGTCCCCCTGAATTTTCTTCACTGACGCCCAGCCTCTGTATAGAAAAGAATGAAGTTTACCTGCTATCAGCCTAGCCACAACAACTTTTGGGGGGACTATTCTTCATTCACCATCCCATTTGCGAATGAGAAAAAGATATCAGAATTGAGCTTTTGCGAGATATTAAAATACATATTCTGTTGTCTGTGACGTCATCATGAGGCCACGGGGAGGCAAGGGAGGATGGGAGTCCGCATATTGGAATCCAACCTCCAGTATGTATAGAGCAGGGCTGTTCAAATGGCGGCCCTGGGGCCAGATGCCGCCCTTGGACAGCAAGGTTCTGGCCCCCCACAAGCCCCTTCAAATATAGAATCGTTTATTGGAATTTATAGAGAAAAGTATGGGCTCCGTTATCATGCTGAAACGGGACACGGGACGTTAAAATGCAGGAAATGACATCTAAGAAATGCAAAAAAATTTGGGGGAGGACCCCCAGACCCACCACTTCAATGAAGTCTCCCATATTTTTTTCATAGACAGTCGGCAACCATAATACATATGTATAGTTCGGCCCCTTTACTGGGAGGAATTTGAAAAAATGGCCCTCGTTGAAATATAATTGAATACCCCTGGTATAGGGTGTTTGGCTGTCTCACCGTCTGTGGGTAGGAGAGGGGACGGAGCCTGTCGTAGTCCTCCTGACCCGCCGTATCCCAAAGGCCCAGGTTTACTGGCTTCCCATCCACCATCACATTGGCAGAGTAGTTGTCGAACCTGAACACACACACACGAACACGCACATACACATGTGCACACACAGACGCGTGCACACACGCACACACACAATTAGTTAAGTGGCATGTTTTGGTGGTTGTGTACTTACTTTTTACTCGCCCGGGGGCTGATATCATGAGCATGATTCTGTGGCCTTTGTCCCATTTAGCTAACAGGCTTGGTATAAAAGCTGCTTTGATGCATGTTTCATATAAGATGGTATTAAGACAGTGTTGTACTTTTTAGTGTATCAGCTATACATTTATTATAGTACATATATACCACTTGGTAGGCTTGATTTATGGTGTTTGTGTGTGTGTGTGTGTGTGTGTGTGTGTGTGTGTGTGTGTGTGTGTGTGTGTGTGTGTGTGTGTATTAGCAGATACGTAAAAAGTGTAAATAAAGTAGTGATAATGCCAAAACATGGCATTATCCAAATGGCATGATACTCATACCCAGGGAAGGCATCGGTTGGATATTGATGATAATACAATACTACTGCTACTACTACTCCTACTACTACTACTTGGTGTTGTGTTTTCGGCCACAGGCTGGTCATGGTTAATGGTATACTCACACAGTAGGGATGTACTCCCCGGGGAAGGCATTGGTGGTGTAGCTGATGAGGAGACATGTTTTACCCACCGCACTGGCATGGGAAAGAAAGCAAGAAAACATCCTTAGTATAATGTATCAGTACTAAATAATTTACTTATAAGTCAAGTCGACAACATTATGTGATTAGCACATCCAACGCAACACTGAAATAGTTGATCCAATATCTCCTCAGAAATTCAGCTGTCTTGTGGCACAAATCAAATACATGTGCAGCATATGTACATAAATCACCTATAACAATCATTCCCACATCTATACATAATACACATCTCTCACACACTTACACAAACACACACAGAAAGGTGATCTAGAACGAACAAGCAACCACAACGGCCCGTCTTAACCTCCGTTGCCAGAAACAAACGGGCTTTCACAACAAATCCATACTACTTCCTCACAGACAGACTGAAGCATTTTCGCCTGCCACAATCAAGGAACTTGTATCAGAAATAGTAACTGACCACGAATCAGGAAACACTGGTCGAGGTCACTGCATGAAAAAAAAACTGGAAACTCAAGAATTGCTAGACAAGACATTCCCGACAATGCTTTACTTGTCCTCACACATTACCGAAACAATGTGTTTCACAGCTGGAAAACACAAATGGTAGCCTTGCTTCACAGGTATGGGAGTGGGGTGTGGGGGGATAAACACCTTTAACAACCGTGACCTACTTAAGCCAATAGAAAGCAGACTGTAATCAGCTGCTGCTGACTCAAGACCGCCTTGCCTTGCCCATGCCTCCCTTTTCTTAAGACTCGTTGTTTGTGGACCGCTTTTGTGCGTTGTAACTGTAAGGCACTTGCTCTTCTTATTCGTCAATAACAAAGCATGGTGCCAGGTTTTCCAGAGATAATGGAAACGCGTTGTTGATTTTTTTCCCCATACTGCAGCACAATCAATTAATACGTCGGTGATGTCACCCAACTGTGGTGCTCAGTTTCAACTGGGGCTTTAAGTCAAGCTTGACATCATCGTATTTAGACATAGGCCAGCAGTCTATCCGTTTAATTGGCTTTAAAATACGAATTGTACAGTAATACGGGTGGAATAACAACTAAACAACACCCAGCTGAACGTATGTGATCATAATTAATGAGCCATCAACATAAAATGCAAGCAACTTAAGCACAGATTCGCCAACTTGAGTCCAAACATGACAATGACATTGAATCAGTTTGTTTTTTATGCTGGGTTAAAAGGAAGAGACATCATCCAATAGCTTGTCTTCAGAGGTCCCACCCTAGGTCTGGACACAAGGTACTGCTAAAATTCCCTCCTGGATCAAGAGGCGTCTGGAGTATGTTATCCCACCCGAGTCAAAATGCAGCTACAAATTTGCTTTAAAATGATTTGGTCCATCGATGGTGTTAGTAGCCATCTACAAAATGTTGGTATTTGACTATGCTATTAGCAGGCTATACGGAAAACAAACGTTTCAAGTAAATCACAGCCGGTGTGTTTAATCAAGATAATAAACAGCGTTAGCTACATGACCACTGGAACATTTTGATTTGGGACCGATAGCCTACTTCTCGCCCAGCCCTAGCTTATGAGCATGCCATCAACATCTATGACTTATTGAGCTAACGAATACATTGCATGGGCTTTATGAGCATAATGTTAAAATTATGTTCCCTTCATAAAAGGTATGAATAGCTGACGACAACGAAAAGAATTGGCATGAGCAGGAATGCGGAACATACTTGGCTCTACTAGTTCTAGCAGTAGTTAGAGCTATACGTTTCAATGAGTGAAGTTGGCATGTTAGCACAGTCACTAGCAGATACTCAACAAAGTCTGTCGGCACCGCAACACACTTGGCTAATGTTGGCTAACATATCGACTATGCTAAAAGATCTGGGGAAGACTGCGGCAGCATGAGTCCGATGTAATATCGGGACGTACGTGACAACGATATACCAACAAACTTACAATAAGACATAGTAAAGAGAATACACTGAAATTACTTACCCGTCTCCCACGACTACACACTTTATGGCCTGCATCTGAGCGTTGCGTTCCCTTGACGCTTCTGTAAGTTAGCTAACTAGCTAGCAAGCCAGCTAATGTAGCCTCTTTTAGTGAGCTAGTAAAACCTCCCTTTGTTGATTTAACTTGTTTTCCCAAAGAGAAAAACAAGAATCGTAGACGTGAAATAAGAATCCAATCAAAAGGCGATGGTCAGCTGAGGATATCCCAGTCCAGGCGTCTTTGCACTAAACTTGATCAGAGGAATTCTGAAGTTGTTAAACAAACAGCCACCACCCAAAAAATCTGGTGGTACGAAGATAGAAAAAAACGCCCTCGAACTCAGACAACGGAAACTGTAGTTCCAGATTCCAGGCGAGTCATTTCCGGCCTCTCCGTTCCCTTTTTTGCAGGATTGGCCAGGATATTTTTTCTAAATGTTGTGTATCACTGCCCTCTGCTGGTTAAGTAGGTTAAATATCCACATGAGGTAAAACAAAACTTTTACAAGGTATGTGGTCAGTCAACCTGATCTGACCAACAAGTTAGGATTATCAAGAATGTGGCTACATTTTAACAAAAAACCTTCCATTTGTCCAATGTAGGCTAAGTTGTGTTTGGCCTACCAGCTCTGAATTGTAGGCTACAACCTCATTCGCATGCAAAATTATTTCTCAATTACTAGGCTACATGTTTTTCTTTTTCAACCACTAGAGGACATTCGTTATAGGTTAGGCCTACTTCCTATGGACTCGGGTCTCTGGGCCTATTGAAAGACAATGAGAAACAATTTTATGTCATAATATGATGTGTAGGCCTACTTCAGTTGGCACAGTAGCCTAAACAAGCTGATGAAGCACCAACGGACGGTTGAATGAGGCTTTTCCGTGATCTCATCAATCCACAGGAATTATAGAGATCTAGCCTATGATTTGCTGACATGGCCAAATCCATTTGGCACCCAGTAAAACTGAAGTTGTAGGCCTATTAATCTGACTTGTATTAATCTCAACCCCCCGCCCCCGCCCCCACCACCACCATCACCCCCTTCCAAACTCCCTCTCTGTGACTAAAGATAATTAAAACTCTGTTGCTATGGTAACTGTCATCCGTCGTCTCCCCCCTCCCCACACCCCCTTTGCCATGCCCTGTGCTGTGACTAGAGGATTAAATAAAGGGGATCGGGGGGTGCTTGTGTAGGAAAACACTTTAATGGGATAAAGAGTTTTATGTTGGGGGCACAAACAGAGAGAGAGAGAGAAAAATAACAGATAAGCACACTGACTTATCCCCACAAACACAAAATACTCAGACCCCCATCCAGCCAGCAGAGCGGGTTTGTCTTATAGATAAGACCACCATCATACTAAATTGCAGTGATCTTAAAGATATGACAAAATCTGTGCTTCACATCTGCACATTTTTGCAACAAGGGTTCATGCACAATAGGCTAGTCTCCTGCACTGTTAGGACTATCATTTGAATTTATTTATTTTTTTAAACTTAGGCCAAGTTTTGCTTGATAATTTTAGCAGGCTCTTGTCATAAAATTTGGAGTTTTTGTGTAGAAATTGCTCACCTCCTTTGGTCAGGTGCATTGCTTGAAGATGGTCAATAGGCCTAAACGTTGCTATTGAACGATGAAATGTGGGCAGTGTGCGGGAGTGTGGTGGGGTGCTTTCTTGAATCTAACAGAGAGTTGGGACCCCATTATTATATGTATTAAGAGGGGGGCCCTTTCAGATGCTTTTGTCCCGGGCCTGGTGAAAGCTGTCATTGGCCCTGTCTGTATGTAACTGTTCTATAGCCTACAGCAGGGGTGGGGAACCTATGTCTGGAGGGCCGTTTGCGGCCCTTGAGGCCATTTTATCCGCCCCCAGACAATTTTAATGTAATGTAGTTTCACATGAAATATGACATATTTTGTAAAGGAATCTCAGAAATTACCTGTGCAATACAATTAAGCTATATTCAGGGGACCTAGAGAAGGTGGGGTCTGTTTTAAAGATGGCTGCCTTCAAAATAAGCCTAAAGTGCAGGGGGAAATCCTGGTTTGTGTTTATAGAACGGCCCTCGGCTGACTTTTATGGCCCTCAGAGTAATTTGAAGTGGCCCCTCGAATGAAAAAGGTTCCCCACCCCTGGCCTACAGCATGCTGTATCGATGGTAATGAGTTTCTGAAATACTATGTCAACTCTCTAAGTTGAGTCTCACTGATATCTTCACTCACATTTGTTCTGTTACCCAAATTTGTGAGGGGGTCGGTTTTGAGGGGGTTCTTTTCCCAGACTTAGGGAGAATGGCCCAGAATTGGTTCCCCATGAGTGGGGGCCCGTTTTAGTTGACTCGACTGTGTCCTAGGCCTGGCCAAAGCTGTCTGTAGAATGTATACGTAACTAGCCTTTGTGCATTCCTCTGCACATTCAAAAAGGACAAAGGCCACCAGGAAGAGTTGAATTAGATGCAAATGAGAAATAGCGGTTAAGGAAAGTACACTTGGCCTCCTAGTGCTGAACAAACCCCTATATGCAGCTGCTACCCGTGCACTCTTATCACTTCAGCATGCCTATTTGCCCAACCGATAACTGCTACAATGGAGAGTTCAGGTTTGCATGCGTGCGTGCGTGCGTGCGTGCGTGCGTGCGTGCGTGCGTGCGTGCGTAAGTGCGTGCGTGCGTGCGTGCGTGCGTACGTACGTGCGTGCGTGCGTGCGTGCGTTTTAATGGAGGTGTGTGTGCAGGCATGTCTGTGGCACTGTATACACATGGTATGTAGGTCTATTCCTGTCTTCTCTGTGTGTGTGTGTGTGTGTGTGTGTGTGTGTGTGTGTGTGTGTGTGTGTGTGTGTGTGTGTGTGTGTGTGTGTGTGTGTGTGTGTGTGTGTGTGTGTGTGTGTGTGTGTGTGTGTGATAGACTACTCTGGGTACTGGGTGTGTAGGAGGTGTCTACGGATCTAGTGAGCGGGTTGTCCTGTAAGTGCACCACAATGGGTGAATTCCAATATGCAGACTTCCGTCCTCCCTTACAGAAAATTAATTCAAAATCTTGCAAAAGCACAAATGTAAAGTCATTTTCTCATTTGCAATTGGGATGGTGAATGAAAAACAGTCCCCTAAAAGTTGTTGTGGCCAGGCTGACAGCTGGAAAACTTTATTGTTTTCTCCACAGAGGAGGGGCCAGGAGGCGGGGCGAGGCCACAAGCACAAGTGGAGGACGCAAGGTCACGTATTAGAATGCACACAATGTCCACCAGAGGAGGAAATGAGCACTCATGGTGTGTACCCCTACAACAGGATGTAGTCTGGTAACAGAGCGTAAGCACTGAGGTCAAAACCTTTTTCCCATCATCATGCTTCCCTATCTTCCCCCTCTCCAGGTCTGTCATAAACCAAGCAAGGAAACTAGGCAATTGCCCAGGGCCACCATCTGAATGGGCAGCCCTGGGTAAAGACTGGTTATGTAGGCTACTGTATTCAAATGACTCCAATGGCAAAACTTTGTGGGTGAGGCAAAGCCTCCCTAAATTCAATGATCGAAAAGTGCAATGATATTGCTATCGGAATCTCTCTTGAGGACCCCCCTCCCCATTAGTTTGAAGAGAACACTCGTCTTTGCCTAGGGCCCCCGAATATCATGAAACGGCCCTGTTCCCACCTCCTACACTTGGGTGTGTAGGACAACTGTGGCACACTGCATGGAGAATGGAGGAAGGAAGGTTTTTTTTTCAAGCACTCTGTTTCAAAGGACACCAAGTTGCTTGGATTGCAAATTTCATGCACAAAACTGAACATTGTGTTTCCGACGGATGATGTAGCTTACCTTAGGGCAGTCATGGGTAAGCGGTTAGGGCGTCAGACTTATAGCCCAAAGGTTGCTGGCTCGACTCCTCCTGACCCGCCAGGTTGGTGGGGGGAGTAATTAACCAGTGCTCTCCCCCATCCTCCTCCATGACTGAGGTATCCTGAGCGTGGTACCGTCTCGCTGTACCGCCCCATTGGGGTTGCTAGCACAGGTGAAGCAGTGTGCACTTGTGTGCTGGAGTTCTGTGTCACAATATAGTTAACACATGCTGCAGAGAAGAGATGAATACTTTATAAAAACTACTTTTGCCATGTAACTTTGGGCAGTAAATCATTTTTGATCACCTTTGAGTGTGTGCATAAAGATTGTAGACCAAGAGGTTTCTTGGCTGGACATGAGAGTAAAAATGGTAAATTGGCTGGGAGCCCATTTTAATAGACCATTGCAAGTGAAACAAGACTTTTCCCAAGCAAGAAAAGCATCTCATCGACTAGCCCCAGGGGTGACCAGAGCAACTCAGCATATATATATATATTTTTAAATGTATTTTATTTTTGTGTAAAAAAAGTATAGAAAATAAAACCTTCTAAATAATAAATATTCTGAGGGCTCCGGTCATCCTTGGGTCTAGTCCATGCGAGGGGGACCTATGTCTCGAGGGCCATTTAAATGTGCTTGTGGCCTTGGCTTTGCTGACACCCCGCCTCCGTGGAGAAAATAATAAAGTTTCCCTGCAACAACTTTTGTGGGACTTTTCCCAATTCACCATCCCAATTGCAAACGAGAAAATGACCTTTGAGTTTTGTTTTTGAGAGATGTTGAATTAAACTTGAGTCGTCGGCCCTGCCGTGGCCAACCGGTGGGGCACTCATCTGCCATGCGGCCGACACGGGTTCGATTCCCAACCCAGGTCATTTGTCGACCCCTCCCAGTCTCTCTCCCCATTCGCTTCCTGTCCACCTCTCAAACTGTCCTGTCAATAAAATGATAAAAGACGCAAAAAAATGTTAATTGTTAAAAATAAGCGTGTGTCATCACGAGGTCACAAGCATATGGGAGGATGGGAGTTAAAGGGACAGTTTGGTCAATTTCAACATGCAGTTGTATTGATCACGCTACCCTTGACTTGTCAGTACCTGGTGTTGCCACATTTTTCGGCTCAGCCCTTTCCGAGATATGAGCAATTCTAATGGGGGCAGCGTTTGTTTACATTTTTAAAAAATGAAACATAGGCCAACTCCAAATATTTTCCCAAAAGGTACTGCTGTTTGCTAGTTGTCTGCTGATGTTTTATAACCTTTTGGATGTTTTTGGGAATAAATAAAAATGTTTTTTTGAAATGTAAACAAAGAGCTGCCCCCATTACAATGACCAGGATCTCGGAAACGGCTGAAGAAGAAAAAAAAAAAATCTCAGGCACTGACAAGTCCAGGGTAGTGTGAGCATTACAACTGCATGTTGAAATTGACCAAACTGTCCCTATAAGCTAATGGAAAGAACCCTTTATGCATCCTCTTGTTCAAAGAGCTGGCTCACCCCTCCCCTATTGCGTCACCTCATGTCGATCAATACTCACGAGGCTCTCGGGGTAACAGGAGACATCCATCTTTGAAATGACACCAAAGACAGCGTTATGTCTTCTGGGATGCATGAGACAGGCGGCAGAAAACCAAACAGGATCTGTGCACTTTATTCACATTATACTCACAATCAGACTTTTTAGCACAATTACGAAATAATAAATAATATATAATAGACTGAAGAATGAAGAAATTAGATTGTTGTGTTATTGCTATTCGACACTATTTAATGACTGTAAAAGATCTAAGTTATGGTTAACATTATTAACCCTGTTAAAAACTATGTAATAACATATTCATACCATTCATATCCACAGAACACAAATGGAAATTTCAGAGTTTAAGACATTTCCAGGCAGCCTTCAGTAGACAAATAGAATAGAATAGAATAGAATAGAATAGAATGTGAACAGGCATGCAGTATAATTACATTGAAAACATCTTGCTCACATGTATGAGGTCCATGACCATTTAAAGCAGTGGTGGGGAACCTATGTCTCGAGGGCCATTTGCAACCCTTGAAGCCGCTTTATCCGGCCCCCGACATAGTTTTAATGTTATGCAGCTTCACATGAAATATGACATATTTTGGAAAGGAGTCATAGAAATTACATTTGCAATACAATTAAGCTATATTCAGGGGACATAGAGAAGGTGGAGTCTGTTTTCAATATAGGTCTAAAGTTAAGGGGGAAATCCTTGTTTGTCTTATTACGGCCCTCGGAGGACTTTTATGGCCCTTGCAGGAATTTGAAGTGGCCCTTCGCATGGAAAAGGTTCCCCACCCCTGATTTAAAGCATAGAATAGAAAGTGCAACAAAAAATGGTGAATAGCAGCAGTACATAAAAGTGGCAAAAGTATTGCATGTTTATTGCACTGTATGTCTTCCTTTTCTATATCTGATACTTTTGACACATTTGGTATATACAGTGTTATCATGCATAATTAGGGCTGGGACATTAATGCATTAGTTTTTATTCATTAATCACACAAAAATTAACGCGATAAAAAAAACATAACTTGCACTATAACATAGTGGATTCTGGTCTAATATTCTGGATTAGACCAGTGTGGAGGGCAGCATTTCGCCTCATGGTGAACTGTCTGCTGACATTGAGAAGAGTTCTCTCTTCTTTTAAAAATGAACAATATTTTTAGATTAAGCTTATTTATTGTCATTATTCAAAATCCATGTGAAAAAAAATACTTTTCACTGTTTACAAGTCAGATATTTAAATGCGCTTAAAATGCGATTAATTTGATTAATTAATTTCAAAGCATATAGATTAATTTGATTTAAAAATGTAATCGAGTCACAGCCCTATGCATAATACACATAATGTTTGAATTGTTACGTATAGGAGGGGGCTGGGGGGGTTCACTCAATTACTCGGCCCATTCGTTTCAGGGTCAACTCAGCCTTAGAACAGGAAGTAGGATGTTCCACACATTCTCATTTCCTGTTGAACTCCCCACCCCATACCGCCCCATTCACTACCCCCTGTCCCCCACCCCCCGTCCCCCCAAACCCTTTCATGACCCAGCCCATTCTGATTGCCAGACAGGAAGGTTACGGAACACCATGCACATGACATGCAAGTATGAAATGTATGTTCCACTCGTCGGGGGCCTGTACTTGATTGGAAAGAGGAAGCTTCGCATGATGAACTGAACAAAACAAACCCTCCAGAATCCCAAATATTTTCTAAATCATCATGAATCTCCTCAATACCTATGGCCCCTGGATCTATTAAATATTTTTTTTCACAACATTGAGGTATTTTAAGTACTTTTTGGGGGGTTGGGCTTTGTTTCAATAGGACAGTGTGAGAGGAGACAAAGGTGAGTGTGAGAGGCATGGGGAGGATCAGGAAATGACTTCGAGCCGCTATAGAACCTGAGTCCTTGTTGTAATGGTGCCGTTTGACCCATGCCCAAGGCCAGTACTGAGGATGATGGGTCTTCAGTGTATGAAACCAATGCCAGGTTTACTCAGCTTGGACCCAGTTGGACTCAGATGTGTTAAAATTGTATTTCATGACTTGCCATCCATCCCCTTACTTGATTGGACAGAGGAAGTCTTGTACTATAAAAGAGAACTAACAAAAGTTTAGTTTTCATTCAGACCTCCTCATCTCCGTAGTAACTATGTAACTTTAGTAACATAAATACGTGCAAAGGAACACAGGGCCACGTGATTTGTCAGAAACAATACATCTTTTAGGAAGAAAACTTCTCTCTTTTGAAATGGTTTATTTCTCTTTTACAATTTGTCTGAAATTCCATGTTTAAAATTGGGCACATTTATTGATGTGACTCATAATTAAGTAGAGGTGGCTGATCACAGAAAAGGACGTCACTGCATTTAGCGTTGACAAAAAAACCCTCCAGAATCCAGAATCTTTTCTAAACTGTCCTGAATCCCTTCAATACCTACCAACGGCACCTGGGTCTATTAAAACATTTTCCACAGCATTGAGGAATTGTATAAGTACTTTTGGGGGGTTTGGGGCTTTATTACAATAGGACAGTGTGAGAGGAGACAAATGTGAGTGGGAGAGAGACAGATGGGGGAGGATCAGGAAATAAACTCAGATCAGAAGTGTCGTTCAGGGGGGTAAAGTGTGACTGAGTCACCAGGGCCCCATGTATATAGGGGGCCCACACACAGTTCGATTTATGAAGATTACTGTATATGGCTGTAAGGGGGGTCCATTGAAGCTGATTTTACATATAGGGCCCAAACTTTGCTGCTACACCCCTGCCTCAGATGATGGGTCTGCAGTGTACAGCCCAGTGAAACCCATGGCGGGTTTACTCAGCTTGGATCCAGTTGGACTCAGACATGTTAAATTGTTATGTCATGACTTGCCACCTGGTTGCTTGATTGGACAGAGGAAGTCTAGTAGGCCTACTATAAAAGAGAACTAACATATGTTTAGTTTTCAATTAGATGTACGTACATAGGAACACAGGATTACGTAGGTATGTGTGATTTATCAGAAACAAAACATCTTTTAGGAAGAAAACTTCTCTCTTTTGAAATGGTTTATTTCTCTTTTCCAGTTTGCCTGAAAGTACATGTTTAAAATTGGAGAAATGTGTGGATGTGACTCATAATTAAATAGAGGCGGCTGATCACAGAAAAGGACGTCACTGTATTTAGCATTGACAAGAAATCCCCTCCAGAATCCAGAATCTTTTCTAAACTGTCCTGAATCTCTTCGATGCCTACCAACGGCACCTGGGTCTATTAAAACATTTTAGCCTGATGCAGCGTATATGCTGTTTGACCTTAGCGCATGGAGCAGCATATACGCTACCTTCAGGATCTTTAGATTTGAGTTTTTTAATTAAACATGTGGGTATGTTAGAGCTGAATGAACACATTCTAATGCAAGATGAGGGTCCAATAATGCAACTTATTTCGTATTTTTATGTGCTTCGTAGGCTGAGATACAAACGTATATCGGTTTTAATAGGCAGAGGGCACCTTTTCCCAAAAAAGGCTTAGGCATTCAGCAGGTGTTTTTTGCAGGTGCCTTAGGCCAAAGTGGGTTAAACCATATTTCCAAAGCATTGAGGAAATGTTTAAGTACTTTTGGAGGTTTTGGGGCTTTATTTCAATTGGACAGTTTGCGAGGACACAAAGGTGAGTGGGGGAGACAGATGGGGGAGGATCAGGAAATAAACTGAGATGATGGGTCTGCAGTATAGCCCAGTGAAACCTATGCCGGGTTTACACGGCTTGGACCCAGTTGGACTCAGATATGTTAAATTGTCATGTCATGACTTACCAAGTTTGAAGAAGGCCAGACGACTGAAACGTCACTTCACCAATAAAACATGGAGCAGATTGTGAGGCATGCTTTTAATTTTCTTTAACATGACTTGTCACCCCGTCACTTCATTGGACAGAGGAAATTTTGCACTATAAAAGAGAACTAACATAAGTTTAGTTTTCATTCAGATGTACGTACATAGGAACACAGGGTTAGGTATAACGGCGTTTAAATAAACGGCGTTACTAACGCCGTTGCTTTTTTCAGTAACGGATAATCTAACTAATTATTCTTACTGTCAGTATAACGGCGTTACAATTTCATCCATCCGTTACTGCACGTTACTGTTTGGGTAGCCTATGCGTCGTCACCGTGCGTTCTATTACCAAAACCTCTCCTACGACTGCATTCGCCACTACCGCCGACTTACTTAAGATCGGACAAAGTCACCGAATGAGTTTCAATGTGTGTGTGTGCTTAGAGAACATCCTTGCTTCGCATGTCGGCATCACTGCCTTCGGAAGTTTCGCCGCGGTAAACAGAGTGCTCGCCCGATCATTATCCTCCTCGTGAGATAAAAACTGTCCTTCAGAGTCAGAATAGGCAAATAACATGCTCAGAACTTCATCATGATTCAACTTCTCACTAACCACGATGAAATAGCTCGCTGATAGTTCGCTGATAACAACACAAACTCCACTCGCACGCTTCGAGACAAAGACGCAAAGTGGCTACTTCCGCATTTTGTGGTCGCGTCTTTTACTGCTTCACGACTCTGTGAACTACAAAATGACGTAATCGTAGTCTTGTCAGAGACAGTTTAGATAGGCCTAGAAAATCTCTGGTCTTGTTTGAAAGGATAGCATTTAGTAATAATTAAAATGTAAATACTACATTTAGTAGTAATTTAAAGTTGGATTTAACATGCACATTTTCAGTTGAATTTAAATAAGCCTATTAAAATGTGTTATTTTCTTTTATAAAAAATATATATATATTTTGTCCATCCAGTGGCTTTGGTTTATTATGTTGGGGGGGGGGGGGGGGGGTGGGGGGGGGGGGGGGGGGGGGGGGGGGGGGTGGGGGGGGGGGGGGGGGGGGGGGGGGGGGGCGAGTAACGCAATAGGCCTAGTTACTTTTACTGGTAACTAGTTACTTTGATACCGGAGTAACTCAGGAAGTAACTCAGTTAGTTTTTTGGAGAAGTAACTAGTAACTAGTAACTAGTTACTTTTTCAAAGTAACTTGCCCAACACTGATAGGAACACAGGGTTAGGTATGTGTGATTTATCAGAAACAAAACATCTTTTAGGAAGAAAAAGGACGTCACTGCATTTAGCGTAGATGTTAATGTTAATCGGATTTCATAAGCACATAAGATGCATTGCCAAAATTGTGGTGTATTCCATCAATACATTTTTACTTTGGGAATACTTTGGAAATACTTTGGAAATACTTTTCTGAAAACTGATCCTGGAAGTGATCAAATCTGCCACCCCTGTGGCAACCTGAGCGATGCAAAGCATCCTGTTCGTCTTTTGTATGTGTGATGGCATAGCTGGGTAAATGAAGCAGGTCGGTGGGGGATATACTGTATTTGTATATGTAAATATTTTTTATGCATGCACGTAGGTAGTGTCTATGAGACGTCAGTCACAAAAACATCAGACCAGTGCTGTACTTGGATTAACTGTTTATTGTAAAAAATATATATATATATCCCTATGGGACAAATGAAGACTAATCTAATCTACATCTCTCTCCAATCAGGTTGATTGGAAAGACTCTTAGACTGTTCTTACTTTATTTACTTCTTAAGAAGCTTTTATCCTGGCTGTTTCTATTACAGTACATTGTGCCATGATTATAAATATATTAGGGTACGTTCAATGACTCATATGTAGTGGCCGCGTCCTGATTGTTTCCACTACATTAGTCCTATACTGTACATCAGGCATTATCATCACCGTCAGCATCATTGCGCTGGTTCGGTACCCCATATGGTTTTGACATACATTGGCACACAATAGCTTAAGAATGTTTTGTTTTGAAATGGGGGGGGAGGGGTGGGGGGCAGATCTTTATGACCTCAGGCACAGACGATGACTAGCCATCTTGACCCATGAGCACAGGGTCACTAACAGCTTTTGTCAGGCCTGGGACAATGTCATCTGCAAGGCCCCCCCTCAGCCAAACAATGTACAATGTAATGAAGACCCATCGAGGATGATGCGGGGTGAATGATGATGTTGTGTTTTTCTTTGTGTTTGTTTGTTTTTTGTTTGTTTCTCACTGTTCAATACAAAAATAATTAAAAACCAGTAATGAGGACACAATTCTGGGCCCCCTCTCTCCCTGGGCCTGGGACAACAGACCCCTTCATCCCTCTCCCCTGTCGCTTCCCTGCGACCAAGCATCTTGACCCATGGACATACATTACACTGTCTGGGGACAATACAAAGAGCTCCCAGCCGGCTACAGTACAGTCCACAGATGCTGCAGCGAGGCAGTGGATGGGATGGAAGCATTTGCTTTTGTTGGGGGTGGGGGATCAGGATGGGGATTGAAACCCTGGGTCCTCAGTGCCCAGGAAGACAGGCAGGCAGGCAGGCAGACAGTGCAGATGACTATTTGCATACATACGTAGGTACGCACATACACACATGGCCCTCGCACTGTGTCTGCACAGTTTGGTTTGCAGTGGGTTGACCCGGTCAAACCCCACCTCCCCCAACACAAACACACACACACACACACACACACACACACACACACACACACACACACACACACACACACACACACACACACACACACACACACACACACACACACACACACACACACACACACACACACGCCTTGATGCTTCTCTGTGTGACAGACATATGCTGCCCCAGGGAAGGGGGGTAGACGGCGGGTAAAAGGAGGCCGAAGGTGGGGGGAAGGGAAGGGGGTGCCGCCCGGTGCAGCACAGACAGACTGCGCTGCGCTGCGCTGCGGAGTGGATGCGTAAGTGCAGTCAAGCAAACAGACTTTTTTGCCAGTATGTGTCCAAGCATCACTCACCACTCGATTCCCCTCTGACTTACAGTAAGAGAAACAAAAGCATGTGGGTCAGCTCAGCTGTATTGTATCACTGTAGGATCTGTCTGAGCCACTCAATATCAGCGCTGGGCTTGTTCCAAAGCGCCTTGTTCAAGAATCAAGATGCTTTGTTATCAACACTTACAGAGTCTATTTGATTTATACATGGATGTTACGTAAGTGGGCCTTTACCAGTCTTTCAAAGCATTCCCATATGAAAAAGAATTATATGATTCATATACTGCAAACATGCATGTTCCTTACATGAAATCGTATAGAAAAAATGTGCCAGATTTGCAAGAGTCACTTATACGTTTTCTAATATATGTCTATCATGATAGTCGATTATGGCCCCTTTTCGAAAAGAAATACTATATGGAACTTATACGCATGCCATATAACATGACTGCATGCAGTATAAATTCTTATAAGAGTTTGACATGCCAACAATGCATAATACTATATTATATTGACTAAAACATTGGAGAAAACTACTATATTCCTATAGAAATAATGCACGTTTTATGTTAAAATCATATTGAAGTCTTATTCAATTTACGTGTGGGACTCTGACCGCTACACCAAAGAGCCAGGCTCGTTGGCATGTTAGTCAGAACACACCCACAACCCTAGTGATGGTCACTCCATCACATTGCCTTCCCCTTCGGGAAGCGCACGCGTGCGCTTCACACACTCATGGTGTCCATCACGCAACTGCCCATCATGCTTCTCCCATCCAATGTGCCCCATCATCAATGCTTCACCTATCACTGAGGTCCCTCACACGGGGGTAACCAATCCTGGGGGTACCTCACATGGAATCACGGCTCACACACCATGGGTACGCTTCCGATGGCCTCACGGTACCATCCCACTTCTGACACCATTCATAGCGAAGGGGAGTAGAGTTGCCCAGCTGGGACTTGAACCCAGACCTTCTGGGGTAGTAAACCGGGGCTCTGACCGCTACACCAAAGAGCCAGGCTTGTTGGCATGTTAGTCAGAACACACCCACAACCCTAGTGATGGTCACTCCATCACATGTATGTTCCGTACATGTTCCGTAGTTGGATTTTACAGACTTCCTATATTAAGTTTATATGAAGTTTACAACTTGAAATGTAATATTCGTATATAAATTTTATAAAGTTTATACATTTAATTATATGCAAACCTGATTTAATTTGTACATTTCTTAAACAGTTTCTGACACCAATATTTATATGAATTCTGCACATTTGTCATATGAAGCATGAGACTTTAAATGTAATATTTGTATATAACACAGGCCTAGACAGTCTAAATAAGCTTCCCGGAAAAAAAAAACAACCTGACGAAGAACTTCACTCATGATTTTTTATTTGTCTTTCTTGACTGTCACTTTGATTATATATAGGCCTATATTGCCTAAAGACAAATGTGTGTATGTGTGTGTGTGTGTGTGTGTGTGGGGGGGGGGGGGTCTGTCCCACATTGTCCCTCCGAAGCATACCCCTTGTCCCCCCTTGGACTTATTAGCAGGTGGTCACCCTAGCTGGAAATAAGCTACAACAAATATTGCATGGTGCACCTTTAAATATGGCATACACATAGGGCCTACTGTAACATATACAACAACATGGCACAAATACAGCACACATCTGATTGGCATTCATCCAAAAACAGCACTATTTTCCAATCTTTTTACTTATACGAAATATATAAGCCCATAGTAACATAAATCGTGTATGGCATATATTACTGAAAATGAATAAAAAAATAGTTAGATTTGTATATGTGGGTTTGTGCCTTGTATGACCCTTATAATATTCTTATGGAACAGATATAATCCATATGCGTTTTTAATAAGACTTTTTCATATGGGTTTCATCATGATGGGAGTGAGTTCTATGAGTCTGTAATCGTTCAGTGTTTATGCTGGTGAGTTTTTTGGTAGTGGTACAACGGTGATAGCTTTGAAAAAGAACACTTGACTTGACTTGACTTGATTTAACATCTTAGAGTGTATTTGGTCCCAGAGTACTCTCTGCATGTTGAATTAACACTGCCTGTTACTGTTTAGCCAAAAAGAATATAATTACACTCACCACACAATGTGAATTTGGGGGGAAAGACAAAGAAAATTGGGGTGTGGGTTATTTTTAGAAATCTATATTGACTTTTAAGGAATAGAAAGGCTCCCTATAAAATAAGCAGCAACATTTTCTGAGCTGAACCGGATGTCTGCCATACCCCCCTCACAGGAAATCAATCCTGTTGCGCAGCCCCCAGGTTCCCCCATTGCTCCCCCATTCCCCCTTCAATAATGCGCGCGCGTGCGTGCGTGCGTGCGTGCGTGCGTGCGTGTGCGTGTGTCTGCGCGTGTGTGTGCGTGCATGTTTGTGTGTGTGTGTGCAGATTGTGCAATAGACTCCACGGTCCACACACACTGAATACCTGCCCTATAGGCCACGGCATGCACACACTACTCCCTTTGAATGTCACTTCCCACTGCCCACTTCCCAGGGTACAGTATATCGACCCTTAATTTAGGAAATCCAATCCAACAATATAAATTGTATGTCAATTAGGTATAGCCTACTAAACTATTAGTGGCATTTTTCATTTTAGATTTAATAAATTATTCAGTTATTATAGCCTATCTATTGACCTCTTTTTGGTCACTTTGGTCAACGACTGTGACTTGATTTGTTTGTTGTCAAGGAGGTTACCATAACATTTCGATTGTGAATAAAAATTGGTGACTGAGTCCACTGTGTACCGCATTAGTCATTGGGAGTAACAGCATTTTTATCTTGCCTCTCGTGCTCAATCATTATAGGCACAGACAACAACTGACTGTGTTTCACTTATTCCTCAGCAATTCTGTCCCCATCGTATTTGTAAATGTAAGCTAACAAAGTCAGATGTCTTTCCACTGCTGAACACTGTCCGCAGGAACTCAAAATCTGTGAAGTGTTAGTCAATGATGTTGTTGGGGGGTCGTAAATACACAGAGACTTTTGGGACGTTAGTTAGAGTGACGTATCCTTGTCCACTCAGCGTAAGTAGTGGGAGGAGGCAGGGTCACTGGAAACTTTGGCTGGGACCGGGACAAAGCCATCTGGAAGTCCCCCCCACCAATATTGTCTGGCGGCAAACGCCATACTAAATCACAAGTGTGATCAAGTGTGATGTCCAGCAATTCGAAAAGAATGCGCAAGGCAGCATGGGTACTCCCAGGCTACCACCAATACATACAGGGCTGTAAATTAACTGTTTTTCATCACCAGCCAAAATGGCCAGAGATGTTAATCTTACTACCCAAACACATAGTAAGTAATGGGACAAAGTGGCTGGTAAGTTGGTCTTCTCTACCAGCCAAACTGAAATTTCACCAGCATTTGGTCAGTTGGCTGCATGGTACTGCTGATTTAGAGCCCTGAATACGTGTATACAATGTAATGGGGACTCAATTCTGTCTCTCCCTGGGCCTGGTCCTGGGGCTGGGACCACTGACCCCTTCTGTCCCCCGCTGTGGACTTCCCTGGTGTAGGAGGTGGGGATGGTGCTTCCCTGGGCTCCTCTCCTCTCTCATCCTGCCGTGCCTTGGGGACTTGTATTTGTGGAAATGAACTAAAGGGGTGTGCCTGGTGGTGTAAGGAGTGCTTGCTTCCCAGCATTGTTGCACAAGGCAAGGTCTATTGCAGTGGTTCTCAACCTTTTTTGAACAAACGCCCCCTTGGCCTCATCACAAGCCTGACAACGCCCCCCTTAGTATTAAAAAATGTAACGGATTAATGCACCTCAATGGCAACTAAGCACTTCCCCCTCTCAGCTGCATCCTTTCCAACGCCCCCCCCTAGAGCTCACCAACGCCCCCGGGGGGCTGTACCGCCCCTGTTGAGAAACACTAGTCTATTGCCTTGGCCTGGCCATCTACTGTGATCCTTGGAAAGTCAAGACACATATTGGAACTGTTAACTATTCTGACTGGAAAGTATTTGTGTGGGAGCACGTCTATTTTTGTAAACTGTATTCTTTTACTTTGTCTGTGAAGGACTTTTGGCAACTGTCGTGAATTAAACTACTTTTGTGCATAACCACTGTTACAAGATTATTGTTGTTTACAAAATGGTAATAACCAAGTCTTAATCTGCTACTTTAGTCCTTTGATGTCATGGCAATGCTGTTATGATGTAATTGAGGGGTCTTTTTTCAGCAGAGAGTGAATGGGCCCATTGATGTACCGATCTGCACCAAGAGAATTGGCAGCATCTGCTCTGTGGAAAAATGACATCAAATGTGAAACAAACATTCGTGGAAAAAGGTTTATAATTACGTAAGACTATAGAGGCCCTGTAGTCCTCCATGATTGTAAACTCTTTTAAACCAATGTTTTAGCACAGGACCCTTGTGGATTTAGGACGAGTGCCCTGCTTTAACACACTGGGCCTAAATACATACATGGGAAAATCAATTGAGCTTCAAATTCATGTGAAACAAACATTGGTAAAAATGTCTACAATCATGAAAGACTACATGGGGAAGACAGGACTCTTGTGGATTTAGGAGAACTGTCCTGGTTTAACACTGGGCCTAAACACATGGGAGTATAATGGTGATGACCTCACGAGGCCTACTGTCAGTCTGTGAGTCATATGGACTGCAGTAAATGAGATCACCGGGCTGCTAGGGTGTGTCCTACTGGATCGCCGTGGGGATGGGGGGGTGGGGGTACGGGAAGTCCTCCACAGTCCTGTACTGCCCAGCAGAGGCCCTGCACTGTGTGCATGCTGTTTCAAGGATTATTTAACTTTCGTAGCCCCCCACACACACACAGACACACGAACACACACACAGACGCACACCGCACCTTCTACCTGCACTAAACACATACACACACATACACACACACACACACACACACACACACACACACACACACACACATACACACACACACACACACACACACACACACACACACTGCTGCTGGTGTACTTGACAGACCTTTTTAATATTTATTTTTCTTCAAATGCTACTATTACCATGTCAGAACGCTATAAAGGACTTTTTTAGGAAAAGCACAAAAGCACAACAATACCTCTTAATGTATGTCCTCTACAAGTCTTCTGTTGTCCAGTCTTGCACTTTAAATGTCTGTATGAGCACTGTCTATGTCCATACTGTCTTAAGTCCATGTATAAGTACTGTCTATGTCTATACTGTCTATGTCCTTACCTAGATTAGTCTATGTCTGTATGGGAAAGCAAGAAATGTAATTTCAAATTCTTTGTATGACCAGTGCATGAAAAGAAATTGACAATAAAACCTACTTGACTTGACTTGACTTGACAAAGCCAATATTCTCTCGGAGTCTCACTCTCTTTCTCTATCTCTCTCTCTCTCTTTCTCTATCTCTCTCTCTCTCTCTCTCTCTTTCTCTCTTTCTCTATCTCTCTCTCTCTCTCTCTCTCTCTCTCACACCCACACACACACACACACACACACACACACACACACACACACACACACACACACACACACACACACACACACACACACACACACACACGTCGTACACACAGACTCTCTCTCTCTCTCTCTCTCTCTCTCTCTCTCTCTCTCTCTGACCACTCATGAGGAGGTGGTCTTCAAAGGGGGCTTGGAAGTCTCTGACAGGGCAGCACAGTACCTTCTTGCTCTGGCCATTGATACACTCATAGGGCAGTCATGGGTAAGCGGTTATGGTGTCAGACTTGTAGCCCAAAGGTTGCCGATTCCACTCCCGACCCGCCAGGTTGGTGGGGGGCGTAATTAACCAGTGCTCTCCCCAATCCTCCTCCATGACTGAGGTACCCTGAGCACATGGTACCGTCCCACCGCACTGCTCCCTTGGGGCGCCATTTGGGATCTACCCCTTTGCGTGTGCAGTGTGCAGTGTGTGGTGAACACTTGTGTGCTGTGGAATGCTGTGTCACAATGACAATGGGAGTTGGAGTTTCCCAGGTGGGCTTTCACTTTCTCTCTCTCTCTCTCTCTCTCTCTCTCTCTCTCTCTCTCTCTCTCTCTCTCTCTCTCTCTCTCTCTCTCTCTCACACACACACACACACACGGACACACACTCACACTCAGTACCCCCCCACACACACACACACACACACACACACACACACACATGTATGAACATGTACATGCTGCCCAACTCCCCAATGGAGCATCCTCACGGAATCTTCCTAAAAATGATGGCTCACTGAACTCTGACCTTAGCCAGGCCACGCCCTCCTAGAGACGCAACACCTTTGGCGTTGCTTCTAGTCAGGCCAAGAGCAATGTAAATATCGTTTCTGATCTCCCAAAAAATCGGGAACTTCACCCACTTTGTCAGAGACCAGTCAACCAGTAGCAAACCGAGGGCGGCGGGTCAACCATCCTGTTTGGGAAACGTTAGCTAATTCTTATGCTCTTGGTCAGACCAAGTCTCGAAGAGATTGGAAAGTCTATGATTATCACGCTACTGTGACCTGTCTCTGGACAGATCTATGTCCCGCACAGCTCCGCGACTCTGGTGGAATATCATATTCATCTGGCAAGAGCAAGTTTAGGAAAATGATGGCTCTCTACAATATCTCTCCCTATAATCCCCTTTCGCTGCTCTCAGTTCAACTTCTGCTGCTGCAATGCGGAAGATTGTGAGATAAAACCTGTGGGTCAGAAAATGCACATTTTCCCCTCATTACCACCTATCAACTAATTCACGAGTCCAACTGTTCTGGCACGCTCAGTTCTTCTTTTGTCTGACAACAAGAATGAAGTTTCAGTATTCCTATGAAAGCAGATTCCTTGGTAGTGAATGTGTCAGTGTGCACGTACAGTAGCTGCCCCATAATAATTGATGTGGACTTTACACCCTCTGGGCAGTTTAATCATTCACCACGTGGAACCTTATAAGGGTTTGCAGAAAGAAAGAAATCTTCAGCAATGGAACCATCATGATGTCTTATGCTATTATTGTTATTATTGTTATTATTATTATTATTATTATTATTATTATTATTATTGTTATTATTATTATTATTATTATTATTATTGTTATTGTTATTGTTATTATTTATTAATTAATTATCATCTATTTGACATCCCAAATCTGACTCTGCGAGCAAGCATGATGATATACGGGGTTGGTGGGTACATAGGGTCTATATCAGGGGGAAAGCCTCAAGACAAGATGTTTTATTGTCTTTCAGTGGAATTGTGGGCAGATAAAGAAACTGAAACGAGAGGCTTGCACATTTCAATAGGGCGGAGCATAGTGGTGACGCATGGTGAAGGCTGAGTCGCCGAGATGGAGCTGGGGTCTGAGCTTGCATCTAACCATTGGTACAGTGGACCGCCAAACCAGGAGCCACGGAGAACGGGATACCCACGATTTTGGACAGACAAACATACATCTGACACGATTCTCACACTGTTACACCATATTGACGGCTATAACATCTTAAGAGATAGCGCACTCAAGTCACTTTATTGCGCCAAGAAATTCGTGAGATTCTAATGAATAGATCAGACACTGTCAAAGACAAACAGCAGTCCGACTGTTGAACAGAGGAACGGTTTTTGTGGCTTTTCTTTTGGTGCCAGCTGCCGGGATTGTTTTTGTCACTATCTGAAGGTGCAAACATGGATGAAGACAGCAGAGGTAGGATGACAATTCATTGAACATTTTTAAGTAATGTGCTGTTTATAATGCGCGCTTTGACAAGCTTCCGTTTCATCCAACTGATTGGAAAAGATAGGCTACACGCACCTTTCTGTTTTTGACCTGCAAAAATAACCAAAGTGGAAGATCGTCTTCACATAGATAACAAAAGATTTTACTTTTTCCAACATTCTGCCCCAAAACGAATCCCTTTTCACGTTTTGCTTATTTGGAACAGGATGCGTAATCTGCCTGTGGATGTCATTTACAGCAAACCTATCCATGCCCTTTAAACTTGCCCGTATGACTGGACTCATTGAAACTGACCACGTTGAAACTTGTCGTGACATTAACTCGGTAGAGAGCAAACAAACTTCGGGATTGCTTTAGAGGGGACCACCATCCGATATGGAAATTGAGCCTCCCAATTTGTCAGAAGGCAACAATGTTTTATTAGTAGGCAGTGCTTTGAAGTGAGGAGCGAAGAGAGGAGGCTACGGTGCCTGACGAACGACACTGTGTAATTGTGTGGCGAAAGCCAGCGGGCAAGAACACCATATTCATCACCTCTGATGTGACGAGAGTTAACTTGTAATGCATTACCGAGCAGTTTCCTTTCTTGCCTCAACTACAAATTATTTACGGGGCATCTTGACTGAACGTGCGTGTCTGCGTAATCACCCAAGCGTAGTCAAATTGTCCACAACAGACGCACCTCTGTCTGTGGTCACTGAAACAAGAGCCTATCTATTGTTTGGTAAGTTGGTAGGTACAGGGATATTGTATTGCTGCAAGCAAATGCCATAGATTAGACACGAACGATTAATATGTTGGCATGGTTACCATGTAAAGTGAACAACAATGAAGAACCATTCATTCTATATGACTGGTAAATGTCTGGTTTCTCATTAGTCATAATTCATTTGACAAGTCAATAACTCTGTGCAGATATCTTTCCCTATCCCAAACATACATAAATAAATGCACAATCATATACACTTCAACAGAAGAGTCATTGTCACTTAAGTCACTTCCAGTGGTTTGGTTTGTGTGAGTAAATTGGATTTATCGGCCACGAGCCACTATATTCAGTCTCACGGGATTGAGATGCCCCGAAGTCTCCCACATTGAATCCCATACGCGCGCAAACAGAGGGCATTTATGTGGGCTGTGTGTGTGTGTGTGTGTGTGTGTGTGTGTGTGTGTGAGAGAGAGAGAGTACCCGCGTGCATGTGTGTTGAATATTGCATGGGGGGAAAACAGCAGCAGCAAAAAATGAGATAGCATCTCTATGTGCCCTGCCTGCTATGCCTGCCTGACCGGCGGACGACCGACCGACCAGTGACTGTGAGGACTGACTGGAGTCCTGGAGCACCCACCAACCCCTACCCCAACCCCTAACCCCCACCCCTGCTTGGCCTCCAACTGAGGGGCCAGTCACCACCATAGAGCTCGCTTTGTGTCTGGCCGCTCAGCTATGCCCAGGGCTGGACTGGGATCAAACACCCACCTGGGCATTTTTGTCTTGAACTGGCCCTTCATACACATACGAGCCGTTTTCGCACTATATATCCTACTTGCCTTAGCCCACTGTCTATATGATAATAGATCAATGGGCCCCTTCTTTTTTTTGTCTTTTTTTTGTCTTTTTGACTTTATTTATGACAGCATAGTGAAGACGGTGACAGGAAGCGAGTGGGGAGAGAGAGATGGGGAAGGGCTGGCAAAGGACCCGGGTCGGGAATCGAACCCGGGATCGGCCGCATAGTAGAAGAGTGCCCTACCGTTAGGCCACAGCAGGGCCCAATGGGCCCCTTCTAAACTGAGGACCAGTCCCCAAAAGAAAACAAACAAACAAAAACAACAGCATGCATGATTGGCCCCTGGGTACAGTTGGCCCACTGAATAAATGCCCTGTATGCCAGATGACCAATCTGCTCAGCTATGCCCAGCATGTGTTTCACGTGGCAGCCTGAGACTCACAGTCTGCTGCAGATAGTCACACAGTCACAGGGCTCGCCAGATCGGATCCAAAGATTGGGAGAAAAGATGTGGATACCAATGATTTGGCACAGTCCAGCACCATGACAACTTGAGGTGGGGTGATGATGTTTGTGAGTCAGTCTGTCTCATCCTTGTCTCTCCTGCAGAGAAAAAAAACAGCCACAGCATTTACTGCTATAGTATTTTCTGTCTCGTGTGTCAGTTTCTCAGAAAGAACAGAACTTACTGTAAGCTGACATAGGTCTACTGTTTTGTTTTGTTACTATTTTGTAATCTGTTGTGTAGCTCCTGAGTATTGTACATTGCACACAACAAGTAGCTCCTATAATGGCAGAACATTTTTGACAACTCAGGAGTCCTCCATTGAAAGGTGTTGTGGTGTATCTCCAAATAACTTCACCAGAGCTCCATTCTTTCAATCCTAAATGCACATGTATGAAGGCACACATAATATTGTGAGAATAGTTTCTGTCAGAGAATAGTTTCTCTCAGTTGTCTTTTGGCATTTGTCACTTCAGGCACTTCCATCCATCCATCCATCCATCCATGCATCCATCCATCCATCCATCCATCCATCCATCCATGCATCCATCCATCCATCCATCCATCCATCCATCCATCCATCCATGTCTCCGTCTACCCATTCTGGTGGCGTCTCTCTTAAGTAGTGTGGTTTCGCGTGTCACGGTGTCTGGTGGTGAACTGTATGCTTGAGGCGTCAGCCCAATCTGCTTGGTCTGGCTGACACACATTACCACCGACACCACTACTGCCACCATTGCTGTACCACTGATTTGCTGAAGGGCACACTATACGTTTTGCCACCACCACTACCACCACCTCTGGTGTCTGAGGCGTCAGCTCAATCTGCATGGCCAGACACTACCACCACCACCACCACTCTCACCATTATCTATCTAGGGTTGCCAGATGTGGCTGATGATTTCCAGTCTAATGAATGCTCAAAAAACGTGTATGCATGCACTAAAACCTGCTCAACTCTAACAAAATTCTCTTCATTTCTATGGACACAAATCTACAGAAAAACCCGGCCAAAGTGTCTTTTTACCCACAGATGATCATCCCAAAAAGCCCAATCTTGCGGGAAGTCGTCCAATCTGGCAACCCTGACCACACCACTGATTTGCTAAGTGCACACTATGCGCCTCACCACCGCCACTATACCACCACCACAGCGCTGGTGTGATCCATCACACATGGGAAGGCGAGGCGGCCTTTAGTAAAGACAGACACTCAGCCAGCTATATTACCCCATTACCCATTTACCCTCCATGCAGCCACCCACTCACATTGTCAAGGTCATAATGTGAACTGGTGTAATTAGAGATGCCACACACACACACACACACATACACACAGTCACACACACAGACAGTCACACACACACACACACGCATGGACACACGCACGTGCACACGCACACACACACACACACACAGGAACGCGCACTCAGACACACACATATTCTATGTCCCTTTCTCTCTCACACACACACACACACGCAGACGGCGAATGAGGCATGGTCACCGTGAAGATAAAGTGTTTTGATTTGCCCGGTGATTTGTGTGCGTTAACGTCCAGCCCAAGCAAGGAGACTAATCAATCTGTGAAGTGGCATCTCTGTGGTGTTGATTTAACACTTAAGGAGTCTAATTTAACAATTGGTGTGTGTGTGTGTGTGTGTGTGTGTGTGTGTGTGTGTGTGTGTGTGTGTGTGTGTGTGTGTGTGTGTGTGTGTGTGTGTGTGTGTGTGTGTGACTACTTGAATCCTGCACTTGCACTGAAGGCATCTGCAAATCATCACCTGATTGTATAATTTATATTTCATATCTTAATATTTTCTACATTTATATTTTATATTACATTAGTTATACTGTTTAACTTATCTTTACTTTTGTGGGCATCTGTAGGTTGCTTCCAAACAACATCTCACTGCATCTATATAGTCCCAATGAAGCACTCTACTCTACTCTCTACTCTGCTCTGTAAGTGTTGTGTTACAGTTTTTCTCGATTGGTTTGGCTCATTTCTTGAAACTGAGATGACATTCCTATAACCATTGGGTCATTTGGCCAAACATTCTTACACTTCTGCACAACAGTTCAGATAACTAGCAAAATGTCATATACCTCCCAAAACACCTCATTCTTGCATCAGCACTAAACCGTCTCACATATAAATAGTCAGTACCATCAAAATGGCATAGATCCTTCTCAATTGCTTTGGCTCATTTGCATTAGTCCTCCTGTCAAAATAAACTGGATGGTTCAGCATAACTACATGGATCCTCTTCACTCGCTCATATCACCCCAATAACAGTTTACCCACGTGTCAAAACTAAATTTCTTCCCCACATATATCATCAGTACCCCCAAACTACATTGTCCCTTTGCCATTGTGTAAGCACTGCCAGTCAAAATGGTTAGGTGTTTTATCTACGTTCAGCTAACAGATTTCGACTATGTATAAACATGAAAAAGTGAGTGAAACCATTGAAGTTTGACAACACAGATAATTTACCAAGGACATTTATCAGTAACTTTCTTTACTGTAAATTCATATACAGAATGTAATGCCCATATATCACAGGTTTCTCATGGGTTTGGCTCATTTCTCAAAACAGAGAGAACTTTCACAAAATAACATGGACAAATGCCAAAGCAACTAGCAATTGTTCAAAACAGAATGTCGTTTGAAAAAATGTCATGAAATTAGCCAAATAACAGAGGAAACTGTAGTATACAAGGTTGTAAAATTATTTTCTACTAACTAGTAAAGTTACAATACCATCTGACCTGTTGAACATTTACTATGTAATGAAATTCTTAAAATATTTAGGGAATTGCGTATACCACTTTGCATATGATGACTTACACAATGAAATAATGCTGACGTGTTTTGGAGAGGGCAACCATTAGACTGAGAATTGTCTAATTTGTTTAGATAAGCAAGGTCAATTTATTTGGAAAATGTGCTAAATCTATGCTGAATGTGTCAACTGAAGGGTATTTGTACATATCCATCTGCAGAGATGTACTAAACATTTGAGACATGTACAAAGCATTTGATATCTGATGAAAGCAATGAAAAATGCCATTCTGTTTTGGGAAATTGCAAGTTGGTTTCCGTGTTGTCCGTGTTGTTTTGAGAATGTCATCTCAGTTTCGAGGAATTAGCCAAACCAATCGAGAAAAACTGTAACACTTCAACATGTAGTGTACATGTGGTGTGCTGCAACATGTACTGGGCTGGCGTCCCTGCAGTGAACTGTTTCTGATGCATATCACACACACACACACACACACACACACACACACACACACACACACACACACACACACACACACACACGCGCGCGCGCGCGCGCACACTCACAGTGTGCGCTCTAATCCATTCCCAGGCACATGTGACAGGAACACACACAGGCATACACACACACAGCAGCCAGCAGATAATGTGTTCCCCAGGAACATGAACACCGTGCCCTCCGCACTACCCCACCGCCACTGTGTGTGTCAGGACGCAGCTTTGATGGCTGTATAATATGGAGAGACAAAAAAAGAAAAGAGAGATCAGGATTAGGGCTGGGCAATATGATGATATATATCGTTATCGTGATATAAAAGTGTATATCGTGCCCTTTCTCCTATATCGTTTATATCGTGATAGTAATTTTATCAATTTTATACAATTGAATATCATTTAATTACATTTCATGTTGTCACAATACACACTATAAGTTAATGTAACTGTAAAAATAAGAATAAAAAGATACATTTTAAAGAAAGGTTGTTTTGCGACATGAAAAAACAAAGAGCAAATAAAGAGAATAACTGAAAATGTATGTAATTGTGCTATATCGTGATATATATCGTTATCGTGATATAAAGTAATCCATATCGTGATATTGTTTTTTTTCCATATCGCCCAGCCCTAATCAGGATAGATGGAGAGAGACAGACAGAAGGGGAGAGATGGCGGTAAAGAAAGATGGCACACAGATGCACACAGATAATGTACCTCCTAACACACACAGTGGCTTGCCCTCTACCCCACTACTGTGTGACTGTCAGGTCGCAGCTTTGATTGCTGTGTATGGAGAGACAACAAAAAAAACAAAAGAGAGATGGAATAGATGGAGAGAGACAAAGAGAAGGGGAGAGATAGCGGTGAAGAAAGATGATGGCACACAGATGCACAGATTATAATGTACTCCCTTGGAATATGGAACTTGGAACACACAGCGCCCTGTCCACTATAACCCCACTACTGGTATCCTGTGGGACTGTCAGGTCACAGCTTTGATTTGTACAAAATATGCTTTGTAGAGAGACAAAAAGCAAGGAGGAGAGGAAAGGGGAGGCAGGGAAGAATGAGAGAGAGAGAGAGAGAGAGAGAGAGAGAGAGAGAGAGAGAGAGAGAGAGAGAGAGAGAGAGAGAGAGAGAGAGAGAGAGAGAGAGTGAGAGAGGGGAAAAGAGGGAGAGAGAGAGAGGGACAAAACAACGGAGAAAGAGAGAGAAGAAGGGGGAAATAAGGGAGAGGGACAGACAGAAAGAAAGAAAGAAAGAAAGAAAGAAAGAAAGAAAGAAAGAAAGAAAGAAAGAAAGAAAGAAAGAAAGAAAGAAAGAAAGAAAGAAAGAAAGAGCCAGAGAAAGAGGAAGTACAACAGATGTACAGAGGGGAGAGGGTAGAGAAAGTGAGAGAGAGAAAGAAAGAAAGAAAGAAAGAAAGAAAGAAAGAGGAAGAGAAAGAGGGAGCTGCTGGATTTGCCCGTGTGAAGGATGGGCCTGCAACTCATTACTGTTTATTACAATCAGGCTCTATTTATAGACCCAGTTTTGGAGTCGGGGTGGAAAATTGAAAACAGTCGTGCATGGCAGCAATTTGGTCTGGGAATGGTAAACGGCTCGCATGACGATGTGTTCAGCCTGCGGGATTCTGTCTCTTTGGGTACAGTCCATATGTGCAAGTTTGTTTGTTTTTTTTCATTCAAAGCTGAGCTGACGTTAGTGATTCTGAGAGGGGTAAAGAAAATGTGCTCTTGGCATGTTTTATGGTCAGTGGGAGACTACCAGGGAATTGTGTGTATCTGTATCATGATCCCGCACAACCTTAGTAACGTAACTCCTTAGCCTCAATTCTTCTCTTCCTCCCCCTCCCTCCTTTCTCCTTTCTTTTTTTTCGGGAATCGTGGGAATGGCCGTGTGTGCAAGCGTCTTCCTCCTATTCTCCTCAGGTTGCTCAGCGAGAGAGAGAGAGAGAGAGAGAGAGAGAGAGAGAGAGAAATTCGGAAAAGAGTCCAACTCACCACTCACCACCCACCTCCTACCCCAAAACACCCCCACTGAACAATCTTATCACAGTGGACACTTTGCAAACAGTGCGTTTGTCCGTTGTGTCCCTCCCAGAAATGGACTTGTGCAGTGTTTTCATTTTTTTGCCCTTTGCCAAGGAGGTTCTGTCTTTTTTTTGTACCTTCGTTGGTTCCCCTGTTATGTAATAACTCAAACTCTACTCAGCTTAAAATGCTGAGAACAGATATTTTTAAGGGGTTTTGAACGTTTAATTCCAACAGGACAGTGAGAGAGAGAGACTGGGTAGAGAGAGACGGGTGATGGACCCTAGGTCAGAATCGAACCCTGATCCTGGAGTAATGGTGCAGCGCCTTAGCACCCTGAGTCAAAGGCCTCCCCAAGTAGAGACGTTGACGTTGATTTGGCACACTCTGTGAAGACCTCTTCTCAGTTGGTTCTTACCCCCTTTGCTGATTCCACTCTCTGTTTACTGTATTAACTGGTGCATGGAAAATGGTAAGCAGCCTGTCATTTGGTCCGCCGCACGCAATACCCAGCAAAAAGAGAGGATCCCCTTGCCTCCCTGTGTCTCTCTATGTCTCTGTGCTTTGACAACATCATATTAAGTCCCCCTTAGCCCCGGTAATAACAGCCTTCACAGGAATAACAGTCTTCAGAGGACAGGGGAGGTAATCTGGGGAGATGCGTGCCATGGAGAAGCCTTTGGGGGGGGAGAAGAGTTATCGACACTGAGGGAGCAGAGCATGCTGACGTCTGGCTCTCTGTCTGTCTGTCTGTCTTTCTCTACTCTGGCCTCTCTGTCTCTCTCTGTCTCTGTTTTTCTCTCTTCCACCACCCTCTCTCTTTGACTCTGTCTCTGTCTGTTTCTCTCTCTCTGGCATTCTCTCTTTCAATCCCTCCTTATGGCCTCTCTGTCTTTCACTCTGTCTTCCTCAGTCTCTCTCGTTTTTGCTCTCTCCTTTTCTCTCTCTGTCTCTGTCTCTGTCTCTGTCTCTCTCTCTCTCTCTCTCTCTCTCTCTCTCTCTCTCACTCATTCTCTCGCTCTCTCTCTCTCTGTCCCCTCTCTTTTCCTCTCTCTCTCTCTCTCTCTCTCTCTCTCTCTCTCTCTCTCTCTCTCTCTCTCTCTCTCCTCCCTCTCTCCTTGGGGTGTTGTCTGGCACTAGACATTGGCACGGCGGGCAGCGGGCATCACCTCGTCAGCGGTGTCATCATCTCTCTCCTCTCCGCAGCACGCTGCCAGACGGCCAGACACATGCACAGACAGACTCTGCCCTGCCAGTGTCGCGTAAGGTCATCATCATGACTCAGGACTCTTAACCTTCAAAAGTGTTGAAAACCGGAAAGTTTTAATTAGTACCTCATGGAAAGGTTTTATAGTGTTGTGCATTGAGTGCACAATACAAGGACCCCATTCTTTTGGTGCAGAAACATACAAAGTTACATGCATAACAATTTGTGAAAGAATGCATTCTAACCTCTACAACAATGTCAGTTTTTAACATTATAATGTTCTGTGGGGAACCAACATTGTAAAGTCAAGTCAAGTGAGTCAAGTCAAGTGTTCTTTATTGTCAAAAATGTAGGCTATGCAACAGGGTTAGCACAGAAGTTTGAAACTGCGTTTGACCAGTCTCCAATGTGCAGTTAAACTAAAACAAAAATAACACATTGACAACATTGTTTAGCATTGTTTATTGTCTTGACAGCTACACCCCCGACCCCCTACCCCCCATTTTCTCCCTGTCTATTTCTGTCTTACTGTTGTGTCTCTACCCCTCTCTGCCTGCCTGTCTCTTTCCCGTAAAAAAAATATTGTTTGTCAGCTTCTAAGAAATGAGCCGCTTCATTTTATTGAAGGCATAACGGGTGGCTTAGCAGGATCAGGGGCAATTACACATGTATGCGCTGCAAAGCTAACAAGCGAAAGCAGGGCTGAACTGGGGGAGAAATAGGGCCCGGGCACTTTTGGCTTAAAGGGGCCCCTCATAATTAGCAGCACAGAACTAACTCACTGGTTGGCCCCGCCAACACCATAGTGGACCACGATTTTCAGAAATATTTAAAAAATAAAATTAAACAG